>NW_012106275.1:1945601-2070483 GCF_000951045.1 Mandrillus leucophaeus | reverse complement strand
TGGACCATCCCCATGTGGGCAGGGAGAAAGGAGAGGAGCAGGGGGCCACCTCCCCTGTCAGCAAATACTGGATCTGCTGAGATCTCTCTTCAATTAAGAATAAACAAGATCAAACACCACCTACTAAAAATTGCTCTAGGTCAAGAGCAAAGGAATGTCCTTCTGAGGAATGCCATTCAGTGGAAGCCTTCTAAACATTATTTACCAAGGTAACAAGAAGAAAATAATTTGACAATGAGGATGCAAATATATATGATCTCTCTGGAACAGCTGCAGAAACTGTGAAGAGATGACAATGATGAGTGGAAGGAGAAGGATCAAAAAGAAACCAACGTCAAATAGAATCAGAGGCTTCATTCCACACCTTGGCTGCGGGATGGATGCCACAGACAATAGCATCAACATTTAGAGCTCTCCCAGGACACAGAAGTAAAACACAATAAGATGAGAATAATGGGAGAAAAAATGGAAGGCAAAAGCCCCCCCAAAAAAAGCCAAACAAAAAACAAACAAACAAAAAAGTCCCAGATTTCACATGCAATTATGGCTGCTTATAAAACAAGCCCAAACTGATTGGAAAAGAAGTTGAAAAAAACATTCTTGATCTGAAAAAAAAAAAAGCCATAACTGTGCCTACATTCAGACATTTAAAAATATATTATGATAATACATTTAATTTTCTTAAAGTTGCAATCATATTGTATCTATAGAATTGTGTTGCTTTTTTTTTAACCCCTCATTATATTGTGAGTATTTTTCATGGCATTGGATACATTACACGAAAGACTTGTAATGGCCACATGTTATTTTATTACATGACTATATCATAATTTGAGAATTGCACAATCTTATTTTGAAATTTTGCTATTTGCAAATAATGGTGCAGTGTATGTTTTTGCTTATAGATTGTTTTTTATGCCACATATTATTTCCAGAGGATAATTTCCTAGAAATTGAATTACTGGGTCAAAAGACATTCAAACCAGAGGTTCCCAGACTTTAGGATTCCACAGACCAAGAAATTTAAAAATAAAATAAAACAAATAAAGGCCCAAAATAGTGTTGCTTATGTTTTACTTTTGTCAAGCAAGTACACTAAAGAAAAAAGCCTAAGGTATAGCATGGTTATTCATAATAGAGACTATATTTTACACCACAATTTGAGAGGATATAATCTCACAGTAGAGGACTGTCTTTAAGCTGAATAATTAGTTCCATGAAAAACTCAGTATGTTGTTTTTATTCTTTTTATTGTTTTACTCTCTATCAGTGACAGTTTAATCAGGAATGGATAGCAGTCTATTAGCTGGCACTTTGGTAACACTGAGTAGAACACTCAGCTTCTGAAATATTGCAACACATTATTTGCTGTTTTGAAGATACAACTTTAACTTTCTACTTTTGCATGGTTACACATTCTGTAGATGGATGGATTTAAGTGAGATATGTCATTTTAAGTTCTTTTTAATAGTCCCAAAGACACCAATACGTTTGTTGGCAGGGAGTTCCTAAGCAGATTGCTTCTTTCTGCGTTGCCTAAACCGCTCTGTCTTTTGAGTGACAGGAGGAGGAAGGTCCATGCCGTGGAGCAGAGGTAGAAGACAAGGGCTCTGCAGCTTGACCTGGAATGAAATTCAGGTTCTGCCACTTTTCTGCAACGTGGCAAGCCTGAGGGTACATGACATGGGCAAGCCTGAATTTCCTCATCCACGAAATTAGGGTTCATGCTCCTACCTACTTCATAAGATGGTCATATTTTTAAAACTCAGCCACATCACTTAGTGCAGTGCCTCACATATTCTAAGCGCCTTTCTATGTTACCTGTGCTTTCTGCAGATTACCATTTGTTTTCAAACACTGTAAAGCAAGAGGCAACAAACTTTTTCTGTACAGGGTCACACGGTAAATATTTTAGTCTCTGTTGCAACCACTCAGTACAGTTAATACATCAATGAGTAAGTGTAGCCGGCTTTCAGTAAAACTTTGTTAACACTAACATTAGAATTTCATATAATTTTCATGTGTCATGACATCTTCTTCTTCCGATTTTTCCCAACCATTTAAAAACATAAAAACTATTGTTAGCTCAATGGCCATACAGAAACAGTTAGCTCTGGAGGTTGTAGTTTGCCAGTCCCTGCTGTAAACCATAAGGAGATGGTAGAAAAAATTTATCCAATAGTACTTTTTTGAATAACACATTTTCTTGTAACTGGGATTTAGAATCATTATTTTGAAAGGAAAGTTTTGAAAACATTGCGCAGATCTATGGCAAGAAGAATTGTAGGATTGTTCTACAAATCCCTGGTCCCGCCTCCTAATCCAGGGAACACGGAGATGGGGCCCAACCGGCTGAGTGGGCTCCTAGAGGTCCCACTAGAAGTTTGCCCCAGGTGAGAGTGAGGACTGACACGGAACATTCCTGAATCCAGGCCTGGTGTTCTTTCCACGGCACAGAATCACGTGATTTTTGTATTGCATACTTTGTAGTTAACTAGACACTGAGATTTTTATTCGTCAATGAAAAGCTTATTCAAAACTTTGTTCCCCTGAGAAGAAAAGATAAACAATAATTTCACGTGGTAATTTTCCAAATTTCTGTACCGTATCTACATATCCAAACACAGCTGTATGAAGGCAAAAGCTGGCTCCAGGCAAAGAAGAAGCCTGCTCCCCCTTGTTTCAAAGCAAGGCGGGCTATGTGTTCAATCAAATGTACTACGGGGCCCCCACCCCAACTAGAGTAAAACAATAAATCTAAACCCCAAAACAGCTGCTGGCGATATCCGCCATTGGCCCTCTCTTTGCAAGAGGAAAGAAGAGAGAGAGAGAGAGGGAGACAGAAACAGATTGATTTCACATTTCAAACAAAAATATACACCTTTATTATTGGTTAGTGAAGTCCCTTACCTCACAATAAGAATCTTAACTGAATGACATCTTGGGCAGCATTCTCAGATTTATGAGTTTTGGGGGTTGTTTGCTTTTGCTTGGGAAATGGTGGTTTTACTTATTTAATTTTTTTAAAGAAAAAAAACCAACCACTTTATTGAGGTCTAATTAACATACAAATACTGTACATGTTTAGTGCACACAACTTACTAAAGAGCTGTGTGTTTTTGACTGAAACGTATTTATATTATATACTTACTCCTTGAGGTTCAGAACTAGCTTTGTACTAAAATAGGACTATAGATGATTAAAACTTTTTCTCTGTATTTTCTTTTTATAATGTGTGCACTTATAGGTATATAACTCTAACAATGTTTGGAAAAGTAAGAAGATGAAGAACAATGTATTTTGTATGAAAGGATTTTTAAAGAGATTCTTTGTACTTTTTTTCTTTTTAAGATTCTTATACTTTATAGACTTTATAGAACCACGCTGTCTACTACAGTGACCACTTTTCACATCAAAACGTGGCTGGTCTGATTTAAGATGTACTCTGAGTATAAACTACACATAGGATTTCAAAATCTTAGTAGAGAAAAAGAATGTAAAATAGCTCATTAATATTTTGGTCTTGTTTACATTTCAAAATAACATCTTGCCTCTATTAGTTTTTAAATAACATAAAATATTACATTTAATTTTACTTCTTTTTACTTCTAAAATGTAGCTACTAGAAAATTTTCACTTGCTTACGTGGATTGCATTTTCGTTCCGCTGTGCTGTGCTGTAATAGCTGTTCAGCTGTCATCAAATATGTCTGGGATGATTTTCAAAACGAGTTCACAGTAGTTAACTCCGGAGAAAGGAACTGGGAGACTTGAGGAGGGTGAGAGAGAGATTCTGCTTTTACCATTTATTCTCTTGTGCCTTCAACTTTTTTTCCCACATGCACATATTATCTATTTAAAAATAAAATATTTAAAATGATAAAAATGAAAATAAAAGAAATTCTTACAGAAAACACTGCGGTTAAATTAGTGTTATTCGTTAACAGGAAAGGTTTTCTTTTTTTCTTTTTTTCCTGTTCAGGAAAAGGGCTATCAGGGCATGCTATTTGTTGTTGCTACTGAGTGTGTGTGTGTGTGTGTGTGTATGTGGTTGGGGGAGGTGTGTGCATGTGTGTGTTCATGCCAGGGTATGTGTATTTAAAATATTCTCTTATGGACACAATTAGATTTGATTGGCTCAGGGCCTTAGTCTCCCAATATATCAAGGAAAGTGTAGCTTTTATAAATTTTCGGTTAGAGAAATAAATAATATTTTTGTGGGAAAAATAAAAATACATTCCCAAAATATCTTGTATTAAGAGACAGCCAGTACATAGAGTTTTAAAATCCTGGCCTGGGATCCTTCTTCCACAAAGGATGTAACTTAATGATCCTGTGGTTATTTAAAACAACAATTTTTTTCAAGTGGCATAAAAATACAATTGTCTACTTTTAATATAAATTCAGTTTACTTTCCTCTTAAAAGGAAATCAATTACAAAGCAATAACCTTGAAATTAAATACTTTATTTCAACTAATATTTAATTATCTTTTATGAGAGAGTATTCCCTAAAATATAGCCAAAGATCAAATTCTGTTAATTTCATAATTTACAGTTTTATTACTAGTGATCTGGTTGATCACAGTCTTAAGAAAACAAATTCTAAAAAGCTACTTTACTAATTTATGTTCAGTTAAGAATTTATTTTCTAACACTATAACGTGATAAATTACATAAAACTCACATGTTAAGAATTACTGCAACATCACTGTTTAGTATTATCTTAAACCAGATGAAACTACTCTTATGAGATCAGGTTTGCCTTACCAAAATGTTACTTTTAATATGATTCAACCCGATACTGAGTGAAGTTTCATCACTTTCCTTTTACTGTCTTTTGGACAATTACAGCTATGTTCTAAGAAACATGGGTCATTGTTTCTTTATATATTTTGGTCCATTTATTTAGCCACACGTCTCAAGCGTCTACTTTGTAGTTAAATAAAAATTGGTATTCTCTTTCAGCAAGTTCATTCTTGCTGTAAATGGTTTTCCAAGCTATCAAGCAATGTGATCTCTTATCCTATAGTCTTCAGAAAAGCTATCGTTTCATTGTTGAAATATTATAGCGGCTTAGCAACTTTCCTCCCCACATTGTCAGTACAAAATTACTATTATCAATTTCAAAATATGGTTAACAAAATAGTCCTACTGTCTTAGTCTGCTCGAGCTGCCATGGACAAAATATCGTATATTGGGTAGCTGAAACAACAAAAATTTTCTCACAGTTCCAGAGGCTGGGATGTCCAAGATCAAGGCACTGGCAGATTTAGTTCCTGGTGAGTTCTCTTCTCCTGTCTTGTAGACAGCCACCTTCTTGCTGTGTCCTCATGTTAGAAAGAAAGAGAAAGAGGGAGAGCACGCCCTACAGTGTCTCTTCTCACAAGGGCACTTCATCCCTTTATGGGAGCCCCATCCTTATGACCTCATCTAACAAATTATCTCCCAAGGCCCTGTCTCCGAATACCATCGCACTGGGGGTTAGGATTTCAACATGATAATTTGGGGGAGACATAACACCCTCAACACTCACCAGAATAATTAGCCGTCTCTTTTATACCACTAAACATTCCTTTCTAAATACTTCCAAGAGGGAAGAATCTTTTTTTAAAAAGTGTTTATTAATTTATTTGCAAAATACCTAAATTACCATTTGCTTGCTCCAACCTATCTTTCCTGGAATCAGTTATGCTTCCGCCTGTTCGCTGCACCCTTAGCTCCAGTCTCAAAAGAGTATTTCCTTGTCTTTGAGTAGTTCAAGGATTAGACCTTCAGGCTTTCCATCAGGATGGGTGGGATGTTCTTCCACATTCCTTTGCTCACTCGCCTTCTATGCCAGCTGCTTTGTTGCTCATCCTTCAAGGTCCAACTCAAAGGGTAGCTTTTCTATGAAGCTCTTTCCACCTCTCTGAGCAAAACTAGCCCTCCCTGCCAGTCACTCCACATGCTGTCTCACTCTCCCCTCTATCGTTAGGTTCTCTGGTTATTGTTGGCATATCTTCAACATGTAAAGGATTGTGTCTAGCACAGTGTATTACACATGGCAGGAGCTCAATGATTGCAGGTGGTATGAATGGACTATAACTGTTACAGTTACAAGGACCATGGGTTCAGTCACGTGGGTTCAAGGGCTTACCATGCAGGAGGTAAAAAGTTCTTTAAATGCGTTGCACTTCTTGGGGAATAGGAGATGAGAGCATTTGGAAGTCTCAGAAGACCCCATCCTAAAGATTTGAAGTTTCACATAAGTCCAAGGATTTCAGGGAGGAAATCCCTGAAATTTATTCTTCGGTGCAAGGTTGGCCTATGAGCTGTTGCTGATTCTAGATTTGGGCAGACACGTGAGAGATCTCTGCTCCAGGTGGGGGTCCTGATACTCACAGGTACCAATCTTAGCTGTTCTTTGGCTTTTGTTAATTTCCTTACCACCCCAACCCCCACATCCCCAGTTGTCTTTTTCTTCTATTGGGCCAACATCTTTTGGAATTATATCAGTCTTATAATTTAATGCGCTTTTCTGGGAGGTTTTTTTTTTTCCCCACTGTGGACACGTAGCTATGATTTTATGAAAGCAATGGGATAATTGTGTGATTTTTATTCAAAGCCAGGTTTGCTGGGTTACATGTATGTATTACATTATGGTTAGAAAAAGAAATATTTGTGTTAAAAAGGAAAGAAAGATTCTATACTTAACACTGAAATAAAATATAGAAATAAAATAATGAAGTCTATCACAGGTAAGGAAAGGTGCATCTGATCAGAGGCAGATGGAAAATGAGCGTTTACTCAAATGCAATGCTAATAGTAATTCAGGCCCGCTTAACAATGTGAACTTGAGAAGCTTCAAAGGATACATTTTAGGGATAAAAAGATTGTGAAGTCCCTCCCCTTGCTTAGAGGGAAAATCTCATGATTCCTTAATGTTCAGCTTCCAGGATTTGCACGCTACATTGAAATGATAGTTTTTAATGCATTAATGTTTATATAACTACTATTTTTGCAGACATTTAAATTATAGAGAACAGCAATTGTTGAGGGAAAAAAACAAATATAAATAAATAGAAGCTAGAATTTTTCCCCTTCAGAGGTAAGTGTTTGCTATTCCTAGCAGAGAATACTTGTACTATTTGTGTGAGATTGTTCTTCAGGCCAACAAAAACTAGTTTCTCCCAAAATAAAAATACCACAAGGAGAAGAACATACAATAGGCTAATAAAACAATTTTTGATTCTTGACAAATAATATAATGAACAATATTATTTTTATAGGTATGTTGACTCACATTAGCTATTTCTGTCATTTTCGTAGGAAAAAAGCCAGGAAGAATGCATAATTGGAGTACATTTCACATTATACATCCTTAGCTTGGGCACAATGTTTATCTCATGTTACTTAGTAGCTTGGGATTTTATATCACTAAATACCTGTTTGGAGATATGGTATCCTATTTGTGAATTCCCATTTTGAGGAAACCTAAATGCTGCATGGGTCCTCCAGGCAGGGACAAGGGGCTCGGGGTGAGCTGTAGAAGTGAATATTGGCAGGTGAGCATACATCTCTTTGCCCAGACAATCCCCAACTGGGGCCAGTTGTCTTTGGGGGTAACTATACACCTCTCCTCTCTCACTCTCAAAAGTATCCCCATTTATTGGATGATACATTGTATGGTTGTCTTTGACTTTGGATACCCATGATGGATGGAGGGGAAGCATCAAGCTTAAGCCTTTTGTAACACTGTAAGACCACTCAGGCCACCTCCAGAAAAGGCAGTGGTGCTATCCTTTGATATGGGCAACTGATGCTTTCTGGGTCTGTATTAGTCTGTTTTCATGCTGCTAATAAAGACATACCTGAGACTGGTAATTATAAAGAACAAGAGATTTAAAGGACTCATAGTTCCACATGGCTGGGGAGGCCTCACAATCATGGCAGAAGGCGCTCTCTTCACAGGAGAGAGAATGAGAGCCAAGCCAAAGGGGAAACCCCTTAAAAACATCAGATCTCGTGAGACTTATTCACTAGCATGAGAACAGTGTGGGGAAAGCCACCCCCATGACTCAGTTATCTCCCATCAGATCCCTTCAACAACAACACATGGGAGTCATGACAGCTACAATTCACGGTGAGATTTGGGTGGGGACACAGCCAAACCATAACAGGGTGTTTCATGACAGCTACAATTCACGATGAGATTTGGGTGGGGACACAGCCAAACCATAACAGGGTCTTATATAAACTGTGAAGACTAGCCCCCTTTAAAAGACTTAGCTATTTTTATTCATCTGTAATTTCATTCATTAGCAGAAACATTGTATTTGCTGTGTAAATTCATCATCAACAAAGTTCCCTAGCCCCTGCTCACTGCCTGCCTCCACCAGCCATTGGTTTCTGTCCCCAAATCCCACTTAAATATTGACACAGACACTCTGCAGTCCTCACTGCCAAGAGCTATCCTGAAAAGGGCACTGCTGAGAGTGGAAAGTATTAAAAAAAGGGGAAAGGGTGGAGGCTGTAGGAAGATAAGAGGGAACCTGGACCAGGAATCAGTCCAGCTACAGGGAAGGAAGAGATGAAGCAGTTCAAGAGATGTCACAAATAAGTAAGATATTTTGAGAATAAGGAGATACCTGTATACCTGTGTTACAGCAGCATTATCCATAACAGCCAAAAGACGGAAGGAACCCTAGCATCCATTGACAGAAGAATGGATAAGCAAAATGTGGTCTATCCATACAACGGAGTATTTTTCAGCCATAGAAAGGAATGAAGTGCTGGCACATGTTACCACATGCTGAGCCTCGAGGACACGTTGCCCAAGTGGAAAGAGGAAGCCAGATGTACAAGGACAAATACTGAATGCACCATTTATGTGAGGCACCTAGATTAGTCAAATTTATAAGACAGAAAATAGAACCATGGATGCCCAGGGGCTGAGGGGAAGGCAAGTGGGGAGTTAGTGTTTCATGGGGACAAAGTTTCTGTTGGGGAAGATGATCAAGTTCTGGAGATGGATGGTAGTGATGGTTGTACAGCAGTGTTAGTATACTTATGCCACTGAACTCTGGACTTTAAAATAGCCAAGATGGTACATTTTATGTTACATATATTTTACAACAATTAAAATACTCTGAGTAAGGGCCAGAATGAGCACAGGGATAGGCTCATGATTCAGTGTTTCTTGTTTGGTATATTGATTTTCTAGATCTGGTTCTGTAATAAATTACTATGTATTTGGTGGCTTCTAATAACAGAAGTCAATTTTTTTACAGTTCTGGAGATCACCAAAATCAAGGTGCCAGTTGGTTCCTTCTGGAGGTGCTGAAGAATCTGTTCCTTGCCCCGTCCTGGCTTTGGGTGGCTGCTGGCAATCATTGCATACTTTGGCTTGAAGATGCATCACCCCCATTCTCTGCCTCCCATGTCACATATCCCTGAATCTCTGGGTGTCAAATCTCTCTCTGTCTTCTTCTTATAAGGACACCTAGCATTGAATTTAGGGCCCACCTTAAATCCAGGATGACCTTATCTTGATATCCTTAACTTAATTACATGTGCAAAGTTTCTCCTTCCAAATGCGGTCACATTCACAGGCTCTGAGGCCACATATCTTTTGGAAGTGGCCACAATTCAACCCACCACCTTTGGGAAGAGCTGGCTTTACTCAGAATTATTAAGCAAAGCAAACTTCTTACTGGTGAACTGCACCCACTCCTTCCAGTAGCTTCATAAAATCCTCTTCCACTCTCGCTACTTGACTGCATTCCCCTTTGGGCCTGCTTCACCTGTTCTGGAAGATGCCTGAGCTTAGAAGCTGCACAGGTGAATTTTAAATTCATCTGTTGTGTCTCATTTCCATGTTAGGTGAGAGACCAAGGAGACTGATATCACAGGAGTGAGGGAAGATTCTATTTTTTACCCCTCCAGCCATAGATTGTTATTTAACAAGTCTCCTTAGGTAATACAGTGATTTCAGGGCTCATTATAATAGTGGAAATAGTATAAAAAACTAATACCAGAGCCTTGAAACTGTCCTTAAAGGCATGCTGTATCAACACCCACCCTTTTGCCAAGCTCGATTGTCTGCCTGTTACTCCCGTCTATGCCTTTTCCTTGGCCAAACAAACTTCTTCCAGGTCCCTTTGATCATTTTCTGTTTCCATGCCAGAAATAAACTTTGTTATCCACTGTGTCTGGAACATCCTCCTACTTTCCAAACCATACTGTTTTTCATTTCTGCATTGATTTCAGTCTCCCTCCTTCAGGTGGGGTTAAGGGTGTCATGACATCATTGCCTATATACTTTCTTAAAATGGTGGTTTTTAAAAACAAATGTGTCATTTTGAAAAAGCCAGAGAACCACGTAGTCATCCACTTTATTGTAACCTATGCATTGGATCAGGCTGCAGAAAAGACCTCTCCAGAGAGATTCCTGGAACTTCTTGATCAGAATGGTTTTGGTTAAGCCAACCCATCGGGGTAGGAATGATTTGCAGAAGAAATACTGGAAGGACTTGGGCAAGATGTATCCCTAGCGAATGAAGCAAGCAAAATGCCACAGGGTTCATTGCCCCAGAATACAGAAAAGTATGGGTTATATTAACATAATTTTTTTCTCTTAGCTTCAAGACTCTCACATTGCACTTGAATTATTTAAAAAATGATCAGTTCACTGGATGGTTTGATTAAGTAAGCATTCTCTACTTACATGGTGAAAATAAATATCAAGAGAATAATCACACATGCCAAGTGTGTTCAGTGAAGCAATATGTGTAGGCAGCTTTGGAAACAGTGACACAGTGATTATCTGTGCATAACTTGGCCATAATATCATCACTGTCTAGACTACTAGACAATTAGCATCCAGACATACTATAGCTCAGATTGAGGAAGGTTATTTAAAAAATGAAAGAGTCGTCCTATTTGAGAAAGAAAGACTCCGTTCATTTTTCTCTAGAAAGGTATATATTGTATTTTGACTCTGGATTGAGATTACACTTTCATGTTCCCCTTCCTTTTATGAGTCTCTGGTTGGTCCGTGTTCCCATCAGTGAAGGTGATAAGCTATTTCTTCTAATCATCTGGTTTAATAATTGTAAATATATTTGGTGCAAGGCATATTTTGTTTGCTGGGATAATTCTCCCCAGTTTCTACCTCTTTGTCCTTCTCCCTCTACATTGCTTTAAAGGACAGACTTTCACTTTTAAAGAAATATCAGTGTTGTGGAAGCACCTATGTAGAGGCTACCCTCTGCAGCATCCTTAGAGAAGACTAGCAAAATCTAAACAGGGGTATGTGTGAGAAAAGAATAGCGTGCATCTTCCAAGTCATTTAATCGTGTTTTTAATTTACTGGAAGTTTGGTATGACATAAATTCATAGAGTGGCAGAGGCTGCTATGTGTTCACAAAGTCTCTTTCTTTCTCTTTCTGCTAACATAGCTACACCGCATTTCCCAGTCTCTCTTGCAACTAGGTGGGTCAGGTGACTGAGTATTGGCCAATGAAACATGGGCAGAAGTAATTCATGCCACTTCAAGATCTGACCTGAAAAATCTCCAACTGAGATCTTCATGCCTGCTTTATTCTCTTGTCCCCTAACTAACACAGATGAGAACCAGAAAGCTTTGGGAGATAATAGATTTAGAAAAAGATGGAGTGCCACGGCACCACTGTAAAGAGAATACCCTCGCCTAGAAATCCTGTGTTTATGGTATGAGAGAGAAATATATTTTGATTTTATTAAGTCACTGAATGTTTCAGGTTATTAATTACAGCAGATAACTAACCTATAATTGAAAAATATATACAGCTAACGCTATGCTTATTTATTTAGTGTAGCGAAACAGGGAAACTTTGAGATGTACCTAGGGTAACTGAAGTCGGCTTCCCATCTGAGTCTGAGAAACCACATACAGTGTAATTTACTGTGAGTCACTCTTTGCATGAATATATCCCATGTAATCAACGTGTTCCCTGTGGAGCATCTATTGGTTTTCAATCCCCAAACTTCACAGAGCATACATAGCTTTCAAAACAACATGTTTGGCCTATGTAGGAAACATTTGTGCTTACATTCCCAAATGTGAATATGTCATCCAGTCTAGCTACAAGAAAAAAGATTGGACAAATCCAAATTGAGGGGCATTTTACAAAATATCTGACAGTACTCAATCTAGGAAACTTAGTACAAGGTCTAGGAAACTGTCATGGCGTCATGGCCAAGAGGAGCTTAAGGAGATGTGATGACTGAATGTGAAGTGGTGTCCTGAAGGGATGCCAGAAAAAGGACGAGAGGTAACTGCAGGGAAATGTGAAGTATGGACTTCCACTCTTAATAGTGTATTAATATTGGTTCATTAGTTGTAACACATGTACTTAGCAATGTAAAATGTTAACACTAGGGGAAACTGAATATGGAAACTATAGGAACTCTTTTATACCATCTTTTCAACTTCCCTATAAATCTAAAGCTGTTCGAAGATTAAACAATAACATTTGGAAAAGTAAATACACCGTTTCTCACAAAACGTCGTGGTGGAAAGATCTCTCGTTACTTTCCAAATACCATCAGGTGACTATCCGTGTTCAGGTGAAAGAGGGGAGTGCATTCACTGGGCAGTCCCAGCTCTGAGAGACGCCACGACCCGCACACCCACAGCAGCTGTTGCTAACAACCACGCTCATTTCTACAGTGATCATGAAGCAAAGTTGTAAGTATCTGTCATGTGAGCCTCACATTGATGCATAAAAGTCAACAGGAGGTGGAGGGGCCTGATCCTGAGTATGAGGAGACCCAAGATTGCCTTGCACCATCATGGCCCTCTGAAATCCATTTAATCATAACTGCTCTCAATTGTGCTTTTGCTTTTCATCTGTTCTGTCCCACCTCAGCATCTGAATTATACATTCCTGAAAGGGCTGGCTGTGTTTTCTTCGTCTTGCCCTCAGGATCTCTGCAGTTTACATGAACACACCTGCACATGCCCACACCTGCGCACAGGGCCTCACGTGCAAGAGGACTTCATAAACTCCGGTACACAGGAAGAAACATTATTGCAGGGTAGTTGGAGCCAGAAAAGCATCACGGGCAGAGGATGTTGAATCTTCCAACCAGGACAGAGTTCTTCAGCTGATAGCTGTCCAGAAGTTTCGGCAAGACTGAAGGAACCACAACCCAGTCTAACCAAAGGGGTGGCTGGTGGAAAGTGAAAGAGTCACACACAAGTGAAACTCCAGCAGAGATCCAAGAAAGCAGGAGTGATGCGTTTTCCCCCAATTACATTTTTTTTGTTGTTTTTGTATTAAATATCCATCCTCCCTCAAACTGTTGAAAGAGTTAATGTTTTACTTTTGTCCCTGCAATAAAAACATCACACCAGAGATAGAAAAGCCAGCTTTCAAAGCACATGCTGAAATAACAAAGTTGCTTTTAAAACGAGTACTTAAGAAAATGGCCATTTGCACTGGCGTGGCACCAACGTGGTTACAGCAGTATTTATTTTTCTATGGAATGTGTGAGCATGTTGTGGGTTGTAAGCGGAACCCTGGCCAATCCCAGCCAGGCATAAAGGAATCATTTAGGTTCCCTTCAAAATCATTAGAATTATTAGTTCTGACTTGAAATGAGTGAAATGCACAAATGCCTGCCAAAGAGAGAGCCAGTGAGTTCTGCTACTTTTCAAAGTCATCAAAGCCAGCTTCTCCGGGATGAAATATTTCAGAGCAGAGTGCCTTCCTGTGCGACTGTGCAATGTATGTGCCAGGCTGGGACCTCAGCTGTCTCATAGTTCTCTACCTCGGTGCACAGAGAAACTGTCATTAGCCACCATCCTAGTGTCCAGCAAATACGCTTCATGAGGTATCATAAATACCTGTGCTACCTGGGGGTGAAAGACATACACACAGGAGGCCATCCTTCCTGAAGAAGTCAGCCCTAGATTCCAAAGAGCTCTTCCTGTGTGGGGGTGCATGACCTCAGCTCTCCACTGTGCTGAAGTTGTCCCCCTTTCACAGTATGGTGAGGACTGTTTATTTTACTGACGGCTACATAGAGGCTGTCTTGACTCCTACAATACTAAAATCCTTCTTTCAAAACATGTTGATATGCATGTGGTTTGGAAGAGAACATTTGGATAGATGAAATAAGTTTTTTCTTTTCAATGAGTATACACACCCACATCGTTCCAATGATTACATATACTTTAAATTTGGACAAGCCTCTTAACCCTGTAAGAGCTAAGTGATCTTATCTTTTAAATAGAGGGATTGGCCTTGGCCAGAGATGTTTAAACTGTGGGTTGTGAAATCAATTTAATGGGTTGCAACCAGCATGGAAAGAGAAAGATAAAGATAAAGAATAGAATAGAATAGAATGGAATAGAATAGAATAGAATAGAATAGAATAGAATCAGAATTTTTGTTTGTTTGATTTTTGCAAATGGTCGTTTTTAGAAGTGGATTACTAAAAACGCTTACGTATATGTCCACTGTGTTGCAATGGAAAATGTATTTAAAATTCTGAAATCCACTTGTGGGGTTGATACACATAGTCCCTTACTATAGATCAGAGCTTTTTTGGGGTGTTTATCTTCCCTTGTCCCTGTATCCTGCTTCTCCATCCTTCTCCATGCTGCTGTCTGCCCTTGGGGGATAATCTCTGAGGACTGCCTTAGCGGGCCATCCTGTTATCTGGTCCCCAGTTGGGCTCAGCAGGAAATGGAGAGGAGGTGGAAAGTGAAGTCAGGCTTCATTTCTCCAGCTCCCATTCTGTGGAGTCACTCGAAGCAAGCTGTGTTTCTCCATTGAGAAATACTCCTTGCCCATCGCACTTCATCCTTCAATCATCTTAGTTTGAATGGGTCGTCTGTTTCTTCTAGAATTGGGATGAATCAGTGAGGTAGCCTTACTACTATATATACTATATAGTAGTATATAGGTTGTATCCAAAATATTTTTACATCTAAATTATAGAGAAGAGGTAAGGGATCATTGTGGTCTATAAAGTGCTCATCTGGTGATAGGGAGGGTACTATATTTTTTAAAATGTGAGAGGTAGCATATGTGCATTTTTGATGCAATCAGTACAAATATATTTCAGAGATTAGCTAGAATCCCATTTTCTTGACTGAGGGCATTCCTGCATCATTGCCAGGCAATTTAGAAGATGAATCATAGAAAAAAGCCTAAATGAACACATTTTAGTTTATTATAGCCAACCAAAATGTATTGTTCAATTTGACTTTTTCAACCGACTTAAGTGTGAGATGAAATTTCATTTGAATGCTTTTATTTATCTGGCACTCTTCTAGGTGTTTAGGGTGCATCAGAAAACAAAACATAGATCCCTGCACTCACAGAGCTTGCATTCTAGCAGGAGATAGAAATTAAACTTTCGTTGTCACTGAATGCATCATACTGAAGCTGCTAAATGCTATGAACAAGAGAAGATCAGGGTAAGGAGGGTTAGGGTTTCTTGGGAGTGGGGGACAAGTTGCAGTATTACACAGAAAGATCGGATGAAGCCTCACAAAGATGACAGAGAGAGTGGAATAATAGACATCAGGGACTCGGAAAGGCGAGGGGCTGAGAGCGGGGTGAGGGAAGATAAATTACTTAATGGGTACAATGGACACTTACTGTACACTCTTTAGGGGATGGCTACACAGAAAGCCCAGATTTCTTCACTAGGCAATATATCCATGAACTTCACTGTACCTCCTAAATCTATGCCAATTTTAAAAAGATGAAATTGGAGCAAACACTTGAAGGGGTGAGGTAGTTGGCCAAGAGAGGATCAGAGAAGAGCATTCCAAGAGGAGTGGACACCCCAGCACCCAGGAGCTTGGCTGGACTGCACAGTCTCAAGTGGTGTCCAGTGGGAGAGGGGACAGAGAAGGTAGTAGAGGAAATGAGGGACTCTATAAGCTTTGGCTGCTATTCTGTGTAAAAAGGAGAACCACCAAAGGATCTGGGCAGAAGAGTGACATGAGTCGACGTAAGTGATCAACACTGTAGCTGATGTGTTGGGAATAGATCGTGGGGAGCCAAATTAGAGGGAGGGAGATCTTTTTGGGGGCTCATGCTCATCAGGGAGAGACCTTGTTGGCTCAGACCATGGATGGAGCAGGAGGTGGTGAGAGGTGGTTGGATTGTGGTTATCTTTTGAAGATAGCGCCAAGAAGAATGCAGAAAGTTGAAGAGAAGAGCCAAAGATGACTCCAAGAGTTTTAGCCTGATTAAGCTGAAAAATGACATTCATTCAGCTGATACCTAAGGAAATGGTGGAAATGGTGGCTCTGAGTCAGCCACTGTGCCCTTTTCAAATGTGACAAATCACCTTCCGAAGACTCCTCTTCCAAAGGACTATCTAACTGTTTGGGAGAAGACTATCTTCCTCTTCCAAAGAACTATCTAATCCAGAGAATTCACCGTGAACTATGAACAGTTCGATACCTCCAACAAAACACAGATGGTAAAGTTCTAGCCTAACTTTCTGTCTTCCTGTGTCGATTACTTCATAAATGTTTTTTGAAAGTTATCATTTACATGGTTGACCGTGAAATATCTTTGAATGAGCCAGATTGCAAGTTTGGTGCCACGTTTCAAATTCAGTTTGTTTGGGTGGACAGCGTCTTATTAAAATAACATTTTGTAGCTTATTCCCATGTGCATGTAGCTGTTGCTTCACATGCAAGCAACTAACTACTGATGTATGTAGTTTTGTTACAGCTGGTGCTAAAAAAAGACATATTCAATGAATTATTTTTTAAAATTTGAATGTTTTATAGTGCTGATTGGACAGTAACTGTAGAAAAAGAAATAATATGAAAAGGCTGCTGTGTACGGTTATTAATCCTAGAGAGTGACTCTTTAATATAGTCCAGATCACAAAAAGTCCTCATGAGATAAGAATTTATAGCCAGAAGGGACTCCATAAATCAGAGAGCTCAACTTCCAACGTTCAACTGATGAGGAAAACAAGGCACTGGATGTTAAGCAGCTGAGCCTAGAGTGCCCAGCTGGTTAAGAGAAAGAGGTACCCAGACTCAAACGGGGGTGAGTGAGCTCCTGGTTGGTCTGGGCTCCTCTTTCAGGACTCAACAGGATGCCCAGAAAGCATGAAGACCCAGGATCCATGGAGCAGTGAGACCCATCAGAAGAGCCCCTGTCAATTTTGCAAGGACTGTCCTCCTCTCAGCATCTGCCTCTTTTCCCACTTCAGGCCACTTCACCTCCAAGCACCTTACCCTTTGTGATACTGAGGTCTGCCATCAAGATTCTGTCACCCAGCCCAGCCTCCCCCATCCGTCCTCAGATTTGGACCCTGGAAGGCTCTGCTTTCCCACCCTCCTCCTCACTCACTGATGCCTCGATCAGCTGCAAGTGATGGGAAAATGGCAAAGCACCAGCTACTCATTTCAGACTGCCACTCCATACAGGATTTGGGATGCAACCTCCATACCCAGCAGATAATTGGGCTGTGACCACCTACAGAGTAATCTCACCAGTGACAACTACCCACTGTGTGGCCATCAGTGATATGATTCATCTGGTTTGAAATCTTCTGCTGAGGTCTCCCGCCCCATGCCAGATCACAGAAGTGGATCCTCGGCAAAGACTCACTTACAGCAGAGGAGCTAGTGCTGCAGCCCCAAGCGGCCCTGGTTCATGGGTCTTCCACGGGGTTCCATGCTCTCCTGTGTCTCTTCTTCACGTTGTCACAATGTCACCAAAGAGTTTGTCCAAGGTAATCTTAAAGAAACTGTAATTTCTTGTCATGAAAAGAGCACTGGACAAGAAGTTAAGGGATCAGAGTTCTGGAAAGCAGGAATCATAAGCCTTGCCGGTGGACTTGCCTTACAGAGTTGCCGTGAGCAGCGAACAAGTGATTAACATGAGGACAGGCTCTTTGGAGGCGATGGACAGGATGACAATAAAGCTATGCTGCCTCTCACTTGAGAAGATAATTCCAGTGAGGGACCAGTTTTCATTTCTTTTCTCATTTATTCAGCACTCAGTAAATAGTTTTCCGATGCTTATGGCAAGCAGACTTTCAATACGGCTCCCACGATTTCTGCCTGCTGGTGTGTGGCCCAGCACGATTCTAGCCGCTCCTGTCGAGGGATTCTGCAGATGTAATTCAGGTCTCAGATAAGCTGCTGGGCTCTTCCTCGTGAGAGAGATTCACAGCGTGACAGACGTTCAACATGAGGGAGACTTCTTGATTGCTTGTTTTAGAAATGGAGGGGGCTGTGTAGTAAGGAATGTGGGTGGCCTAAACGGGCTGAGGGTGGCCCACAGCTGACAACGAGAAAGGCAGTGGGAATATCAGTCCTACAGCCTCAAAGAAATGAATTCTGACAACACCCTGAATAAGTGTGGAAGCAGATTTCCCCCAAGTCTCCAGAGGAGAACCCGGTTGGCTAACACCTTAATGTCAGCCTCCTGAGACACGATGCAGAGAACCCAGCCACAGCCTTCTAATCTACAGAGCTGTGAACAGAGAAAGGGATTGTTTGAAGCTGCTGAGTGTGTGGAAGCATGCTACAGAGCAATAGAACACTAGCAAAATGCTCCTACAGGCAAGAGCTATGACACCTGGAGTCTTGCATCTTCCTAGAGTTGTGAACACAGGGCCTTGTAGGTTCTCAAATAGTAATGAATCAGGGGAAGGCATTACATGGGTTTCCCAAAGCAGGCACATATTTAGGCTTCTCTGATTCCCTATTATATCATCACACCTCTCTCAAGGCTGATAGAAGGTACTGGTGACAGGGCTTGATGTTTTCAAGCATCTTTTTGGCTGTGCAGAATCCAATGGAGGCACTCAGGGGCACTTTGGTCCCTGAACTTGAACTGCTTGTGAACTACCCTGGTCAGCTGGCCATCAGTGGTAGAACATGAACTCGATTTCTAATCTAATGAGCTTCCTGCTTGTCTGTACTTTCTTCCTACTGACTTCTTAGTTCTATGAAGTTCAGCCATCAGGGGTGTAGGTTTATATGTCTGTGTTTGTTTTCTTTGAGCAAACATATTTTCTTTCTTTTCTTCTTAGGCTATTGGGTTATGTTTTTCCCCAGTCTACATAGTATCAGAAATTATAGTTAGGGCTATTATTATACTGCTACTCTATTTTTATACAACTTTATAAGACTTTTTTTTCTTTTTTTATAAGTGCGGTTACATGAAAGCATCTGAGTGAACTTACTTTAATTTCCTCTCATCGCTACAGTCCTCTTGAATATTTTCTCTTGTTTCTTGCCATTCCTGACTTGCTGTGTTCACTTTATTGATTTATTAAAATATTCCTTGAGTGTTTTTGAACTTGAAAGGAAAAAGGAACCAGTTAAAGAATGGGGGATCCACCTGGTTCCTCTGAAACATGAAACAAGTGAGGACGGTGCATTTAGAAGTTTTCCAGTTTGTCATATTGAAATTGCCTGGGCGACACCAACACCACTTGCCCTCCCGTTCTGACAACATGAGCCACCTACCTCTTTGTCAGGCGTGCCGGTTAGGACATAAGATCCTCAGTTTCCCCACCTATGAAAAGAGGCAACAATTATGCCTGTGTCATAGTGGTATCAATATTACACCTATTTATTGTGATGGGGATCAGAAGATGCCACTCTAAACTAGGCCACTTTGGTGTAAAGATTATTTTGGGCTAAAGGCAGTTGAGAATCAGCAGGTGCAGGAAGAGTTCCTCTACCTACCATTAACACCTAAAGACAAGGCATACATTTTTAGTTTCTCTTTGAGGAGGAACCCACCTCCTACACAAGGAGGGAAGAGTGACTCTTTTCATTGAAGAAATGAAGTTGATGCCAAGACGTGTTCGCACAAGCAGACCTTGCTAAAGTATCCCTTATCTTCCCTGAATCACTGGATTTCCTAGTCACTTCCCCACTGTTTATCATACCTTGAGACCCAAACTCTTTTCCCTTTGTTGAAAGGATGTATAAGTCCCTGAGTCTGCTTCTTTGAGTTTCACTCTTTTCCTGGGAACTCTTGTGCATGTAAATATTAAGAAAAATTGTGTACCCTTCCCTCTGTTAATCTATCTTTTGTTAGTTTAATTCACAGGCTCTCAGTTACCAAACTTAAGAGAGTAGAGGAAACGTTTTTTCTCCGTGATAATGGATTTAAAAAAAAATCTTAGCCCAGTATCTAGCATATGACTGGATAAATGTTAGGTATTACATTATTACTTTTCCATCTCAATTCCTTCCAATTTTTTCAAAAATGGACTACTCACCTTCTGTCTTCTTCACTCAGTCTCATCTGTTCTGCAAACCCTACATCTCAAGGGGAAGCTTGGCCACCTCCAGTTCTGAAGGAACTGATTTGTGCCTCTCCTGTCGTTGATTGCATAGTGCTTCACCTCAACACGGCTTAATCATATCTTTCTTACTGAACTATACATTTTGAGGACAAGAAACCTGTCCAAAACATGTATCTCCCCTTACATCTAACTCAGAAACTAACACGTAATAAGGAAACAAGTGGGGACTTCCTGTTTTACCTTCCTCTGTTCTAGTGTCTTACCTTCTTTTTGGAAATGTAACATATTCATCATCTAAAATGAATTTCTGACTTGCCTTCTTCATTATTCACTTTTCAGCATTGAAACAGATACTTATTTTAGTTCCTGTTTTTTAATGGAAAATTCCATTTTTGGTAAGAGTATTTTTCCTAATATTAAAGACCTTTCAAAATTTGAAAGCACACTTACCTATCAAACAGATACTTTTTTTTTCTTGCACATTAAACACATCTCTCCTTTTTTGCAGGTAGAGTCATCTATCAGGGCATCTTCATCTCTCTTTTTTCTTGGATTTTTCTAAATTACATATTTTTTCTGTAATATCCAAACTAGTATTTGATAAAATCAATTATATTGAATGCCTCTATTTTTTAAAACATTTTAAAGTCTTGAATATTGAACAAGGTTTTTAATACTCTAAAGGGAAAAGACAGTTTTCATGTTGGTACTTTTATTTCTTTTTTGGCTCTTAGGTAGAAATACTCACGAGGTCATGTACAAAGTAGAAGTTCATACTTTGTCTGGTATAATCTACTTCAAATAAATTCCCCTTACTAAAGTTACCTAATACTTACTCTAAAAAAGAACAGAAGAGACGTAAGAAAAAATATCTTTTACTGATTAGGAAAACAGCAGATGAAATATTGATGCTCCAAAAATAACAGGTCCAAGTCAATGGAACCTATAAATGTGACCTTACAATGTAAAAGCAACTTACAGATGTGATGAAGTTAATGATTTTGACATGAAGGATTTTCCTGGTGGGCATTAAATCCAAGCACAAGGGTACTCATAAGAGAGAGACTGAGGGAGATCAGACACACAAAGAGACGGAGGCAGAGATTGGAGTGATGCAGCTATAAGCCAAGGACACTAGAACAATCAGAAGCTGGAAGAGGCAAGGGCGGGTTACCTCCTAGAGCCCTCAGAGTGCAGCCCTGCCCATACTTTGATTTGGATCCAGTGAAACTGCTAAACTCCTGTCCTCATAACTGTCAGAAAATTAACTCTGTTGTTTTAAGCCACAATATTTGCAGAAAATTGTTCCAGGAGCCCCAGGAAATTAATGTAGTATATAAACTTAAATATTTCCCTATGTGTGTTTATATATTAAATAAAAATGGCATTATACCATGCATAGTATTTTTGTGACATGCTTTGAAATACCCTAAATAACTTCCTGGTAGTATTTTAGTGGCTACTTGAAATTTGTTGTATGGATGTTACAATTTATTGAAACAATGTTCTTCTCTTGCAGATCCTAAGAGTTGCCAGTTCTCTGTCCTTATAAGTTACAATTAACATTATACTTACATAATTGTTATTCAATAGTAATCATTTTATAATTTATATTATATATCATGCATAATTTTATAATATATAATTTATGTAATTTTAATAAATAAAATAATGTATTTCAATACAATCTCTATACACATCCATGAATATTTTTAGGATAAAAATACTAAAAGTAGAATTTCTAGGTTAAAAATATACATAGTTTAGAAAACTTTTAAAATGCATCTCATATGTCCAGGCATTGCCTTTATTCTAACATTTAAATTTCAGGAATTTAAGCCTCCCACCTGAATGACAGTTTTAAACTCCCACTTAGACCCCCAGAACACATACAGTATTTTCTGTGGTCCCCGTGTGTGCTGTCTTCCCTGTTCTTTTCTCTGTCTGGCTACCATGTGGCTGCCCCCTGACAACACTTGGAGAAACTCACTCAGCTTCCATTGCAGGTACGCGTTTTGAGTTGTCAGTGCTCATTTCTAGCCTACTGTTTCCAGAAGCTTCCAAGGTTTCCAAAGTTCAACGTACCTGAGCCATGCTGGATTTTACACTGGAGCTCATTATGTAGGGGACAAATGGTCTCCTTCCCAGAGGCATTCTCTGTTTAGACACAGAGGTCACCCGTAGTTCTGCCAATGCCCAGAGATTATCCCTCAACAGCTATGTTGACAGCTGGTCATCTTCTCTCTAATCCATGGGGCCAAGGTAAATGCAGACCAACCCAGGCCTGCGAATGAGTGGAGCAGGCTGTGTGTGACTGCAGGGAGGTGGCAGTGAGGTGGCACTGAGGCCAGCTGGAGAGGTCACCTGATTCTCTCCTCCGTACCTGCTGTTGCTGACTTGTGAGAATGAGAGCCTGGCATGG
Organism: Mandrillus leucophaeus; assembly: GCF_000951045.1. Taxonomy (NCBI): domain Eukaryota; kingdom Metazoa; phylum Chordata; class Mammalia; order Primates; family Cercopithecidae; genus Mandrillus; species Mandrillus leucophaeus. Next base: position 2,047,778 of record NW_012106275.1, on the reverse strand, counting down.
CCAGACCTTCAGGGTTTGCAAAAGGAGTGTCAAATCAATTTCTCTATGTAAAATATCTGTATTCTTAAGTAACTCTTAGGCAGAAATACTCACAAGGTCATGTACAAAGTAGAAAGCTGGAGAGGTCACCTGATTATCTCCTCTGTAACTGCTCTTGCTGACTTGTGAGAATGAGAACCTGGCATGGACAGACCTTCAGGATTTGCAAAAGGAGTGTAAAATCAATTTCTCTACATAAAATATCCATATTCTTCAGTGAGGAAGCTTTCAATGTGTCCTAATGCTACAGGGACAAACAAGGCATATCGGAAGCTGAATCCAGCCAGGGATCCGGGTAGAAGCTCTGCACCTGCATCTCTGGGCTTCCCCTCTTCTCACTCCTAAGTCATCTCCCCCCAAACCTCCTTTTCAGTTCATTAGAACAAAGTCTCCAAACATCTCTACGTTAGCGGGACCTTTTCTTTACCTGTGCATAATTCAAAATCTCGTCGTGGTACTGGGAAGGGGTTTGTCCCCTGTCCTGTGCCCACAAGAGCGCAAATCAAGAACTGTCTTCTTTAAACTCAATTTCAAGGCACCAATACTTGTTAAATACAGAAATGTTTGAAACTTTAAAAACACTGATATATGTGGTGTTATTTTTTAAATTTCTGCTTTCTCCTAAGATTCTGGACATGTCAGTACCAATTTCTAAATTTTTTTTCTTATATTAATGTATTTTATTTGATTTTTAATTTTAGATTCTGTGAGTGCTTGTTCAGGTTTGCTACATGAGTATACTGCATGATGCTGAAGTTTGGGTTTCTAATGATCCCATCACTCTAGTAGCAAACAGTGTCCAATAGGTAGTTTTCAACACTTCCCCCAACTTCCTCCTACCTTTTGGAATCTCCAGTGTTTATTGTTCCCAATGTACAGCTCCCACTTAGGAGAACATGTGGTATTTAGTTGACATTTGGGTTCCTGTTTCTGTGTTAATTCACTTAGGATAATGGCTTCCTACCAAAAAGACACCTCCACTCATATGTTTATCAGAGTACTATTCACAATAGCACAGACATAAAATCAACACAGATGCTCATCAATGGCAGATTGGATAAAGAAATTGTTACATACACACACATGTATATATATTACATATATGTATATTCGTGACACCTATATGTCTCTATCTCTATAATAATGATATACATATCTATATAGACCCACACACCGTGGAATACTATGCAGCCATGAAAAAGAAAAAGAAATGCCCTTTGTAGCAATATGAATGCAGCTGGAGACCCTTGTCCTAAGCACCAGGTTTTATGTAGAAGGCAAGCTCTGCAGTTCTGTGCTTCTCTTTCTTCTAAACTCTCTGTAGGGAGGAAGCTGATACTTCCCTGTTAAGGACAATCAACTTTCCCCACTTCACATTTCACACTGTGTGCAGTGTAAAAAAGAGGGCTTCATTTCAATTATTTCACCTACATGCTTTATTTGTGCTCATGAGCCTACCATTCCTCTTTCTCTGCCCATTATTTCATCCATAGTGAATTAGCTGTGTACCTTGTGTGGCTTCACTAATTTTGAACTTCAAGGGGGCAGGCTTGTCATGTAGGTTACTGAGGCCTCTTAGCTGCTGAAAGTGTGCACTTTCCTTATGTTGATACATGTTTTTTACCTTTTGCCTTAGGAGAGAACATTGAGATTCATTTAAATAATTTTTAAAACACTTTTTGCTCTTGAGGGGGATAATTAATATAATAGAACATAAAGCTTCCAGAATATATTCCTTAGCTGATATTCTAAAATATTTAATGGTTGGAGCCTTTAAATTTCTGAATTGCTTAATCTGCATCGTTGTCTGGAATGTTATCTAACCATGATGTTCTTTAAACACACTCAAAATGTTTAAAGGAAGCCTCCCCGAAGTATCAAAGAAATTTTGCTGTGTTCCAATTTAAATTATCTAGAAAGTTTAATTTAATGAGACATCCTTGATCGCCTCCCTCCTTTATTCTCTATGTCCAATGAGTCTGCATGCTTTCAGTACTACCTTTTTGTTATCCTTTGACTTTTTTCTGTTCCTTTTGTTTTCATTGCTGCTCTCTTGGTCCCATCCTTGGCCAGTTTTCTCAGTCTTTACATCTACCTCTTACTCCCAGCAGATCTTTGTAGATTCCAATCCTGTCTCATGGCCACATGTACCCATTCATGTCACCCTGATCTACATCTTTCTCTGAATCCTCAAGGCTGCAGTGGAAGGGCCAGTGCAGAGCAAGTCCTCTGGGACCTGGTTCTTGGCACGGGGTTCAAGTCTCATCTCTTGCCTCTCCAGTATTTCTCCGACTCCAGAAAAATTAAAGATCCTCAAGCAAGTTAGAAGTAAGATCCCTGTCTGAGAGCGAAGCTATACATTAGAACTTGAGGGATTGTGACAGAATCTTCAAAGTCACCCTAAGGAGATGGACTGGGTCATCAGAAAGTGAGCTTCGTTTGTAAGATAATTGAATGTCACAACACATGGAGAGCAATTGTGAGTCAGAAAGGATTTGGTCGATCTTAACTTTAAACATTACGATAAAGGGCCCCAGAGGTACACTGGGTTATATCCGGCAGATTCCCACACATTCTAGTTTTGCCATCAGCTAGTAATTTTTACCATGATCGTGAATCCATCAGGGCATCGTAGCCCTGAGACGTTAATGCTGAGGTTTATCTGCCACTACTCTCAACCAGGGCCATTCAGCTCCCGCTCTGGGACACTGGGAAATACTTGGTGTTTTCATTTGTCACAGTGACTGGGGACCATGCACCGATATTTTAGTGGCAGGGACAGGAGCGCTATTGGCCCTGCAATGCACAGAATGGTGGCCACACCATGAGGGACCACATCCAGCACCAACTGTGCTCCCACTGAGAACATGGAGCCTTGGTTGTGATCTCAGCTTCCCACTGAGACTGTGGGTCTCAGTCTGTGAGACTGTGGCCATGGCCTGCATCTGTCTCCAGAAGAGAGGGTAAAGCAGATGGGGTACTACGTAAACACAAACAGTAGCCACCACAGCCATTTCCTCTCCCAGTCAAGTCCATATAAAACTTACATTCCTATCTGACACTGGGTCACAGCCCTCACTGTTTCAAGAAATTAAATGACTCTTAACTATTATTCTTTTATTTAATGTTAAACATTCAAAGCAAATGCATTTGATTCCCAGGGCTGCTGTATCAAAATGTTACAAAGTTGCTGTCTTCAAACAACAGAGACTTACTCTGTCACAATGAAGGCCAGAAATCTGAAATCAGTGAGTCAGCAGGGTTGGCTCCTGAAGGCTCTGGGGAGAATCTGTTTCATGCATCTCTCTGAGCTTCTGGTGTCTGCTGGCAATCCTTGGCATTGATTGGCATTCCTTGGCAATCCTTGACTTGATGCTGAATGACTCCATCTCTGCCTTTGTCTTCACATGGCTTTATCCTTTGTGTCTCTGTGTCTCAAACCTCCCTCTTCTTTCTCTTCAAAGGACACTTGTCAATAGATTCAGAGCCCATCCTAATCCAGGATGATTTTATCCTGAGCTCCTTAATTTAATTACATCCTCAAAGACCTTATTTCCAAACAAGGCTACATTCACAGGCATCGGAGGTTAGGACATGTACGCATCTTTTGGGGGGGCGCTCTTCAACCCACTGCACTGAGTTCTGTGGTTCTGTCTCTCAGAAGCTAAGGTAGCTTTTCCTTTGCTGGGTGACTTGGTTCTCTAAATTCATAATCCACACCTGTAGAACATGAATCATTCATGATAGACACACTTTCCAAAAGTAAGGCTATGGAACAACTGGGCGGATGGAGAAAATGAACCCCAATTAAGCTCCCTTTTGTGACAAACCTCTTAGAAAAGCATTAACTCTAATCTTCAGTGAAAAGCATTGTAAAATCAAGATTGGATGGGAAGATCGTGTTTGAAATGACCCAGGTTCCCTCTAATGGAATAAAGAGAGGCAGAATTTGCTGTGATTATGACATGCTTTTAGCTACACAAGGAGTCAGGGTCAGGGAATTAAGTGAAACCAACAAAACCATAGTCAACTGTGGTTTCTGGTTTTTTTTTTTAGGAGAATTTGTGAATTACAGTGATCAATGGGAGATGGAAATGTTCTCTTTTCCATTCACGATAGCTCCAGAGTTTGTGTGAACTAGTCTCTTCCTACCTTTCAGAAGAGCTTTTTTTTTTTCTTTTCCATCTGAAGTTTCAGATTTTCTTCTCTCGTTGTTTGAGTTTTGAGAAAGAGTAAGAAATTATGCCCTCGGTTGGGGAGGAGGACACGAACTCTCTGTGGTTAAACTAAGAAATTAGCACATAATTAATTTTATTATACAAAGAAAAAATAATGTCCCCCGGATCTTCACATGGCTTCCTTCCCTGTCAGTCAGGGCCTGGCTCAAAGGCAATGTCTTCACAGAGTCCTTCTCTCTACTGGAAGCATCCTCTGTTCCCCTCTCCATCCGGGCTCCCTCTCCTCCCCCGACACGGTCACTTTCTGCCCCAGCTTTCTTTTGCTTCACGGCATTACTGATGTGTTATTAAAGACATATTTATCTGGCTGTGGTCTGTCTTATTTCTAGGCTACAAGTTCCAGGAGGGCAATCGCTCTGATTGTCTTACATACTCAGGACCTAGAACACTGCCTGACACACAAGGGGCCATCAATCAATATGTGTTAAATCCACACGGGAATTTGTTTGCTGTGCCCTGTGTGCACTGGCTCATCTTCTCCTCAGAACAATACTGTGAGGCAGATGCTGTTGTGAGCCAAAATAATTTCCTGGTGAGAAGCAAAGCGGTACTGAAATTAGAGAGGGGCAGTGTCAGACACTTGTGAGAGCACAGGCCTTGGCCAGACTTCCTGGCTACCAGTGCCTGCTCTGCCACTTTCCACTGGTGTGCTGGACCTCTGTTTCTTCATCTGTAAAATGGCGTGATAATGGTACCTGTCTTGTAGGGCTGCTATTATGTGAATTAGACGACGTATTGCATTTACTAGGAATAGGACCCAGCACACAGTAAGTACTCAATAAATATTTGCTAGTATCATGCCCTGTAACAGATGAGGGAACTGGACACAGGATTAGGTAACCTGAGCAAGGACATGTTGGAGGTTCGAGAGGAAGAACTGAAGCCAGATCTGACTCCTCTAGAGTTTAAGTGAAATCTTGGCCACAACATTAACTTACTTGATGAATTTTAGGGCTACACTTGAATGAAATTAGGCTGATATCAAGGGAGTGCTATGCCAATCCAAAGCATGAAGCATCTAATGCGACAAAGGGCACTGCTCCTGGTTGAGTCACCAGAGGATGTTGCTCATTTTGGGGAAACAATACTGGCTAATATAGGAACACACTTTCTGGCTATGCAGAAGTCTAATGAATTTCATGTTGACTTCCCAGAAATGGTGAATACAACAGGAGCAGGCCAGCCTATGCCAATTTGCCAATAAGCAAGGTTCATCAGACCCACTGCAAAAGATGAGTTTAGTTCAAGCTGTAGTATTGTATGATAAAAAGCAGAAGCCAACCAGCACGGCCAGCCCTACTCAACTGCATCTGCTGCAGCCCAGATCCCAACCTCGCCTTTACCACATGTGTGCATATCTGCTAAGATCCTCCACTGTAACTTCCTGATTGTTTCTTAGTCCATGGATCAGCTGAGTCCACAGATAATCCAACATCCAGACACATTGCTCTGTCTCTTCAGCTTCAACTTACCTTCCTACCTATGCTTCGTTTCACCAACAATTATTGTCATGTGTATTTGGAGCATGAAGCATCTGCACAATTTTAGGACATTCTTAGGAATATGTTGGGAAAAAGGGGATGACATTTTAATTTTTTTTTTCCCATGGACCTTGTGCAATGCAATTGTGATTCAAAACCAAGAGTTCTGTGCATCGTAGCTGTACTTCATTCATTAGGTATCTTGGTCATCAAGGCTTAAGGACATCAGAAATACTGCCAACCGGGTCTTGAAATTCAAGCCAGAATGCTGGATCTGTTGACCTTCCTTTCTTATGTGCAGCTTTTAGAAAGAAAATCTATTGAAGACAATTGACCAGCTACTTAACTATAACAGGAAGAGATAAAAATAATTTGCTTACATGTTTATTTATTTAGCTAATCACTGACAGTTCTGAAACTACCAAGCTGAAAAGTAAACAACTTTCTTCTCATTGGCAACATTATTAAAGAACTGCTCTAATACAGCCAACGTAATTATAATAATTTGAACGTGTCAGTTTCTCATGCTGGTTTTCTGATATTCTGCAGCAACATTAATGAATTTCCAAGATGATTTATTCTTATTTCATTTCTCTCTGCCTTTATCATCTCCAGAGAATATTCACATACTTTTCTTATGAAAATTTGTCACTATAAAAAGAATTACCCATTTCTTTCCACTCTGCTTATTGGGTATTCACATTGTGCTCTAAAATACAGTAAAATTCCATATTAATGAAACATTAATTTACATTCTCCCCTAACTTACACCTCTTTTCTGCGTACATTGCATGTCTTATGTTATGAATATATTAAATTATAACTTACATTGTACTTAAAATTTGGTTTTTTAATCCAGTAAATTACCTACTATGAATATTTCATTTTTGTACTGTGCCATAGAGAATATAGCAGTTGAAAGTTTTTATGAAAACTTGTAGCAATCATTTCAGTACATCCCTGAAAGACATAGAGCCTCATCTCGCAAGCCCATGGTCAGGGTTTCCTCTACCAAGTGCTAAATGCTTCACATCTTTAGGGAGACCTCGTGTGCATTGCCCTAACCCATGGGGAATGCTGGGCTGGGAGAACCTCTGTGAGAAAGCCCTTTGTTTGCCAGGAGTGAGGAAAGTCCATACTGATGACTTTATTCTGCTCTTCTGACGCATTTTGTTATTGTTGATGGCATAGCACAGGAACCTGCCATTTATCAATTTCCTCCAATCTCCTCTTTCCCAGGATCTGTAGCATGTTCCCTTTGCTCAAGGGGATTTGTTGACTCTGACGAGTATTTTTCAGCCTGGATTTTGGTGTATTAGGAAGAAAGTGTCCATGCTCAAATATGTGAAAAGTAAAAGGAAACTCAATTTTGAAAGGAATTGAGAGAAGACAAGGCTAAAAGTAGTAGCTCCACACACACAGGGTAAAATAAAAGGTTATACTACATTCACTTTATGTCAGAATTTCAAAATAATTTTTTGGGTTATTACTGAGAAGCAACTCTCTCTAAATCATATAGAATTGCTGTGATAGAGACTAAGATACCTCTCATCCAAGAGATGTTTGTCTTTCAATAGTTGAGTCTGAGTGAGTCTCTAATTCAATGTTTCTCAACCTTCCTACTACTGACACTTGGGGCTGGGTAATTCTTTGTTAATGGCAGACTGTCCTGTGCCTTGTAGGATGTTTAGCAGCTTCTCTGATCTCTTCCTGCTAGAAGCCAACAACACTCCCTCTCCCCCATTTGTGACAACAAAAATGTCTCCGGACAATGCCAAATATCCCCTGGGGGGCAAAATCACCCTCTCCCTCTTGAGAACCGTTGCTCTCATGCAAGGATAGCAGGGATGTTTCAACTTGCTTATTGACAGGCCATGGATATCTGGAGGACTGAGTGGAGGAGGATTCTGAAGGCTCATCTGGAAAGAATGTCTTGGCCAATAAACAAGGTCTTCCATGGGCTTGGGAGTGGGGAGAAGTGCTGTATTAGTCAGAGTTCTGCAGAGATACAGAACCAACAGGATGTACATATATATAGAGAGAGAGAGCGCCCAAAAGAGAGATTAATTTGAAGGAATTGGTCCATGGGACAGTAGAGGCTAGCACGTGCAAAATCTGCAGGAGAGGGTGGTAGGCGGGAAACCCAAGAAGGATTGCAGTTTAAATCCAAAGGCAATATGCTGGCAGAATTCCTTCTTGCTTGGGTGAGGTCAGCCTTTTTTTCTATTAAGAACTTCAAGTGGCTAGATAAGGCCTACCCCCATTATGGAGGAAAATCTGCCTTACTCGAAGTCTACCTGTTTAAAGGGAAGAGGAGTGGTAACAGTAAGAAAGATGGAGGTAAATGTACCCTAGACGGGGAGGGAATGGATTTTAAAATGGGAAAAAAAAAAAAAAATACCTGCTACAACAGACGAATCTCACTAACATAAGCTTGAGGGACAGAAGTCAGACACAAAAGCTGTACATTAGAAGATTCCATTTCTATCAAAAGAAAAACAGGAAAATCAATCTGTGGTGTTATGGCTGCCCAAGTGGGCTTCTGTGGGTGCTGCTCATGTCGTTTTCTTGAGCTGGGTGCTGTATCTGCATGTATATCATACATGAATAAAAATGTAAAACGAAAAGGCAAAAGCAGCAAGGAAATGAGAATGGAGTGGGAGGGAAGGAAAGAAAGAGAGAGGCAGAGGAAATGGTGAGACTGTAAAATCATAGGACAGTCACACTCTTGCAGAAATAGTGCTACTGTAAGTTATAGGCCATTCTTGCTCTTGCTTTTCTCTACAATACATTATTTTCATAGCAATTATGAAAACATTACTGAATTATTATTTCTTATTAAGGAAATGAGAAGACCCTTGAAAAGAGCAACAATATCCATTTTTGATGACTGATGAGGTAACAGGATCTCAGGACCGCAGGAGGGCCTAAACTACCAAAGCTCTGGCTTTTAAAACCATCAGCAAACCCAAACCTTCCTGTGTTAAGTACATAAATTCCTCAAAATTCCAGAAAAACTCAGCTAAGCTGGATAGATTTCTTTCTTTCTTTTTTTTTTTTTCTTTTTTTGAGACGGAGTCTTGCTCTGTCACCCAGGCTGGAGTGCAGTGGCAGGATCTTGGCTCACTGCAAGCTCTGCCTCCTGGGTTCATGCCATTCTCCTGCCTCAGCCTCCCAAGTAGCTGGGACTACAGGCACCTGCCACCACGCTCGGCTATTTTCTATTTTTAGTAGAGATGGGGTTTCACCGTGTTAACCAGGATGGTCTTGATCTCCAGACCTCACGATCCACCCACCTCGGCCTCCCAAAGTGCTGGGATTACAGGCGTGAGCCACCGCGCCCGGCCAGATTTCTTTTTAAGTGGAAAAACAGAGTGTTTCAACATGAGCAGAGTACTATGCTAGCAAGAGTAAAACATGTGGACTGAAGGTGGCTGTGATCTTCGGCAAGACGCAGAAGTGAGAGACTCAGTTTCCACCTGGGGTTGACTGACGACTTCAAAGGTCTTTACCACTTACTGTATTCTGTAATTTCTATATCTCACCACAATGTGTGAAATACCCACACAAATCATGGCCATAATACAGGTTTACAACTAAGTACATTTCTTCCATTCTTAGCTTCCCTTTTAACAAGGGAAACAGAGACCTCGATGCTCATAAGCAAATCACTGTTTTGCTTGGTCTCAAGTCAGATGGGAGGCCTCCAAGGAAAACTCCCTTTTAGCCTTTTCCAATTAGAAAGTGCTGCACACTGCACTAAGAAACCGTGTTCTTTCCCACTTTCCATTTACTTTTATTGCCATTATTTATCTGAGAGGATCATATTTCAAGAAAGACTTTTTCTCTAACCAAAAAGGAAAACATACATTTCTTCTTTAAAATTAGAAAAAAAGAAAATCCAGAAAATTCAGATTCAATAGATGTCTATCATTTTTTAAGAAGTTTTGAATAAGTAGATATTAGGAAGAGTGGTAGCTTATAAAAGCCGCTTGCTGGATAAAGACCTATTTGGAAAGGCTTTTAAAAAGTGCATTATTTACCCACTGGAGCTGTCAGGTTACCGTGTTTACTCAAGGGAAGGCAGATTTTCTTTTTTTTAAATCTGGCCTAAGCTTTTCTTAAAACAGGCTATTGACCGGAATCAACGCAGAGAATAACCTAAAAAGGCATAGGACGGCCTGGCCTTGCTGGTTCCTAAATAAATTGTCAGCCCAAGGTCGTGCCTTCCATTGGTAGCTATTTTTGAGTGGCGTAGATCGAATGTGAACATTTGGAGGGCCAAAGTATAGCTACAAAAACATCTCTGGGATGAGAAGTCACTCCAAGAAGCCCCTGAATTCACCTGGCGTCCCCCCAGTAAGCACTTAAAGAAACAGGAGCACATTTTGAATGACCAGTGGCACAGACTTTAATTATCAAAATGTTTGTCATTGCAATTCCATATATGTGAGTAACTGATTGTTTATATAATTTAAGCACAATTCGATATGAAATATAATCAATCTGCACTCTTCTCTTTTCCTTCTTAATTACAGACCATTGCTGTGGTCTATGACTTGCTTTTCTGTGAGAACGATTTAGAAAATATTCTGGAGTGCTTATATGCAACTTAGAACCTTGTTTTCTCAGTGGATGCACTGGTTAGAGTAAACCTGGGCATGCTGTTGTAACAAACACATCCACAATCTCAGTGGCTTGACACCACAAAGGTTTATTTCTCACTCAGGCCAAGTCTGCCACAGCTTTAAGAAACTCCTCAAGGCAACTTTCTTCCAAGTTACAACCTAGTAATACAGGTTGCTTCGATCTTGGGGCTTGGCCATGTCAACACAAAACCTTTTGTATAACTGCTACAGCAAGGGATTGGAAGGACTAGCCTCATGGCTCCAACCCACTGGAAATGGCAAGAAAGTGGAATTCACCACGTGCCTGGGAGGGCAGGAGAGCCCTGGAAGATTAACTACAGTGAGAAAAAGGAAGCAATCTAAGTATTCTCCTTCTAGGAGTGCAGGCTGCTGGGCTTAAGGGCTCATTGTGGACTGATTGGTGGAAACTTCCATCTGATGACTTGGTTTCCTTGAGTCTTGCCAACTTTGCCTTGAGTGCCCCACCCACCACTGTACTCCCAGCTCCTGGCACAGTGCCTGGCACATAACCAGTGCTCAGTATGTATTAGTTGAATGAAGGAGGGGATGAGTGGATGGATCTCAGTGCAAGGAGGTCAGGGGCTTAACAAGCCTGGGAGGTTTGGTGAAGGCAGCAGGAAAGGCAGATAGTAGGAATAACCACACTTGTCGAGGACGTGGACTCAGCCTGTTGCCTCAGGGAAGAGGGTAAAATAAGGAAGGAGGGTTGACTTCCACAAGCTCCTGAGATCCTCATAAACTGGAGTGCTCAGAGAGATGAGAGTAGAGGGAGAGGATGGAGGGGACTCCGCAGGTTCTGAGAACAGAGGTGATCTGGTTGAACTTAGATTATGGGTCTTTGTGCTGAGGAAGCTCAGAACTTAAGTAAACTGTGACTGGCTTCAAACTAGGGTCCTTGATACCCCTAAACCCCCAACTGCCACAAAACATAGAACAGGAATTTGAATCTGGTTTTACAATACCCAAGGATATGTCTCCTCCTCAGAAGAAAAGATACTCATGTAAATCAGCTTTAACTCCAGTGGTAAATCTACCATTAAAATTTTAGGAAGGTTTTTGTGAAACTTACGAGACAGTGTTCTGCTATGGTTGTCCCCAAAATGAGAGTAGGAGCCATTACCCTGGGACACAGAATCCTCCCCTGCTTTTTGATTTATTGAGATAGAATTCACATTCCACAAATTTATCCTTATATAATCCAGGGTTTTTTAGTATATTTTCAAAGTTGTTCAATGACCCCAATTATTGAATTCCAGAATATTTTTGTCACCTTTCAAACAGACCCCATATCATGAGCGGTCACTTCCCACCCCTGCCTTGCATCTGATAAGCATTGATCTACTTCCTTTTTCTATAGGTTGGCCTATTCTAGACATTTCACATGCACGGAATTATATAATATGCAAATCCTTTGTTTCTGATTTCTTTCATTTAGCATCACATTTTCCAGATTTATCCATGTAGTAGCATAAAATAGTCCTACTTTCCTTTATTGCTAAATACTATTCCATTGCATTGATAGACTGCATTTGTGTGTTCATTCATCAATTGATAAACATTTGAGGATCAGATGCTTTTTTCAGGTGTATTCCATTAGATTCTGATCTGCCAGCTCCATTTCAGTATGTCTTGAGGGAAGCCCTCTATGTTGGACCAGGGTCTGCAGGACATCCTAGGGTGTATCAGTATGGTGGTCTGGTTTCTAATCCTGCTTTCTCCAAGATCAAAGTATCTTGACTGGCCATGAGAATGGTTACCGTGATTTCCAGGCCCTGGAAGTCCCACTTGCACACAAGTATTTTTCTCACTGCCTTGGCAAGGTGAAACGTACATTCTTGACTGTAATTTCCCCCCCCCAGAAAAGTCTCTGATAAAGAGTTATGCCTGGGATTTGCATGGGTTTATAGAAAACCTCCCCAAAAGCACATGTTAGCACTTGCCCTGAGACTGTGTTCTGGGGTGAGTTCAGGGTCTCTTCCCAGCACAGATCACAGTCAAGTTGATTACCAGGTGGGAAGGTTTGCCTGGTCTAGCCAAGGTAAGATAAGCCAGAAGGCTGACCTTGGGGAGGTCATGGCACTTGGAGGTAGGGACTTGGGCTCAGGGCACTGAAGTGGGCACCAGGAGGTTTAGTATGGAGGAGGGCAGCCAGGTCAGCTCAGACCTGATGAGTAGAGCAAGAAACTACAATGTCAGATTCTCAGCTACAGCTTCATGATTTGCTTTTGTGATTTACATACTGTGTCTACACACATGCAAGAGCATATCTAGGACTGAACATGGACAGTAAAGTGTATTGTGCTCATTCTCAATTTAAAGAAACAGTGAGGGAAAAAAGGCATCCAGATTGTAAAGGGATTTTCTCCTGTTCTCTTGATCTGAGATAAAAACCAAGTTCCCCAGGCTTCAATACAATGATGCCAGCTGCTTACACTCCTTATATTGTTAAAGTTCTTCTATGAGTAAACTCCCCTAGGCCACTAAGTGATGGAGAAAGTGCAAGTATCTCTGTTTAGGGCTGTGACTCTGTGCTTCTTGGCAGGCCAGCCTAGACTTAGAACCATTGCCAGGTGGAAGGGCAACAGGTAAGGTCACAATCGCACTGTTCACATTGGGATGTGGAAATCATACGTGCTCAGCCTATCCTGCACTTCCACCCCAGCCACTCTTTTATGGGATCTTGGATACTCAGGGCTGTTTGTGTAATTGCTTCTTGTAAATGAGCTCCTACTCTGTAACACTTTACAGTAAACCACTCTCCTTTGCCATCTGGTATCCAGTTGTTTTAACTGGGTTTCCAGTATTTGCATCAGTCATTTACAAGAACCTTTTCAACCTTTACAAAATAAAATAATTGAAGTCTATCCTTTCAACTTCACATTTGTTTCAGAAAGGCTTTGAAATCAAGGCACGGAGGGGCTGAAAGACAGGAGGATGTGAAAAGAAAAGGGCTTGGTTTTTCTCCCTCTGAGACGATCAGAAGGGCTGCCTTGGAGGTGCGGGGTCCTGCGCTGGAGGGGGTTATTGCCTCCATTACGGGCACGTCTGTATGGAAAAACTCTCCCCTGCCATGGTGAGTGGAGAGGCAGAAGAGCCGGGGAAAGACGTGCTCTTCCTTGATCCTGGGTCCGGGGTCCACAAATCTTCTCTGGGTATAACCTGCCTCCCTCCACGCCTGCCCCGCACTGCCCATGATTCTTCATTTCTCACCTTTTTTCTTTCTCCTGCTTAAACTATGAGTTCCTGCCTTGCTCTGAAGGACAGGAAAGGAAGAGAAATCCACACATGTGTATGGTGCTGATTCTCTTCAGCAATGCCTGGGTTACTAAGGGGACTGGGGCCTTGTACCAGATAACGTGGGTGGATTTTATCTGCATCCTCCAAGCAGCACAGAAGTGAAAACATCTCAGTTGCAGATAAGAGCATAGTTCAAAAGAATTTGACATTTTGACCATCTGGCCACCTTGTGTCTTTCTCTCTCCGGTTCTAATCCCTTTAAATGACATGGAGGCTTCCAGAAGCCTAAGTAAAGGGGAGTTTTAATTTAAAAAGTCCCCTCCATGGCTTCCCTTGCTCCTGTCTCCATATGCAGTTTCCCATCCTCCAGTCTCTTCACCTTGAGTGGTTCTGTCTCCCATTCACCCCCTACCCACTCCCTTTTTTCTGACCAAAACTTGGGAGCTCCACCATTCCCCTCCCCACACCTCATGATGAAGGTCTAGTGGCTGGCTCAGCAGATCAAGTGTCCCACCTCCTTAGAAGGCTGGGGTAGGGGTAGTGATACAGATACTTAGAACTGAATACTCTTCAACCTAGTGGAAGAGAGAGGGACCAAGACAAAGATCTGGTTGTTGTGAGGGGTCTGTGGTCTAGCGGGGTGCTGCCGGAATTCTACCTGGGGCATGTATGGTCACGTTCACATCATACTATATTTGAGACTTTGGTTCGGAGCTGCCCTGTGACTTTCTCAGTGCCTGATGGGCCACTTGTTAACCCCATTCCATTAGGTGAGAGGTGAGGATACGCTTCCTCGAAAACCTTGGTTTTCTTTCCTTTTTTTTTTTTTTTTAATTATACTTTAAGTTCTAGGGTACATGTGCACAGCCTGCAGGTTTGTTACATATGTATACACGTGCCATGTTGGTGTGGTTTTCCATTTGTTTCCTCATCTCTTGCTTTTCAATGTCTTTCTTTGTCATATACATATTCCTGGCTTTTTTAAGCCACACAAGAAAATATGTCTTTATGCCCAAAGAGAAACTTTGGGTGGGAACCGTTGATGGTTTTGAGTAAGAGTTTGTGTTGTTGTGGTGCTGTTGTTTTCTGTTAACATAACTAAACAAGGCTTCACTCACTCACAGTATTTCCTAGTGGTATTTTCTAAATCAAGAAGGCAGAGACTGGTTCTTAAGTTTGAAACCATGGGTTTCATGGAACCTGCTGAGGGTTAACTAAATATGGTATTCTAAAGAAAACATGGGGTTCATGTAGGAAGTGGATTCTATCACTGAAGCAAACACAGAGAAGATCCACCCAGGAGGACTGGGTCCCCTCAGAGACTGCGGTTTAAGCCAATAGTCTCTGGCAAATGCATTCCTAAGTAATGAGTTTCATCCACATTAGTGCCCAGAACATTCAGAATATTCTGTGAGGCAGGCAAGGCAGTTCTGGAAGGAAAGTTTCGTAGCTTTCATCAGCTCACCAAACGGGCCTGTAAGAATGACTGTGGCACGAAAGAGTTTCATTTGTTCTCAGTTTGAGTCACATAATCATAAAATGGCGTCAGGGAAAAAAATTAGGATTAGTAGCCCTGATGGCAAAGACTGATCTAGAAAAACTGTGTTTATGGAAGAGTCGTAGGATTCGACAGCATATTCATCTGGCACGTTCACAGGGTGCCATATCTTTATTCAGTCAAGCACCTAGTGTGCTATAGCCATGCACTTATTTGAGGAAATGGCTTTCTGTGCACATGCTTGGCGGTTCGCCCACTGAGGCACCTTCCTGCTGCAGGCTGGGTGTGACTCCCCTTTAAGGAGGGAATAGACCTGAAATGAATCGGAGCCTGTGCTGAAGCCGATGTCCAGTGTAAGCAGAGCAGGCCTGGATTTTTACCGCTTGGTGTTCCAAGGCAACGTTTTGCTGAGAAATATTAAGTGTAACCAAATATTACAGGGAACACACTGTTCCTGCTATATTTCCAGGGCATCTGATCAATGGGAAAAATGAGAAGTAGAAATAAACAGAAGGGACAGAGAACTGAGCCGGCAATTGGGCTCAAAGGCAAACCGAGTAAAACAGAGGAAATGATTTTCAAAGTAAATACAGATAACTGGGGAAAGAAAGACGAATACTAAGCAGAGAAGAAACGTCTGACTGTCTTGCTCTGGCCTGGGTTGGGCCAGGGAGCATGGTGGGGCCGTGCTGAGAATTTTCATCTGGGGCCCGGTCTCCCAATAAGTCCAGCTGTCAGAGGCAATGCCAGGAACAGGCGAGATGAAACACAGTCACGGCAAGGGGTGCAACCTCCAAGAGAAAACCCAGCACAGTGGGAGCTGAGGAGCTGCTGCCAGCAGCCCAGGCAGCCACGTGGCCCTGCAGGACTTTATTTGAAGAAAACACGGGGTTCGTGGAGGACGTGGATCTTGTCATTGAAGTAAACTCAAAGAAGATCCAGCCAAGAGGATCAGGTCCCCTTGGGAACTTTGCAGTTTTAGCCAATAGTTTCTGCCACGGGAGTTTTTTGCACGTTAGCTCCTGGAACACTTAGAGTAGTCAGTGATGTGGGGGGCATGTGTGTGGCTTAAGCCATACACATAAACCATAAAGCAGGTTTTCTCAGCCTCAGCGCTGTTGATATTGGGGGTAAGATCATTCTTTGTGGTGGGGGCCCTGTTGCTGTCCATTGCACAATGTTGAGCAGCATCCCTGGCTTCTACCCACTGGCTGTATAGCACTCCCCCAACCCCACCTCCACTATGTCAATCCAAAATGTATCCTGATATTGCCAAATGTGCCCCGGGGCAGGGGGCGGGGTGCAGTCACTCCCTGTTGAGAAACATGGCTATAGATGAAGAAACTAAAACCCAGAAAGTCTCCGTGGCTCAAGTAATTGATGCAAAGCCAGACCTGGAACCCACTAACTACAGAACTTTGAAGGCATCTTGGCCTTTTTCTGTAACTGCCTTCTCAGCTGAAGAGGAATAGCTATGTAGAGTTCAGTTTTCCTAGTCAGATTCCTGGTTTCAAAGCTGGGCTCCACACTTAACTTGCTATCTGCGTGAGCTTGGCTGTTACTCCATTTTCTTTGTGTGTCAGTGTCTTCATCTGTAAAACAGCTTCAGTGCTTACAGTATCCACTTTACAGGGTATGAGATGAGTGAAACAAGATAGGCCAAGCAAAGAGTGTGGTGCCAAGCCTTCTTGCTATGTGGGAAGTTTTTGATAATGGCTTGGGCCTGTCTTGACTACATACTATGTACTCTAAGGAACACTTTTTAGTTTCCTTTGCTGATGTGGTTCCCTTTATCTACAATACCCTTCCACCAACTTCTTTATATGGCCAACTTTTTCCTGCCCAGCAAGAAGCAGTTTAAATGTCATCTCCTCAAGGCTAAGGGCTCCTATACTCTGTCCCCACAGCAGCCCCCAAAGCACTGTATGCATTCAAATGTCTGTGTTTGTGTCTGTCTTCCCAACTAGAACTGCTATGAGCAAGTAGGCCAAGGACCCTATGTAATAAACTGCTATTCTCCTGTGACACTCAGTGAATAGATAGGATCTTGACAGGTAGAAATGTGAATGGAGGGTAGCCTGCTGGATTGAGAGAGTCTTATGAGGTGAATGGTGGAGACACCAGAGAGCAAAAGAGATGCTCGGAAAATTTCGAGAGCTCAGTATAAGGCATGAGTATCAGTTGAGTCTCCTAGAGCAATCCCGCTCAAGTCACTTACCAGCCATATGCCTTTGATGGGGGTAGGGTGTCAGGAGTGGGATGGGTTGGGGAATGGCTTGATCAGACCTGTCAGGGAGAGATAGACTGGCAGTAGTTTGCAGTATACATTGGATTAGACAAAGTCCGAGGGCAGGGAACGATTAGCTAAGCAACTTTGGGAGAGAGGTCATGCAAGCAAAACTATAAACACAACTGTAAAACGCCTTCAAGTTAAGAAGAGTGTGAATATCAGAAGAATGGTGGCAAATGATCCATCATTGATTGTTTGGGAGAGATGAAAGAGAGGAAGAGCTCTCAAAAGTGGTATGAGTGTGTAGGGGTATAAGAAGTTTGTGTTGCTGGTGAGGATCATTGCGTAAGGGAGTGGAGATATCAAGGAAAGTTCTTGAGTCTTCTCTGGATATTTTTGAAAATAGAGATGACCCTCCCCAGTCAGAGGTTACAGGTGACCCAGCTGAAGATAGGAGTGGGGCATGTAGGGCTGGGGCATGGAAAGGGGGGCGGAGAAGGACAAATATGCCTGTACCTTTATCCTGGAAGTAGGAGTCATTTCTCACAGTTTGAACTAGAAATCCCAAATGTCTCAGACCAGTTAGGTCTTACTTTCAAGGAGACATTTTGAACTTAAGGAAAGATGTTTGAGGACTTCTTGGAGAAACCAGACTCAATTGCAGAACAAAGAGACCCAGCACCTTGAATCATTTCAGGAGGAAGAGGCTTTAAATACCTGTTTACATAGATCCCTGCAGTCCCGAAACTTACACATATCCCAGATGTAAGACTAGTCTCAGTCTCCTTCCAGACCTTAGATATAAGGAAAGTATAGCTCAGACTTTAATTCTGCCTCTCTTAAGTCATAGCCACATTTTCATCTTTGAGTCTCATAAAACATTTGTCAAATTAAGGAATAAATTCAAAGCCTCCTTACCTGGTCTGGTTTCAGAGGCCTGGGTCTGAGGCTGGGATCAGAGGCTGCTCTGGGTGGCATGCTGCAGCTCAAAACCAACAGAGAGACCTCACTCCAGAGATGGCCTCTGGCATCCTCACAGGTTCAGGGAAGCTGGTAGGTAGCTAAGGAAAGAAAACAAAGGAGATCTGAACTCTGAAGTCAATGCTTACCGTCTTCAAGTGTGGCTGAGGTCTGGCCAGGCAGGAGCCTGGTGCAATCTCTGTGGAGTTTTGCAGGAGCGAGCAAATGGGCTGCTGGCCTGGTGCTAAGCCCTTTGCCCTTACCTGGGCTTTCAGAAAGGGAGCTGGTATCCTGAATTATTGATGCCTGCTTAAGTAAATAGTTGCAGAAAATAGGAGGAACCCCCTGCCCTCCCATCACCATGAGGAAAAAAAGAGGAGGAGGGAAGCACTTATTTCAGGGATGGTAGCAAACTTAGAATACTCGTGGAAGACCTGGGCCAAATACGTACTGCACATGGAACCTCGTTTGCAGCTTCCTGCCTAGAGATCCTCTCATTTTTGCTCCTGAAATTAAGACTATGAGTAATGAACTGGAAGATACCACAAATTAGACACTCTAAGCTAATGCCAAAAAACACACAGTACTAATAATTACAACTAACATGCATGAAAAGTCTTTACGAAAGAAAACAAAGAAGAAAAAGGGAAAAGAGCAAATCATGGTGTCCTCTGGTCTGATCGGATGAGGGAAGGAGGGTGGCCCCTTTCCAGGAACCCTGAAAAATGGCTCTAGGGCAAGGAAAAAGATGAATGAAGGCAGTAGAGAGAAAACGATGACTCTCTGTGGTGGCAGGTGATGGGTAAGACAGAAACAATCGATCAGGTTTATCTTTGCATTTTTATCTACTTGCTGCACACTTTTAACACATAAATTGGGGAAGACTGTGCAGTAAAATGGTGGTGCTACCTTCTCCATGGTAGTGAGACCTGCCTCTGAGAGGACCCCTAATTCTGGGGTGAGCTACCACCGTGGGGTTTATTGCCTTCCAAGGGGGCCCACCAGAAGGCTCAGTGCTCATATGATTATTTATCCATTCAACCAACATGTCTGGAGAGCCTACTGTGCACCAGGCACATGCCATGTTGCACAAACTGAGATGAATAAATCGTGTTTAAGGAGTTCACAGTCTGGTCATAAGAGCAATTGAGAATATACGACTGTTGGCTTAAGTACCTCCATTTACTTTGAGTAACGAGAGTTAATTGAACACTTTTTGCACTTCCCCACAGCTCTTACCAAGCCTTTGGAGGTTTCAGACCATTGCTGCTGCCAAGTGCAGCCCACCAGGGACAGATCCTATGTTTAAAAGAATAGTTTTGTATTTCCTCCATAGAGTTGGTTAGCAAATGATATTCAAAGAAGCGGGGTTATGCAAATAAAAATAAGATGTTAAATGAAGAGGAAGATACACACCAGCAAACACAGAGACAGTCAGTCCTTTGTTCCTTCAACAAATATATTTGAGTACTCATATGTAAGATAGTAGATTAGGTGCTAACCCTGAAAGAGGGTACAGGAAGATGTTTATGAGGCCCCAGTCATCTAGTGGTTCTCCATGCAGTAAGAAGACCAAGCTCAATCAGAGTTCAGGCCGTGTGCTAAATGCTGCATATGCAGATGCCATATAGAGTCAGTGCTGTAACGCTTCCAAGCATAGGCAAATTATATCCGGCCACAACAATCAGGGAAGACTTTGCCAAGGGGGAAGGTAACTTCTGAGAGCATTGAAGGGTAAGGTGGAATTTTGAAAGTGAAAATGAGAGGGAAAAGCATCCCAAGCCAAGGCGGGAGAAGTGGGGAGGGAGGTGGGAAGCAGAACAGAAGGGAGAGCAGGAATAGCCTTGGAGACACTAAGTCCAATTTGACTGACACATAGTGGGGCGTGGCCACATCTTCATGCTGACAGCTCTCAGCCTGCTCCAAGCTGGCATCACCATCATCTGTTCGCTGGGCACTGCCCAAGGTTGCCTGTGGAACTCCCTGCTTCTGCTCTTGCTACCTGTTCCCCATCCCAGTGCAGTCTCTGTGGAGTGGCCAGAGTGGTCTTATTTAAACATACATCACGTCATATACCCCTAAGCAAGAGACCCCCATATTACTTCAAATCCCAACTCACCTCTCTCTCCCACCTGCTGATTCTGCTCCAGGCTTAGTGGTATTCTTTCTGCTATTCACACTGACCAAGTTCAGTCTCACACTAAGGGTTTCAGACACAATTTGCCAACAATGCCCTTCCCCGATCCTTTGAATACCTGGCTCTTTCTCAGTGATTCATCTAACTACTATTGATTGATTGCTTTTAGGTGCCACCCACTGTGACAGACTGGGATCAAGGAGCTTCTGGTCTTGACTGGAGTGTCTCCTGGAAGACACCTTCCCCAACTATTCTATCGGAAGCAGCTATTTGTGGCCTTTTCCATCATGTTTCTTTCCTTTATAGTGTTTTTCTCCAGCTGTAATTATTGGGTGGACCAATTGTCTGGCCGATTTGCTGTCTTCCTAGTAGAAGTGAGCTCTGTGAGGATGGGGATTATGTCTTATTTTTCATCCTCAGCATCTAGCAGAGCACCTGGCACATCAGTAAATATAAATCTATGTTTAATGAATGAATAAATAATGAGAAACAAAGCCTGGACAGATTGATGAGGACCATATTTTGAAGAGCTGTACTTTAGGAAAAATCTTGACCATATTCATTTATGTGCTGGGCTTTCTCTAGATGCCTACAAATACCGTGGTGAATAAGACAGAGAAGAGGCCTGCTCTCCTGGGTTTATGTTTTAGACCAGCATTGTCCAGTGGTTCTTTCTGTGATGATGGAAATGGGCCATGTCTGCTCTGCCTAACATGGTAGCCGAGAGCCACGTGTGGCTACAAGCACTTGAAATGGGATTGCTGCCACTGAGGAACTGAATCTTTTATTTTATTTAGTTTTAGCTGATTGAAATCTAAATTGTCACATGCAGCTATGGGCTGTTATATGGGGCAGCATCATTCTAGATGGCCATAACTGCCTAATAATGTACATCACTTACAACATAGTCTTACTTTGGATTAATGTCACCTCTTTTGGGAAAATGCCGATATTTTTAAGTTCTTTTTTAATTTTTAATTTTTCTAATTCCTTCCCCTTTGCCCCATACCCCTTGGCCAGCCAAGTTTTTCTTTTCAAGATAACGTCTAAACAGAGCGGGTGGCCTATGTTGTCACTAGGGCAGTGGTAGAATGGGGTCCTCATACCTGGATACAGGTACCCTTTTCTTCTCTGGGTCCTCTTGACTTCTTGAACACATCCTTATCCTAATTGATCACAGGATGCTCTGTCGGCACTAACTGCTGATGTCCACAGCTGCCAAAGCCTGCCACTGCATGTCCCATGCATAGACAAGACACAGTGACCTTTCCTGGATCTCTGTTGGATCTCACCGGCAATGCAGCCCTGCTGCTCCTCAGCCTGTAGCCATCCTGCCTCTGCCCCAGGATGTCCCTTGTACAGCCTCGCCCACAGCGCACCATTGCCTTGCTCCTCCTGAGTCCCCCATTGGGAGCATAATGTATATGATGTAGGAACCAGGGGTCACTGGGAGTCCTGTCTGCTCTAGGCTTAAACTTAAATCCCATGCCTCTTCTGCTTACCCCTGCATAGGGTGATGGCACCTGCCTCTAGCTGGCACAGGTGGACTTATGCCCTGAGCAAGTTCCCAATTGTAACATGGTGAGTTTGAACCGCCGTGTATTCTTGCAGAAGCCCCGTTTCCTGATACTCTCACTTCCATAGCATCATCGCCTGTACTTTAGGAATGCTTTGGATGTCTGGCCAAGAGTAGGAGTATCCCCATGGGGCAGTTCTCACTTGGCTCAGCAACTCTTATGGCGTGGGTGGGCTTCACTTCCACTGGGTGACACGCAAAGGCCAGGCAGCCCAAACCCCATGGACAAGCCCCCCTGGCAGCTGTGCTCTGTGATGTCCTCTAAGCGGTCTGCAGGTGTTGGCTGAACTTCCACATCGGTTGTGGCTGGGTGAGACGATCGATGACTTAAAAAGACCATGTTCTAATGAGCTCTGTTAATTGACTTACTTCTAGTCATCTGTTAATTACCCTTGCAGGCTCTTAGCCCAGCTAGAATTTGCTTCTTAAGACCCATGGACTCCAAAGAAATCAGGAATGGGTTTTCTGTAACAATGCATTGTCCATAAACTCCAGTGAGTGAAGGAAGAATGGGATGGGAGTGGTCTAGACTACTTCAAAGGTGCACACAGAGGTCTTCTGTACAGTCCATGGCAATAAATGACTGGACACCAAGAACACTGCACAGACAGGTCAAGGAGGCAGAGGACCACAGGGATGCTCCCAGGAAAAGGAAGACTCTGAGGTAAAATGGTCACCTATAGTCCTGGATAATGGCAGCCAAAGTGAGTCTGGGGAGCAGGGGCTTCCAAAACAAGGCCCGCCAGCGGGCTACATCAACAGGCATCGTGTCATCCTAGAATTATAACCCCAAACTGGGGAATACCCCAGATTCCATCTAATCTACTAGACTCTCACCCCTCCTTGACGTATGTTTCTCTGAGTCAGCCGGGTTGATAAGATAACAACATAGCCTTTCAGAGAGTCAGCAGCAAATGTTTGCCAACAATGTTGGTTCTGCTGAATTTCAAAATGTCGGGGGTGGGTGGCAGGAACCAGCTTCTTTTGAAAAATAGCATCCCAAAGGCACTGGAACGGTACAGTTCTTCCTGATGTCTTTGCTTCTTTCAAGCCGTCATCCCTTCCCCCACATTGTGCAGTAAGTGCTTCCTCCTAACCGCATCTGAAGCTCAGCACCGTGGGAGCAGGAGGCTCCTTGCTCTGAAGCCTGGGACAACCCCAGTCCTGCCTACCGCTGCTGCATCTGCGCTCTGCTGACCATTTTCATTCCTGAGATGCACCCAAAACTTGAGGCTCCTAGAAGGAGTTCATACATGAGCTGCACCAAGCTCTGATCCTCATGCTCCTACCTGTGGCCATGATGCTGCTGCCTGTAATGCCCCATGGCTGTGCATCTCTGAGAACTCTGCTTAGCCCTGAAATAATCTCTCTGACCCAACCATTCCAACCAAAGTCAGCTCCTCCACAAAGTGTCTCAAGCCAGAACAAAGAAGCAAGAAATACACAGCTATTGATTCTTGGACCATATCAGAACTCTTCATGCAATAAAAGTTGAGTGCACCTTCCTTGATTATCCCATACGGTTAGGGAGAAGCAGGTTTCTGTGGTTACAGGTGGGCTCTGAAGTTATAGAGAACAAGATTCATGTCCCAGATTTTCCAGGTACCACAGCTTCTGTGAGCCTTGGTTTCACGATTTGTAATGTAATGATGATGATATTTTCTTCCTGGGCTCTGGTGGAGATGTGCAGCCCTTACTAAAGTGCCTCTCCTTTTGGTAAGTGCTGCAAATGGGTGCTCTTGCTAGTTTTCTGGCCAGCTTGCACTTCCGGGCACCCTGAGACCCTCTGAAGAATGTGAAAGGCACAGCCTGGGCCTCTCACTCTTCAGCACTCTCTACCACAAAATTATCAGAAAAGAAGTCAAAAATAGCAAAGAACACACAATGGACAACTGATAAATGGAAATACGGTAGCTGAGATTTCCCAAACCTCCTGCTCTTCTCACTGTCCTCCATCTGCTCCACGGTTGGTTGAGCCATTTGGGTCCAGATATCTCATGGGTCTCTCCAGCTGGTGGCCAGTTTCTAGGGCTCTGATTTTCCCTGAGCCTCCGTCTTGGCCAGCAACTTCAGACTTTCTGAAAGCTCTCCCCCCACACTGGATAGGTCTTAATTTCCTGATTCCATTTCAAATCTGCCCTTATATTCACAGTCCCAATCTAAGGGAAGGCAGAAACCCTCAGTCCTTTTTAAGAGATGCCATCTTTGTGTATTTTCTCAATCAGTGTCACCTTTCCCTCCCCACTCCTTGTCCCTCGCTCAGTAACAGGGAGGTATCTCTGGAAAAAGACCCCTGGAATTACTGTCCCTAATCAGTTTGTGGTGCTTCCCTCTCTGGTGTCATTTCTGTTATCCTTGCTTGTGCAAGCTAAGGATGGACCATCACATTTTTTTTTATTATTTTACTTTAAGTTCTGGGATACATGTGCAGAACGTGCGGCTTCGTTACATAGGTATACATGTGCCATGGTGGTTTGCTGCACCCATCAACCTGTCATCTGGGTTTTAAGCCCCACATGCATTAGGTATTTGTCCTAATACTCTCCCTCCCTGTGCCCCCCACCGTCTGACAGGCCCCAGTGTGTGATGTTCCCCTCCCTGTGTCCACATGTTCTCATTGTTCAGCTCACACTCATGAGTGAAAACATGTGGTGTTTGGTTTTCTGTCCCTGTGTTAGTTTGCTGAGAAGGGCCATCACATGTTACGTTAACAATTTTTCATTGCAACCATCTCATCCTTGTTATCATCCTCAGTTATCTGGCACCAGCCATTCAATAGAAATTACTTACTGAAAATGACAGTTTGTGTCTCTGAAAAGGGAAGACTAAGTGTATTGGGAAACAGCAGTTCATACTCTTCTGAGAGATAAACAGCTTCTGCTGATTGGCCCCTAATGTAGCAAAGCAATCCAGCTGGGGAGTTGGAAGCAGATTCCCACTGAGACTAAAGTATAAAATCATTCCAACAGGGAGCTTGAGAGTAAACCCGGGAGATATCCACTTTCCAAAGCTTACAACATAGCATTGTTCCGCATGAAGACAACAACAGTGCGTTGCAAACACTCTGCATGAATCCTATTACCTAGAAGTAATGAGATAGGTTTCTGACAAATGGTTCTTGTCTGAACGTCAAGGCCAGTAGGAAATTTCAAGTATTTCAATGAGACGTTCCACCGTGTATCTGAGTGAGGTTCAACAGCACAAAACTAAAATTTGTTGATGGATGATATAGTGATAAATATTGCTTCAACAGCCTAGAATATAACATCTTAATGATTTAGATACAATTCCAAGGGATATCAAGGGTGCACCCTTGTGTAAACTATGAACTTTGGGTGATAATAATATGCCAAGTTAGATTCACCAGTTGTAACAAATGTACCACTTTGGTAGGGGATATTGATAAAGTGGAATTCTATGCGCATTGTGGGGTAGGGAGTATATGGAAAATCTCCGTCCCCTCCCCTCAATTTTGCTGTGAAGCTAATACTATTCTAAAAAAATAAAATCCATCTTAAAAAATACAATATAGTCTTATTATAATAGACAAGTAAAGGGAAGACTCTTCCACTAAATTTTAAGGACTACTTACAAAGTAAAATGGGAAGTGTTGGTCTCGCTGACACCTACCCCGGAAAGTTAAACAGGAGTTCTGTCTTACCGCACTGATGTTCCTAGGGACACTTTTGGGGTCCTCTTCTTTGTTTTTGTTTTGTTTTGTTTTGTTTGTTTGTTTTTTGAGACGGAGTCTCGCTGTGTTGCCCAGGCTGGAGTGCTGTGGCATGATCTCGGCTCACTGCAAGCTCCGCCTCCTGGGTTCACACCATTCTCTTGCCTCAGCCTCCCGAGTAGCTGGGGCTACAGGCGCCCGCCACCACGCCCGGCTAATTTTGTTTTTTTTGTTTGTTTGTTTGTTTGTTTGTTTTGTATTTTTAGTAGAAATGGGGTTTCACCATGTTAGCCAGTATGGTCTCGATCTCCTGACCTTATGATCCGCCCACCTTGGCCTCCCAAAGTGCTGGGATTAGAGGCGTGAGCCACCGTGCCCTGCCAAGGGGGGGCTCCCCTTCTTTCTATGGGAGCTGACTGTTGTGTAAGGTGACTCTGCCCTTTAGTCACAGCTGGTTGGACCAGGGAGTACATTTTGGCCCAGCTTGAGCCAATCATCTTCTCTGAGAGGGTCTCTAGCGCAACCTGAGAAGCAAAGCAAGGTAATCTGTAGACAGAAAGACAGACAGACAGAAAGACAGAGAGAGAGAAAGAGAACCAGAAATAAGCCTCCATGTACTGCCAGGGAGACGGAAGGAGTAACTTTTGTTGGTAGGTTTACAGTTTGTGGTTCCTGTCTGTTATAAAAACTGACTGTGCCTTGTTCCTAGGATTCTTGAGATACATACTTCCAACTATATTGCCCAAATCTTTGATAATTCAAGTGAGTTTGTTTCTTTAGAAAAAAATGACCAAGGAAGTTTCTTTAAGATTCCATTTTAATCTCTGTATTAATTAGGATGTATATCATTTGTCCCTCAAACAACAAAACTCTTGACATCTCAGTGATTTAAAATAATAAAAATATAATTCCGGCTCATGCACTAGATGTGGATGGTCAGTGAATGGCCTTCCACAGCTATACACAGAGACCCAGGACCTTTCCAATTTGTGGCTCCTGATTTCTTAGGGTCCCCCAGTTCTCTTTAGATGTTTGTGTCATCCAGCTGGCAGACCAAGAAGGAGAAAAAGTGTAGAGAAGATCACAGAGCGTTTTCCTGGGTCAGGTTTACAAACGATTTGTCATTTCTTCTCACATTCCTTCAGCCAGAAGTCAGTCACATGATCACACCTAACCTCATTGCGGGGAAGGGATGTGTTAGATTTAATAATAATGCTAAAAGTAACAACAACAACAATACTCATTGTAGTAGCTGATGGTTTTTGAGACTTTCCACTTGCCAGGTATTGCATTACGTAGTTTGTATCTGTTCTCCTTTCATCATCATAGCAAAGGTTTAGAGCAGTGAAGTTACTTGTCCAAAAGCACGAGCCTCTATGTGACTTGTGGCCTGAATCCAGAGATGAAAAACACTGGCCCTGAAAGCACAAAACTCAAAAGTTAAATATATACTGGGGGCAAGAAACTGGCCTCTTGAGGATGAGAGACCATGTGAGAGGAGGCCTCCCTGATAGTCACAGCAGCAGACAGGTGCGTGAGGCAAGACCAGGCTGCTGCACTCTGCTTACCTACAAGCTGACTGCTGTCATGCCGCCGAGCCCGGGAGAGACCAGCAGAAGAACCTTCCAGCGGAGGCCCGCCCAGATTGCTGACAGATAGAACTGTGAATCAATAAGTGATTGCTGCTTTCATTTCCTTAACAGATTGGGTGACGCCAGGGAGACAGCGTCCAATGCCACCTCTGCTGGATGAGCAGAATTGTGTTTTATTATTTGAAAGCACCGGGATGTCGAGTTTTGTTATTAGAAGGACAAATAATACATATTCTAAATAATACTGACTTTAAAATAGAATCTTAAACTTTTCTTGGTCATTGTTTTGTGTAAAGGAGCAGAAACTCACTTGAATTATCAAAGATTCAGGCAATATCGTTGGAAGCATACAGATGTATTTCAAGAATCTTCCTAGGAACAAGGTCTGGTCAGTTCTTATAACAGACTGGAAACACAAACTGTAAAGCCATCAACACAAGTTACTCCCTCCATCTCCTTGGCATTGAATGATCACACGGCTGAGCCCAGGAGACACCAGCAGAAGAACCTCCCAATGGAGGTCCGCCGAGATTGCCAACATACAGAACTGTGACTCGATAAGTGATTGTTGTTTTCAGTTCCTTAACAGATTGAATGATACTCACTTGTATTGGGGAGGGCAATTGACTTCACTGAGTCTGAGTCAAATGCTAATCTCATCCTGAAACACCCTCACAGACATAACCCAATTGATATTTCAACGGAAACCCCTTTCATTCCAGACTCAACGTAAATTTCTCTCTGGTAGGAGCTATCCCAGCTGAGACCTATTCTTCGGTCTGGCAGGAGAACACCTAATTTCACCTACATATAAGTGCAGATGCTTTGGCTAGAAGTTTGTCACTAAAATATTCGGAGTTGCAAAAATGGATCAATCATCCAACCAGATTCTAAATTTTAATGGCACCTATAATATCTAATATCATTAGTTCCATTAGGAGAGCTAATGCCTCTTCAAAAAAAAATGCTCCTCAAAATAGCCACTTCATTGATCTCTAACAAATCTAAACACAAGTTATATTTTGAGATATCTGTGAATTTGCCCATTTTTAGGTTAAAGGGAATAGTTTCCTTTCATTCTTAAAAATAGATAAAAACATGATAGATTCTAGGACTGGGACAGGGAAAATTCAAGATGCTCCTGGAGTACTTTGTAATTGCAGAAAGTAAGGAAGTGCCAGAAAAACAAAAGGTTGAGGGCACAGAAAAGGGCCTAGGAACCAACCTGAACAAACTCTCCATGGCCAAAGCTGGAGCAATTTCAGCAAGAAAATAAATAACATAGAATTGGACTATAACCCAAAGCATACATTTCATGATCCATACTGATATAAATTATGAGTCTATATTGATATAAACAAATAATTTAAATAAATACACAAATGAGAAACTGGGACTCTCCCTTCCGGAAGAGTTGTAAATAGACGTTTCTATCTCCAGGAGGTGGAGCCAGATCTTCTCCCTGCCCCTTTGAGTGTGGGCTGCGCTTAGTGACTTGCTTCTAAAGAGTCGATTATGGAAAGACGGGGAAAAGTCACTGCTGTTCTACCTTAAAGTGGAGAAACCTGGAAAAACTGGCCAGGTGATCAAGATTGACAACATTGGTGATAAGCCGTGTTGATACCATGTGCTCCAGATATGGTGTGGTGAGAAGGGCACTTCCTCTCTGTGACATTCTTTCCCAAGACCCATAACCCCTATCCAGTTGTGAGAAAAGCGTGAGGCAAAGCAAATAGAGGGGTTTTTACAAAACACTTTAGTGGTGCTTCTCAAAACTGTCAAGGTCATGAAGGCAAGGAATGTCTTAGAAAAGTAACAGACCAGAGGAGACGAAGGAGCAATGATGACCAAATGGAACGTGGGATGGTATCCTGGAACAGAAAGAGGATGTCAGGAAGAAAACTGATTAAGTTCAAATAAAAGGTAGGACTCAGTTCCTAGAAACTACCAATGCTGCATTCTTAGTTGTAACAAACGTACCATAGTTATGTAAGATATTAACAACAGAAGAAAGTGGGTAAGGGTGTAGGAAACTATATATTATCTTTGCAACTTTTCTGTAAATCAAAATTATTCTAAAATACAAAGTTTGTTTTTTGGAAAGTATGCTCTCATGGTCATTAACAATCTGAGCAGGCCACTGGAATCCTTCGGATAAATCTAAGTTGACATAGTTGGATGGGTTTTGTCTGTCTGATGCTGTTTCGCTCAGCCTGTCCATTGCATATGGCAAATAGTAAATTATTCCTGTTCTTTGTCCATTTGAGCTATTGCATAACTTGAAATTATTTGCAATATCACTTTGAGAGCACTCCTATTTGAGTGATCTTGGTTTGAAATTAATATTTATAGCCTCTTCGAATCTTCATGTTACATATAAAAGGATTTTGCTGGCTTCTTTTTAGATGGTTTCTTTCTTTCCAAATGAGACAGTGAATATTTTAGTTTCTCCTAACAGGAACTGAGAATATGTGCAGTAAACTATTAGAAGATAAATAAAACCAAACAATTCTCATTGATTATTTTTTAAAACTCGTTTCCATACGTTGAAAGCTCATTAATTTCATCTTAAGAAATAATGTTTTACTAAATTCCGCTAATTAAGTACTTGTGTCACCGTATACACGATGATAATGGTTTTCTTTTTATTACAGGGCTTTAAAACAAACAAAAAATCTACATGATTATTCCATCTAAAGTTTTACAATTAAGTGTTGATCTTGAAATTCTTCTAGGTCTGGCTAGGTGGCTAGGATAAAAAAATAATATAATCAGAATACATATTGCCTGAATAAAATCATCTCCCAAACTTTCAGATCTAGAGAAAGCTTTAGGTGAATTTATCAGGATAGAAGGATAAACTAAACCCATTCTTGCTTTTCTCTCAGAATTTCCCTATTGACTCAGAATAATACAAATAAAGTCCATTTTGTGCCTGAATCTGTGCTGTATCAGTTATATTCCATGAAATTCTCATATCACCTTCCCAAGGCAGGCTTATTATCATGGATGAGAAACAGAGACTCAGAGTTACTTGCCCATAACCACACAGCTAAGAATTGGTTGAGCTCTGATTTGTACTCAGAGCTGTTTCCAAAGCCTATACTGTTTTCTGATGGACAAAAATTGCTCTCATTGTGCTCCTTAGTGGTCCATTTTTCTTAGGGCTCAACCTTTGGCCACAGGCCTGGACCACAAAAATCCTGCTCCCCTGGAGCTCCTTCTGTGGACTGGCTAGCTTGAGCATGAGATGAGTGGGAGGGGAAGATTTCCAGAGAAATCCTGGCCTCAGATCAGCCCAGGAAAGAACAATAGCCTTTGACCAAGATGATCCTCTTCACTTAAAGAATTGTTTAAAATAGGTCTACGTGTCTCAGTTGTCAACATTTTTCATTGTTATTGTTATGTGTTTTCTTGTTTTTGCTTATGTATCATTCAATGCCATTCAAAATGTATTGTTTTAGGCTCTCTATTAACGGTTGGGGATTTAAAGGCAAGGGAGACACTATTTCTGCAAATGCATACGAATTATATCTATTGGAATGGAAAGTCCAGCTAGTCCAGCCTTGTAGTTTAGCTATAAAGCTGAAACAAAAGTGAACAAATTCTTAACCATCACCATGTTAGTTAGAATGATTGATGGTAGCGGTCACACAGAATAACACCCAAATCTCACAGCATGGACATTTTAAAAAAGTTTATGCTTGTTGTTCAGAGTTGAACATGGGTGCATAATGGCTGTTCTCCATGTGGTGATTCAGGGATCCAGGCCCCCTTTATCTTGCATCCCAGCATCTTCCCATATGGCTTCTGTGGAGGCAGAATAAGGGTCCTGAAAGATGGCCACTCTTCCTTCCCAGAACCTGTGTGTACATTACCTTACATGGCAAAATGGACATTGTAGATGTGATTAAGTTTACAAACATTGAGATGGTAATCAGCCTGCATTATCCAGGTGAGCCCAATCCTATCATATAAATCCTTGAAAACAGAAACTGTCCCAGATACATCAGAGAGAGCAGTGACTACAGAAGAAAGGTCAGAAAGATGTGATGTGAGAAGTACTTGATCTGCCATTACTGGCTTTGAAGATGGAGGAAGGGGCCACAAGCCAAGGAAAGCAGATGTCCACTAGAGGCTGAAAACAATGGAGGAAATAGATTCTCCTTTAGAGCCTTCAGAAGGAGCACAACCTTGCTACCACTTTGATTTTAGCTGGGGGAGTCCCATGTTGAACTTCTGACCTCCAGAACTGTAAGATAATAAGTTTGCATTGTTTAAGATAGTAAACTGGTAATAATTTGTTATAGCAGCAATAGAAAAAACATGGAATTTCCAAGTTTCCCTGGCAGGGAAATTAGGGATGGAGGAGGCACACTGACTACTAAGTGCCCCAGAACACAAGTGCTCACATTTTCTTTTGACAGACCTTGAAGAACTCAGACACTTCAAGGAATGGTGGAACTACTGGGAAATATGGAAGAGTTATGGATATTCAGTGGGCACCAATGGTCTCTGCCAAAAACATTTCTAATGCCATTTTTGGCACTCAGTGGACATTAATATTGAATAAAAGAATAAACAATGATGAAATGAACTGGATCTCAATTGCTTATGTTTACTTGGAAGAGCCTATCTGGATTACGAGTAGTGCACACACATACACACACACACGTATGAGTACTGCTTCTCTTTCTGTTTGCTTGTCTTTGGTCCCAGGCCTGGAGTAACTAAGGGAAGAATGCATAATTGGGTTCACAGCCATGTATATATTTCTCAAACCTACTGTTTCTGGCCCCTAATATTTTCTACCCTCTGCAGCCAAATTTAAACTATTCATTATTCACACACTATAATTTAGATAAATGGTGATTCTAGAATGTGATTATTTGAACCATGCATGTATATATACGTTGCTAGTTTAGACCTGCTTTGAAGGAGCTCTAACAATTGGCTATATAATTGAGTTTCCTTGAACTTGACTTTGCACTAAGTAAAATGGGAAAATGAAAATGTAATTGCATTAATGGATCAGATTGAAGAAGTCCATTTGAAAGTTTCTGAGGAAGATATAAGAATCCACTTTGGAAAAAATATCTTCCGGCATCTGGGAGGTGCTTGGTTAATGCACACAAATAACTCATATATTCTTTGTTCTGCTACAATTACAGATTCTAGATATATTCATCCAAACAATTACAACTTGGTATTTAACGTCACTTATTTCAAAAAAAATTGAATGACAAAAGAGCGCCATGCACTAACTTTTTTTTTGTTTTTTTTTTTGAGACAGAGTCTAACTCTGTCACCCAGCATGGAGTGCAATGGTGTGATCTTGGCTCGCTGCAACCTTCACCTCCTGAGTTCAAGTGAATCTCATGCCTCAGCCTCCCAAGTAGCTGGGACAGTTGTGCACCACCATGCCCAGCTAATTTTTGTATTTTTAGTGGGAACAGGGCTTCACCATGTTGGGCAGGCTGGTCTCAAACTCCTGACTTCAGGTGATCTGCCTGCCTCTGTCTCCCAAAGTGCTGGGATTACAGACGTGAGCCACCACACCCAGCCAACACTAACAGTTTTAAATTAGATTTTTTTTCTCTTATGTTTTAAATTGTTAAGACTCCAAGGTTTCAAAATCATATCTGAAAAGTTTTATTTTATGATTTAATATTTCACTTCACTTTCTCTATTTTTTGTGTCCTTTCTTTGTTGGAAGTTAGCCAATGCAGTATCTGATTTGTGTTCATTTTACAGAATCTGTTCCTGTTATACTTTGAAATATTGATTTTTTTCATCCCAAATTTAAATCTGTAATGCAGTTTGTCCCTGGTACTTATACATGCCCCAGGATATTTGCTAAAGATAAAAATAAGATCCTGTTGTTAAGTGACATTTAGCAACAGATTCAGGTTTTTGGGAACCCAAAGCTTTAATTGTTTAAAAGCATCATTATTATTTCATAGTCTGAGCAGGAGAAGGGTCTTGCCAGCATCAGAATGGGCCTGAGATTTGAAGATTTCATCCTTTGAACCACATTTAAAACTCTGTATTCAAGTTCATTTATTCTTGGCAAAAGTCAACTTCCTGTTTTTGACAGAAATAGAACTGAGAGACTCAGAAGTCTTTTGAATATCAAGCAACTCATTACAAAAGAACCTTTTGCTGAGTAAAGTGAAAATGAATTATACATGCGTGGATTTTTGTAAGAATAAATGAAAAGAGTCTAAGGGAATAAATGTTGGGTTAAAAGCCTTGGAGTTTAATTAAATATTTGGAGTCTAGTTTGATGAGAATAACTATTTATCCCTCCTTTAATTTCATTTTGATCGTAATCAAATTTTGGCTGGTTTGGTCTTCAGATTAATAATATCACCCAATTTCAAATTTATAAAAACTATACTATAGGATGGATGTTGAAACAAAAATAAGCTCTGAAAAAAGTAACTTCTATCTGCATTTTCAACACAAACTCCATGTATATAGTTTGAAAAGTTTGGGCCACAGTTAGATATATTTTCACTGCTGCATTTTTCTGCCTAGAAGAAGAATTGCATTAAGCATACAAGACATAATATTTATGTTGGCATGATTAAATTATTTACCCATTTAAAATAAGGACTGTTAATAGCAGGCATACTACATCACTGAAAATATTTCTCCTAATTTCTTTCTTCGTTAATTAATTAATGGAATGAATCTACCAAAATATATGAAGCATTTGCTATTTGCCCAACCCTGATTCAGCAAATATACCCAAGTGTTTTAAAAGAGAGAACTTATTCCTATGTCTTCTTTATGAGTCTTGTGGCAGATTAAAGATGGCCAGAAATTTTCTAACCTGTCTTCCATGGAGAGTGTTATGTTCCCAACCCTTAAGTCAGGGTGGGCTCTGTGACTTGCTTGGCCAATAGAAAGTGTTAAAAGTGGCGCACAGTGTAGTTCTCATGCAAGGTTACAACAGCCTTGCAGCTTCTGCCTGAGTGTCTTGGAAAACTTGCTCTTAGGGTCCTAAATTACTGTATGAGAAGTTCAGGAATGCACAAACGGAGGCTTCCATGCTGTGAGAAGCCCAAGTCAGAAGGAGAGACTCTGTAGAATGAAATGTCACAAGGAGAGGGAGAAAAAGGAGAGGAGAAGAGAGGGGTGGGGAAGAAAGGCGAGGAGAAGAGAGGAGAGCCAAGAGCACAAGTAGACATGTGAGTAAAGAGACCATCTCAGAAGTGACCCCTCCAGCCCCAGCGTCCCCGTGGCTAAAGCTACATGGAGAAGAGATGGATCCTAGCCAAGACCTTATCAAATTCTTGACTCCCCAAAATTATGAGAAAAATAAAATGGTTGATTTAAGTTACTAAGCTCTGGGGTACTTTGTTACACATCAGTAGATAACAGAAACGGTGCAATCATACTACGTTATTAAAGGAATAAAGACTTGCTAGTAGAAAAAAAAGCATTTTCCCTGGAAATGTCAAGAAAACCAGGAAGAGCTTTAGTATTTTTATCTTCTGAATGCAAACAGTTTAAAGTTTTAAACCATGAAGACATCCTTCAAAACCCCAAATCCTGTGATTGTATCCTATGTAAGCGTATATGGCATATGCTTTATTATGTCAGACTGGAAACATGTTGATACTGAAGTTCCTAAGTGCCTTTCCAGCTTGTGAAACTTGCCCCCAGGCAATATTCCTGTGACTAGCTACAGACACACACACACAGTTTGGAGGCTGTGCACACTTTTTTAGATGTGCAGAATCATTAAAGTGGGCAAAATCCTATGTGATTCAGGGTTTTGAATCATTGTATGATTCAATAATCAGTGTATGATTACTGATAAATCTGGAATCACTCCGTGCTTCTTTTCCAAACACTTGATCCACACTTACTGGATATGAGGCACTGTATCAATAATTGGGGATTCAGCAGTCAAAGAAATCATAGGTTCTGTTTTCATGGAATAAGCAGTCAAGGGAGGAAGACAAATATTTAAAAAGAAAGTGGTAGTACAATACAGTCAGAGCTAATGTAATGGTATACAGAAGATGCTATGGGATCCCAGAAGAGGGAATTGGTGGATATATAGATCTAGATATAATTATAAATATGTCCAGTACCCATTTAATATAAAACAATGATACATATGTATATTTTATGTTTATATTACATACACATATATTCAAGTATGTAACCGATTATAAAGATATTTGAAGACTCCCTTAAAAACTATCTCTTTGATATTACATATTATTATTTAAATTTAATACAATAGTCATCCCATGCTTACTTTAAAAATTATTATATTGTAACATAATATCTAATGTTTAGTAACAAGGAAGCAAAATGTGTGATTTTTAAACATTTCTTGACTCAATACCTACTTTTTCTGATAAATGACACACAAAGGTATTACCTATTTGAAAAAAAAAAACTATTCACCTTATTCCCAAAACATGGCATATCCCTGATTCTTTTTTAGATTTGGAAAGAGCTGATAGATTTGTCAAGAAGCAGACAGAAGTAGTCACCTTAGAGCCTTGAGAGCAAATTCTGTGTTCCTTCTCCACATCACCAGCTTCAAACTTCACTCCCTGGAGGAGTTGAAAACCATGACCCAGGAGAGCTACACAGAGCTGCAGAATATTAATGGAAACATAATAAATACTAAGACCTACGCCCTTCCCACCTCATCCCTATTATTTTTATGGGGGTGTCAATTGTTAAACGGGTTGACCTCACTTTAGGCTTTATTGCATATTGATTTAAGAAACATGCCTGATGAAATCACCCTTTCTAATAATATGTAGGAAGATTTTTAGCTGATTTGAGTGCTAAACTTCATTTGTATATGGCATATGTTTTATTATGTCAAAGACTAAAAACATGTTAAAACTGAAGTTCCTAAGTGCCTTTCCAGCTTGTGAAATTGTAAGTTAGGAGAAAACACACACGTATTTTGGTGGCCATGCACACTTTTTTAGATGTGCAGGATAATTAAAATGGGCAAAAAGGTATAGAAATATAAAAACAGGCAACCCAGAAAGAAGTTACGTTTGGGCAAGGACCAATTGTTAAAAAGGAATTATGGAAGAGAAATGGCAAGACTTGTCCCATGTACCAGGCTGATACGGTTAGGCTTTGTGTCCCCACCCAAATCTCATCTTGAATTATAATCTCTATAATCCCCACGTGTCAAGGGAGACACCATGGGGAGGTAATTGAATCATGGGGGCGGTTTCCCCCCTGCTGTTCTCGCGATAGTGAGTGAGTTCTCATGAGATCTGATGGTTTTATAAGGGGTTCTTCCCCCTTCGCTCTGCACTTCTCCTTCCTTCCACCATGTGAAGGAGATGCCTTGTTTCCCCTTTGCCTTCCACCATGATTATAAGTTTCTTGAGGCCTCCCCAGCCATACTGAACTGTGAGTCAATATAAACCTTTTTCCTTTATAAATTACCCTGTCTGGGGCAGTTCTTTATGGCAGTATGAAAACGGACTAATACACTGGCAAAGTGCCTGGGCTTATTCTGGGAAATGCCTCACAAGGAGTTATATGAAGAGGACTGAACTCATCTATGGAGTGCCTGCTCAATGAGCTGGCAATGTAGTGGAATGTGGAGATCCCCATCTCTACTCTCTGACCAGATACAATTTGGGAACATCATTCAGGCAGCAGTGGCCAAAATCTCAAGGTCCAAGTTTCATAAAACAGTTCATGAACAATGCAGCGTGTGCCCAGTTCCCTTCTAGGGGCTATCTCAACACCCCAAACAGCATCAGGAGCTGATCAAACTGTGACTCGTGGGTTAATTTTTGCAGGTTATTTATTGAACGCGTTCAAATGGCTGGTTTCTTTATGTCTCCTTAACCACCCAGTCATTGACTCTATTGTTCTTTTTTTCATTGGCCTTGAGCTCCACCAGTCGGGCACATCTTGACTTTTGCAGTCAAGTTGTTTCTCAAGGTCAGCAACGAGGTTGTGATGTTATTCACACCTTATGTTTGCTAGCCATTGGAATATAATGACATTGAAGGAATAGTTATGGGAAAATTTTCCTACGTATAATTTTTCTTACCTCTCAATTCTGTTCCGTACTCAGACATGAAAATTAAGAAAACAAACTGAATTACTCCATTCTCACACTGCTACAAAGAAAAACCTGAGACTGGGTAATTTACAAAGAAAGGAGATTTAATTGACTCACAGTTCTGCATGGCTGGGGATGCCTCAGGAAACTTACAATCATGGCAGAAGGGGAAGCAGGCACGTCTTACATGGTGGCAGGTGAGAGAGAGCATTCAAGAGCAGGGAAAACTGCCTTGTAGAACCTTCAGATCTTCTGAGAACTCACCCACTAGCACGAGAACAGCATGGGGGGAACCTCCAATCACCTCCCACCGGGTCCCTCCCTTGACATCTAAGGTTTATGGGGATTACAATTCGCGATGAGACTTGGGTGGGGACACAGCCAAACCATATCACAAACACTACAAGTTCTAAGAAAATTGGGGAAGGATGTGCTTTCAGAACTGCCCTGGCTGTTACCAAGGAGGAAATGGCCAGAGGACATTTGATATTGGAGTCCAAAGTGACAGCAACAACAAAATCAGCAAGATTTGGGGTTCTGTGTATTACTGCGTGGGTAGTTTAAAATAGTTAACTTAAATATTTAGCCTAAGAAGCTGCGTTTTACTTACCTGTATTACCTGATGAATAAATTGCTGGCAATTTTGCCTCTTAGGACATTAACACATAGATACTGTGGCTGTATGATTTAAATGTGACAATGACTTGAGTGAACTTCTATTTTTATTGCTTTTAATTCAATCAAACCAAAAATACTCATTAGATTTTTTTGTAGTTTGTCCCCTTTTTTCAAAATTATTTATAATTATTATTATTTGTATAGAAGTAAAATATTTGACAGTTGGGGCAAAAGCTTTTATACAATCATTGTTCTTTTTCCCTTCCATTTGTGAACATAGGAGGGATTCAAATTTAAAAGTGATACGGCTTTGTGTACATGAATCATACGTCAGTATAGTAGCTTTTTTTTTTTTTTTTTTTGAAATGGTATCTCGCTCTGTCACACAGGTTAGAGTGCAGTGGCGCGATCTCGGCTCACTGCAAGCTCCACCTCCCGGGTTCACACCATTCTCCTGCCTCAGCCTCCCAAGTAGCCAGGACCACAGGCTCCCGCCACCACACCTGGCTAATTTTTTTTGTTTTTAGTAGAGACAGGGTTTCACCGTGTTAGCCAGGGTGGTCTCGATCTCCCAACCTCGTGATCCACCCGCCTCAGCCTCCCAAAGTGCTGGGATTACAGGCGTGAGCCACTGCACCTGGCCTCGGTACAGTAGTTTTTAAAAAATCAATGGGCTTCGTCATTCATGTGTTGGTTGGAGAAGTGATTCCCAGTCACTCCTATGCAACAGTTTGCTGTCATTTCCCAGGCATTTCTTGACATCGTCGTTAGGTTTGGTAGTTCAGCGGCACAGCCCTTCTTCACTTATACCGACTCTCCTGGAAGCCACTCCATCCTGAGGTTGTGGCATCTCACACCTGCACAAGCCTCCATATTTGGGTGCTACACACTCATTGCATTGAGGGAAAAGGTAGTTTTTGAGAGAGCTTTCACAGGGACATGGGTTCTATTAGGGCATGAGACAAGGACCAGAGTGGGGCATTTGTAGGAAAGAAGCATCATCTGCTTTATCAACAGGTAGCATCTAGCTAGACCTCTGCAGAACCCAGGACTAAGGGGCAACGAGAGTGAGAATACCAAACTTTTATCTGAAAGTATGTGTGTAACAAAAAGGAGTATAACTGTTCATTGTTGCCACCTGGAAGGGTTAGAATAAAAATAGTAGAGAATGCCTGCATGAAATGTATTGATCTGCATTAGTTAACTATTGCTACTCAAGGAATTATGCTAAAACTTCTTCATACAATAATGTTTATTATCTCTGAGTCTCTCAAGGTCAGGAATCCAGATGCCTTAGTGGGGTGCCTCTGGCTCAGGGTCTTCCACAAAGATGCGATCAGGGTATAAGCCGAAGTTGCAGTTCTCTGAAGGCTTGGCTCCGGAGGGATCCACTTCAAGCTCGTTTACATGGTTGTCGACAAGAGACCACGCTCCGTTCCCTGCCATGTGGACCTTCCCATGGAGCAGCTCACAGTGTGGTGGCTGAACAAGTAAAGTGAGAGAGAAAGAGAGGCTGTGCAAAATGAAAGCCATAGTCTTTTTGTAACCCAACCTCAGAGTGAACTCCCATCCCTTGTTCTGAATTCTGTTCCTTAGGAGCAAGTCACCAGGGCCAGTGCACACCCAAGGGAAGAGAATTGCATAAGACTGTGACTGCCAGAAGGCAGGGTTCACTGGGAGACATTTCAGAAGCTGCCTTCCACATGATTCAGGAAAAACAAAACAAAACAGAACAGATAACATTACCAACAAGCAAATCCTGTGTTTTTTCTTGAATTCATGGAAATTTATTCAAAAGTTACGAGAAATGTAAAGGGAGGAGAAGTGGGAAGCTAGGCACTTACTTCATGAAAAACCCTGTGATAGGCCCTTAGAGGATATCCAGTTTCCACAATAGTCCTGAGAGGTACACCCTTGTTAGCATCATTTTCAAATAAGGAAACCGAGGCTCATCTAGAAACAGATTGTGGGCACAGCATTTTGTAGCTTAATACTACGCTCCTCCAAATATACATCAGAAATATCATTGTGATTTTTCCTTTATATTTTTCTATCAGTCTCTACTTGAAAGTAGCATTGAATATTAAAACACGTATCTTATGTGTTTAAATTATTAAAATAATGCATGTTTATTTTAGAAAATTTAAAAATCATAGAGAATAAGAAGCATAGGGAAGGAAACATTATATTCTATCCATTAAACATGTTAGATCTGGGGTTGTCAGAGCAACCATGGTTACAGAATCCAGAGAAATGGGAAGGCAGCAGGTCTTACAGGAGGCTCAGGTCTTGCTAATCAAGGAAGGTTCCCTTTAACAATTTTCTGGGTAGTGAAGAGGATATCAAGGTGTAATGCCCAATGCTCAGATTAATAGCTCATTCCTTACAATTCAATGTTTTTTTATAACTATTTATGGCAAGTTTCTTATGAAATGTTTATAGGCCTAAATTAATAAGTGCAAAATTAGAATCGGTTGTCTAGCTAGAGATATTAAAGTAGACATGTTCTAGAAGTGGTTGAAATCTTGGGTGGATGGATGAGACCTAACATTATAACTACCTGGAGTGCAGGGACCTCAGCTGTTTATGTCTGATAATAACAAACATTTGTTAATAGAACCAACATGTCCTGAGCATCTAATCCACAAAGATGCAATCAAGGTATAAGCTGAAGCTGCAGTTCTCTGAAGGCTCAGCTAGGGAGGGATCCACTTCAAGCTCATTTACATGGTTGTCAACAAGAGGCCATGCTCCATTGCCGGCCATGTGGGCCTTTCCGTGGGGAAGGACGTGAATCCCATTCATGAGGGCTCCACCTTCATGAGCTCATCTATTCCTAATTACCTCCTGAAGACCCCACCTCCTAATACTGTCACATTAGTGGGTAGGGTTTTTAACATATGATTTTGAGGGAGACACAAGCATTCAGTCCATAATTCGTGTGTGTGTGTGTTTATGTGTGTGTGTGTGTGTATACAGTGTGTGTGTGTATGTGTGTGTGTGTGTGCGCCAGATACTGTGCAAGAAATGTGACATATGTCTGCCTCAGGAATCCTCATAATAAACTCATTAAGGAAGGACTACTATCAGTATTGTGATTTGCATTTTACACAGATGGAGATTACGAGATTTACAGTATTAGTTTCCTGGAACTGCCATACCACAGCACAAACGGGGTGCAGTGATGTCCCAGAGTACCACAAACTGGGTGAAATGTATTCTGTTATAGTTCTGGAAACTAGATACCCTAAGGTGAGGTGTCAGCAAGGCCATGCTCCCGCTGAGAATTTGGGAAGAATCTTCTCTTGCCTCTTCCTAGCTCCTGGTGTGGCCAGCAACACGTGGCCTTCCTTGGTTTGTGCTACGTCGCTCCAGGCTCTGCCTCTGCGGTCACTGAGACTTCTTCTCTATGTGCACGTCGCTGTTCAAACTTCCCTCTTCTTATAAGGACGTTCGTCACCTTGAATGAGGGCCCACCCAAATGACCTCATCTTAATTTCATGGTGTCTGCAAATATTTTATTTCCAAATAAAGTCACAGTCACAGGGGCTGTCACAGGGGTTAGGACTTCAGTGTATCTTTTTCGGGGGGGACACAGTTCAACCCATAACAGTTGCACAGGTAGTAAGTGACCAGGCTAAGATCCACACCCATGTTTGCTAGACTTACCAGCCCAGCCTATGTGCTAACCACCATGCTACATTGCCTAGCTAGCCTAAGGCAGCCAGGGTGTGAGTTATGATTTTGACATGTCCTCTTTGGTAAGCATCTTAGCTGAAATTGAGAGAAAATATCACTTGAATTAACTGCGAAGTGATGGAAAGGGACTGAAAAGTATTATCCAAAAAGTTTCCAAGTTTTGAAAGTTGCTAACAAGCTGATTATCTTATCTTCTATCTATTTAGGCTAATGTTGTAGATGAAACCATAATACAGTTTCACCTGACCAGATTGGATCAAGCTGCAAGCTCACTAAAGATTCTTTGATAGGATAAAGAACCACTTATTTTTTTTCTAGAATCATCTACATATTTGCATTTATAATTAATTAATTCTAATTATCAAGATTGCAGATTGGTTTGATATCATTGTACTATGTTTTATAATTGTGCAAGTTCTTTTTATTTTTTCAAAATGTGAATATAAATGAAACTTCATACTTCCTAAAGCTGCCAGGAATGAAAGGGAAGACGCTGGAAGCAGAAGACAGAGGAACAAAAAGCCAACTAGCCGCTCTCTGCTGGATACGAAGCGGGTGTTAAGGGAGGTGAGGGAGAAAAGAAGAGAAAGGAAGGAAAAGAGGGAGAGCACGGAAGAATCACAGAAAGTCCAAAAGACTTTTACAAATGAGAATCTAACATTTACATATAAGTAGTTATGGGTGTGACATAAAATACTCTTCAACTTCCCCAAAGTTGTATCTGTTGTATATAAGGATGTCATATAAAGGGTGTTTTGTGTCTGTAGGTTTCTCAAATGCATGTGTGAAAGAGAAAGAGGAAGGGTGTGTGTGTGTAAGAGTGAGAGAGAATGCATATGTGTGAGAATGTGTGTGTGTGAACGTGTGTCTGTGAATGTGTATGAGAATGAAACCGAATATGTATCCAAGAAAGCCAGAGAAAGAGAGGACAGAGAGGTGAACCTATATGTGTGTCTGTGTGTGTGCATGTGTGTGAGGGGGATGATTGTGTGTGTGTGTGTGTGTGGTGAGGGGTGAGCATGTGTGTCCCTGTCTGAGTGAGCTCTGGCTGCCACAACAAAATACTATAAACCTGGTGGCTCACACAACAAACACTCATTTCTCCCAGTTCTGGTGCCTGATGAAGGCCCAGTTCCTGGTTCATTGCTGTCTTTTTGCTGTGTCCTCACCTGGTAAGGAGGGGAAGCAAGCTCTCTCAGGACTCATAAAGACGTGAATCCCATTCATGAGGGTTCCACCTTCATGAGCTCATCTATTCCTAATTACCTGCCAAAGACCCCACCTCCTAATACTGTCACATTAGTGGGTTGGGTTTTTAACATATGATTTTGAGGGAGACACAAGCATTCAGTCCATAATTCATGTGTGTGTGGGGGGTGGGGGGCTAGGGGCTAATAAGAGCTAAAGTCCTTTGTCTGGACCCAAGGAGCATGAAAGGAACAACATGGATGGGGTGGCAGGAAAACATGTGACCCACAACTGTTTCAGCAAAAGCAGGAAGCAGGAGATGGAGGGAACCAGAGAAGACCTGGTGCCTTGACCACCTGCTCCAGGGCCCCCATCCCACCCTGTCCCTATCCTTCCTGTATTAGTTCGTTCTCATGCTGCTATAAGGACATGCCCAAGACTGGGTTATTTATAAAGGAAAAATGTTTAATGGACTCACAGTTCCACATGGCTGGGGAGGCCTCACAATCATGGCAGAAGGCAAAGGAGGAGGAAGGGAACATCTTACATGGTGGCAGGCAAGAGAGAGTGTGTAGGGGAACTGCCTTTTATAAAACCATCAGATCTCCTGAGACTTACTCACTATCATGAGAACCACTCAGGAAAAACCCGCTCCCGCGATTCAATTACCTCCCACTGGGTCCTTCCATGACACATGGGGATTATGGGAGCTACAAACAATTCAAGATGTGATTTGGGTGGGGACACAGCCAAACCATATCACCTCCCAAACCAAAAGAGTCTGAAAAACTCCTGGGGACTGGTCTATTCTACTTTACACAAGTCACAGAAAGGGCACTGGAGTTCATCTGTGGATCGTCAGTGACTGGGGAACTCCAGTTGTCACCAGAGTTGAACACACAAAAAATGAATGTATACACTTAGTTTTCAGCAAAATAAAAAGACCATCTGCACCTGCAGAAGCTGCAGAAGCAGTGTTCAAATATGGGAACAGGCCTCCTGACACGTCCATATGGTTTGGAGTTTGTAAACCATGAAGGTTATGTGACCCTATCTACTAGATCCCAGAGACTAGCTAAAAGAAGTGGGTGTACTCATAACAATTTCTAGCCATCTGCAGGTTAATACTACTGGCTAGCAAAGTTCTGTGCTTCAAACACCTGGTGTATTAGAGTTCTCCCAAAGGAACAGAACCGATAGGACGTATGTGTAGATACCAAGATGTGTGAGTGTATATATAGGGGTGTGTGTGTGTATATATATGTAAAAAATATATATGAAAGGAAATTTATTAGGAGGAATTGGTTCATGTGATTATGGAGGCTAAGAACCATGATCTGCTGTCAAGAAGCTGGAGACCAAGGAAGTCTGTTGGTTTAATTGAGTCCAAGTCTCAGGACTTGAGAGGCAGGAGAGCTGATGGTATAAATTTCAGTACAAGAACTGGAGAAGATGAGGTGAGAGGTACCAGCTCAAGCAGGCAGGAAGTAGAAGAATGAATTCC
This sequence comes from Mandrillus leucophaeus, assembly GCF_000951045.1. NCBI lineage: Eukaryota > Metazoa > Chordata > Mammalia > Primates > Cercopithecidae > Mandrillus > Mandrillus leucophaeus. Next base: position 2,003,384 of record NW_012106275.1, on the reverse strand, counting down.
TCCTCCCTCTGCCTTTTGTTTCATTCAGTCTCTCGGTGGGTTGGGTGATGCCTAACCATCCTGGGGAGGGAATTCTATTTTACTGAGTCTATCAGTTCAAATACGAATCTTACCCTGAAATGCCCACACAGACACACCCTGAAATCACGTTTCATTTGGGCTTCCTGTGGCTCGTCTAGTTGACACACAAAACTAACACACGTGATAAAATAGTGGCACTCTCAAAAACTAAGGTTGCTTTATGCTCGACCGGGCAAGTAAAGCAATAAAGATCCTGCGGTAAGGATGTGATTGGAGTTCCTGGACCCTCATCAATGTGCATTTGTTTTCTGAAGTGCTTTGTTGCTGTCAGTAGCCCAGTGGAGGTGAGCGGTTCCCCTTACAGCAGTGTACTTGAGATTTGAGCTTTGGTATGAAATAGACCTATCTTCTGTCACTTCTTAGCTTTGTAACACTGTAATGTTCATCTTTCCAAGCTTCAAGATCACCTTCTATATAAGGGAAAGTAAAATACTGCCTTGTTAGAGTTGTAGAGGTAACGGAGGAGAAAGCATATGCGCTTAAGAAGATGTCTGGCAGGCCGGGCACGGTGGCTCACGCCTGTAATCCCAGCACTTTGGGAGGTCGAGGCGGGCGGATCATGAGGTCAGGAGATCGAGACCATCCTGGCTAACACGGTGAAACCCCATCTCTACTAAAAAATACAAAAGAAATTAGCCAGGTGTGGTGGCGGGCGCCTGTAGTCCCAGCTACTTGGGAGGCTGAAGCAGGAGAATGGTGTGAACCCGGGAGGCGGAGCGTGCAGTGAGCCGAGTTCGCGCCACTGCACTCCAGCCTGGGCTACAGAGTGAGACTCCGTCTCAAAAAAAAGATGTCTGGCATATTAAAGGTATTTCTGAAATGTTGGTTATAATTATTAGCATCAGCTACAAATAAAAGCATATGGGGAGTGGTGGATACACATTTCACAGCACACATCTGTCCCCAGACAAGAAGTACTATTCTGTAGCCAGAACTTAATGCCATTCACTTGTGTATTGCTTGTTTGTTTGTTTCCTTGATAGGTTTTTACTGAACTAATGGAGAAGGCCAGTGGGGGGGTTTCCAGATGTGTCACTCAAAAGATAAAATGCTCCATTACTGTCCTCACTTTCTTCTTCTTAAAATCACGCTCACCTTCTCCAAGGCAATCAGTTCTCTTTATAATCACTATCACTCCATCTCAGCCGATCAGGGATGAAAACAGTTTGGGTTTGGTTGGATAAATGGAAACTGTGGGCGGCAGCTCCCTCTTTTCTGAAGCTGATTTGCCCTTGCTCATTGGCTCTGATAAGGAGATACAAATATAATGAGATGCCAGGTTGGGAGAGAGTGAAAGACAATGGAACCCAAGTTCAAAACAAAGCTAGATGCCCTGGGTTGATAGCAGGGCTCAGGGCCAGTGTCTGGCAACATGACAGTAAAGGCTTAAAAAAAAAAAAAAACACAACACGGATTTTAAAAACAGAGCTTCAGCCGTTTTACCACCACACAGTAATTGGACACAAGGAAACTTGCTCCTGGCACCTGGCGGTGGAGGTAATTATCCTTCTTCTCCCAGGAGCATAATCACCACATTGTTTGACTGGTGAGTTGTGCAGGGGTGCAATCTGAAAGGGAGAGAAGGCCGACTGAGAGCATGAAAAGAAGGAAAGGTGTGGCCTTTGATGTGTTTCCAGGCCCGGGTCGGGGACCTGAACTGTGAGAAATAAGCATGTCAGAGATCTTTGTCTTCTCACCTGTGAAGACACTTTTACCATTGCAAATCCCTGCCTTTATCTGCACAGAACCCATTAAATCAACTCGGCGCAGCTGTCATCAGCTGAGGCCCGAAACCAAAGCTCAGACTTGGGTTTGACTTTATTGACACGCCTCACTAGCAAAAGCGAGATCGGATAACTTTAGGCTGAGATAATTCAGGTAGATCCGGGGGTTGTGTGTTGTTTCTTACCATGGCTTATCAGACGTTTTCCAGACAAGCTCTTCTGGCGCAAGTGAAACAATACTGAACATTTTTTTGATGCAGAGGATGCCAAGCAAGTTATGCTCAAAGGCCTGAGTTCCAAGAAGCAGCAGCATTCATTCACCCATCTGTCCCACACACATTCCCTAGGTGTTGATCCTTACTGGGACAGGGGAGTGTTGAAGATGACCTAAAAGTGTAAAATGAATGTCAAGGAACACACTGTCTAGTCTGGAAACAGAATCTCATATATACAATAATAGAGCCAGGGTAGAAATAGTACATGCCTTAAAATAAATAGAAGTTAGATGTGAAGGAACTATGAAAGAGATTTGATTTTTCTTTTCTTGGAGAAGATCGGACAAGCCACGATAAAGGAGGATCCATTAGAAATGGACCTTAAAAAATGGGATGGGGTTTGAAATTCTGGTGAAGAGGTGAATGTCATTAAAGGTAAAGATATGCAACGTTTTTATCTGTGTTTTTTTTTATTGAACTATAATTCAGGTTTATTTGTATTGTAATAGTACATTCTAAATTCTGAGTGTGGAATTCAGGACACCTTCATATTTAGAGGATAGGAGAGCAATTCTTTTTCGTGTATCCACTTGGGCATTAGTGTTTACAGTCATAAAACATAATCAGCATTTACAATTATTTTTAACTTTTAGAAGTCTTATTAGGTTCTTAACACCACATTTGATATTGAGAGATGAACAGAACAATATGTAAATATAGCAGAAAACTTCAAGACATTAATAGGAGTCTAAAACTTCCAGGTGTTATTTTTGATACTCTTCAAAATTAGGTGGAGAAGGAGAAAGTTCCATTTTCAGGATTTTTTTTCATTTCCAATTTACTTTTGAGTTATTTGTTATATCCCCTACTCCACATGTTACACAATCTTCTAAATCAATTTTCTCACTGAATAGGGTCCACTTATCAGATGGGTTTAAGTGTATGCTGATTAAGTGTAAAAACTAGAGTACCCTGCCTGGGTCAAAAAAGCCGTATTATTTTTGTCTTAATTGTTTTGTGTTCACCTACAATTAAGTTCAGCAGACACCGAGGTACTGATTAATAGTCTCTTTAAAGTCACTATAATATAGTTTCACAATTGATTCTGTTATTCGAATGCAAGCTTTTATGCTCAATCATTGTGTATTAAATACACCACTCTGGTTTCTTCTCTTTCAACTACTTACCCTGAGCAGGTGGTGGAAACAAACTCAAATGCTACCATTTTGGTGACCAAGTGGTTACACAAATAAACAATATGAGTAACATCTGGTGAATGTGATGGTACAATAAATGTGGAAGTCAAATGATCTCATTTAGCAGATCCTTTGTAAAAATTAACTTTTTAATTTGGAATAATTTTATAGGTAAGCAAAAGTTTCTAAGACAGTTCAGAGAGTTCTCCTGTATCTTTCACCCAGATTCCTCCATTGTCAACATCTTGCATTACGACGGCACCTTTGTCACAGCTAAGAAAACAACTCTGAGGCATTACTGTTAGCTAAACTGCAGATACTAATTGTATTTCACCCACTTTCCCATTACATCCTCATCCGGCTCCAAGATCTAATCCAAGGCACCACATTGCATTTAATTGTCGTATCTCTCTGGTCTCCTACAGTTTGTGAGAATTTCTTGGTCTTTCCTTGTTTTTAATGATCTTGAGAGCCTTGAAGAGTCCTGGGCAAGTATCCTGTAGGATGAGCCCCTGATCTGTTTTTATCTGTTGCTTTCCTCATATGTCGGAAAGAATAGGACAGAGAGGTTAAGTGCCCTTCTCCTCGCATTGTATTAGGAGAGACATGCTATCCACATGACATCACTTGGTTAGAGTGGTAAGCATTGTGGTTACGCATGGCTTAACTGCTCAGTCAAAGGAGTGTTTGTTAGATTTCTGCACGGTAAAAAATTATTAAATTGCTAATATTTTCTTTTGCTTTTCCATACTCTATTCTTGGAAAGTGAGTCACCAAGTCTGTCCCACCCTCAAGGTTGAGGAGGGTGGCGGTTGAGGAGGGTGGCAATTGAGGCCAACCTCCCGGAAGGGGAAGTATCTACACATATTACTCAAAATTCTTGTAGAAGATTTGTTCCTTTTTCTCCAGTGGTGTGTGTATGCATGCATGCATGTATGAACTCATGGGCGTTTATCTGGTTTTTCAGTTTATGGTTAGTAATAATTTTTTTTGGCTGTAACGATATTAGACACAGCCATTGGAACTGCTTTTAGGTTTGCTCTTTATCCCTTTGATATGTCCCTTTTAATGTATTTATTTCAACACTTCCTTACCTTTGGGCACTGCAAAATGACACACCTTGTACTTTCACTGCCTTAGCCCTAAATTCATCAGTTTTCCCAAGATGCTGTGATTCTTTTAAACATATTTATGGAAGTAAAAGTAGATTCTCCTTTCAGTGATTCTTTTAAACATATTTATGGACGTAAAAGTAGATTCTCCTTTCAGTAAATATGGTACCATCATTTGATAGGCATATTATTATTATTATTATTATTATTTTATTTATTTATTTATTTATTTTTGAGACAGAGTCTTGCTCTCACCCAGGCTGGAGTGCAGTGGCGCAGTCTTGGCTCACTGCAAGCTCTACCTCCCGAGTTCACGCCATTCTCCTGCCTCAGCCTCCCGAGTAGCTGGGACCACAGACGCCACGCCTGGCTAATTTTTTGTATTTTTAGTAGAGATGGGGTTTCACCGTGTTAGCCAGGATGGTCTCGATCTCCTGACCTCGTTATCTGCCAACCTTGGCCTCCCAAAGTGCTGGAATTACAGGCGTGAGCCACCGCGCCCGGTCGATAAGCATATTATTTTAAAACTTAAATTTTAGTTAAAGGATTTTCCAAGATGTGTAAAGGTTAATTTGCATTTGTTGAGATACTATAACATTTTATCAATACACACATATATTAGGACATAATGATTTAAATTATAAAACATTTTTTAACTTCTGAAGGGATTTTTTTGGCAATTTGTTCTTCTGAAGAATTTATTAAAGAATGCATATATTTGGCTTGCCATATTTTAGTTTCTGTCTGTACAGTTTTTTCTTAATACATCTATCTCAAAAGGTTAATGTATCAGCCAGGATACAGGTTAGGCTGCAGTAACACAAACCCCCAAATGTCACTGGCTTCAGTCATTTATTCTCACTCAGGCTCCATGTCCACCTTGGGTGAGCAAGAGGCATCACTTAGGCCTCCAGGCTGAATGAGCCTCCACTCTGGATTAAGATTTGTCATCTTGACAGGAGGAAAAAGACATGCTTGTGACTAGAAGTGTGGCATTTTACTTCTCAAAACAAGTCACATGGCCATCCCTGACTGCAAAGTTTACCATCCTGCTAGGTGCCCTAATGCAGGAGAGCTAGAAACATGGATGGACAGCTCTAATGGTTAACACACTTGGACATGTGTCTATCATTAGGGAACCTGGCTCTCCCCAAGTTTTCCAACCTTCAGATAGCTCTTTCCTTGAATGCACAAGCAAAATTCATGAAGAGTTTCCATATTGCAAGATGGAAAGGAGCCCTGTATCTTTTTCCAGTATTTCTAAAGCCCCCCAAGAGGTCTCCAAGAAGCTTCTTTAACTCCACAGTCACTACTTGCCTTTAAAATTCCCCTACCATCCATACAACAATCTCTGAGAAGAGTGTAGCCCAGGAAAGGCCTCACTGCCCTTATTAACTTTTCCTGGGTCTAGACACTGGCCAGAACCTAATTCTTCAAAGTAAATTTATGACTGAGTTAAAGTGATTAGAAACCCATCATTTTTGATTACCCATGATTTTTCCAAAGGATAAGCACTATTAACATGCTACTGTATTTCCTTTTCTTATTTTTTCATTCAGTAATTATTTTAATAAGAGTTTCAGATTCAACTTTCCTCCTAGCAATAAAATATTTTGTCATCACGTAATTTTCAAAAATTTCACTTTAATAATTGCATAATATCCTATCATATGGAGGTTCCACTACTTCTTTTCTAAAATGCCGATATCCTATACTATCAATTTCTATCTTTATTAAAAAAAAAGTACTCTGCAATGGACACTTTTGTGTATATGTCTTTATATGTTATCACTCAATCCCATATCATAAATTCCTGGAAGAACTACTGAGTCAAAGAGAATCAGTGTTTTATACTATTAATTCTTGCTATTAAATTGTTTATCAAAGAGATTAATTTCAATGTGACCGATCCCTTGAACAACAAATTAATAAGCCCTATTAAGAGAAATAAAAATATAGAAACAGGAATAGATTTTGAATTAACATGATATCATCATATGTTTTCATTGGAGAAGAGTAGTACATCTATTTAACTAAGAAATAACTGATTATAGGTTAAACAACATTTTGGTTATAATAGGCTCAATGTGAAAATAGCAATCTATGGTTATGGACTCCGTAATCTCATCCCCTGTTCATTCGCTTGCTAGTTTTAACACCTACCTTTTCTCACACCCACAAAAATCTTATTTGTATGATTTTATTTGAAGAAGAAACTATACTTTTATGAAACCCCAAACTTGTAAACATACAACAAAATAACATAAAAACAACATAAATTAGTAATGTAGAACCACATAAAAAGTTTTGGATTTTGAAAAATAATGTTTAGGATAATGGAACTGCACTTCTCTGTTTTCTAGAAAATATATATTCTTATTAATGCATGAAAAAACATCAGAGTTAATGTAGAAGAGTTAAATTTTATTATTTCTATGGAGGAGGGGAATTCTACTCTAAAATTGTTATCAAGGAAGCCATCTCTAAAAAATTAAAAGGATTTCACTCTCTGCTTAGGAGACTTGGAAGCAATTTCAAATTCCTTATGAATGGTTATGATTTGCAGGACAACATTAAAAATAGAAGTCGGAAGTGACTTGTGAGGTCATTCCACACAAAGGGTAGTATCATAGGTTTCTGTGGCTTAGTTACAATGACCTATAACTTGTGTAAAAATCACCTACAAATATACAAACACACATATATACACTCAGAGTTGTTAAAACTAGACAACATAATTTAACCACAAAATCCACAGTTGCTTCAAACCAAGACAGCTCCAATTATTTAGCCACAGAAATGCAGAATCATTTAACCACCGTATACAATGCGTATTGCCAGAAATACTAATTTCATATTCATATCTGGAATAGTTTCTATCATTAAAAATATTTTTTCATATCTCCAACCTGGCTCTCTGGAAGATTACAAGCTACCTTGACCCCAAAACTGATGAACAACAGCATAGTTTGCTGTAGTTGCATAGGCCTAGCCTGCTTGGTTGGTCCCTATTCCTGTTCTTCTATAATATGACAGTTTTCAAACTTCTTGCAGAAATTTTGATAATTCAATACTTTTATTAAAATATGATAATTTCATTGTGAAATACCAAATAAGCTTGTTTTGCCATGAGCATTTAACCTTGCCTAAAGGGAAATAATGGGGGAAAACACTAAGTAAGGTCAGTAGTGCCAGTGTTGTGTTACCTCAGATTGTTGTTGTATCATTGTTTTGGGGTTTATAAAACAACTGCATATAGAATTAGAATGGCTTTCAGGCTGGTCACATTTGATTGAATAATAACTAAATGATGTCCTATATCTGGTGTCCAATATTGTGCTTGGCATACAATATGCTTTTTAGGGTTATTATTATATTTTAGTCATTCCTTTTTCTTTTTATTTTTAGTCGACGCTTAATTGTGCATATTTGTGGGTTACACTGTGATGTGTTGATATACGTATACCTTGTGTAATGATCAAATCAGGATAATTCGCATTTCCATCACCTCAAACATTTACCAGTTCTCTGTGGTAGAAACATACAAATTTCTCTCTTCTAGCTATTTTGATATGTATAATATCTTATTGTTGACTACGATCACCCTGCTGTGCAATAGAATATCAGCACTTGTTCTTCCTAACTGTGACTTTTTATCCATTGACCTATCTCTCTCCTTGCTCCTCTTCTGCCCACCCTCTTCAGCTGCTGGGAACCACTGTTCTATTCACTACTTCTATGAGATCAACTTTTTAACATTCTGCATATAAATGGGAACATGTAATATGTGTCCTTCTGTGGCTTATTTCACTTAATTTCATTCAGATTCATCCATGTTGTTGTGAATGACATGATTTTATTCTTTTTATGGCTGAATAGTATTCCATTGTATATATACGTCACATTTTCTTTTTCTATTTGTTATTGAGCACTTAAGTTAATTCCATATCTTGGCTATTATGAATAGTGCCGCAATAAACATGGGAGTGAAGATATCTCTTTGACATACAGATTTTATTTTCTTCAGATTTATACCCACTAACAGGATTGCTGGATCAAACTAAAGAGCTTCTACACAGCAAAGAAAACAATCAACAAAGTATAGAAACAACCTACAAAATGGGAGAAAATATTTGCAAACTATACATCTGACAAGGGGTGAATATCCAGAATATATAAGAAACTCACACAACTCAACAGCAAAAAAAAAAAAAATCTTATTTAAAAATGGGCAAAATACCTTAATAGGCATTTCTCCACATAAAACACACAAATGAGCAACAGGTATATGAAAAACTACTCACCTAATTTCATATACCCTGTCTTTTTGCCATATTCTGTTATTTAGCAGCAAGTCACAGGTGCTGCTCACACTGAAGAGGAGATCACACCAGGGTGTGAATACTAGGACGTGGGGGTGAGGAGGGCCACTTTTAGTCTGTCCATTACAGATGGATATTTAAATATAAAATGTTGAGTTTTAACATAAATGACTCTACCCCTTTCCTAAAAGAAATTAGAATGTATGTACCTCAAATGACGCATTCTTGTTTACTGCATAAAGTGGCTAACAGTTTCCTTTTATTAAGACTTTTGTGTTTTGTAATCTACAGATCCGAAACAACATTGGACATGTAGAAATTAGAGCCTAATGTTCCCAAACTGTGGTTGGCTTTTTAAGAAATATCTGATAGTCTAACCTGGTGAAGGCCAATTACGGACTATGATATCAATAAGAGGAGGAGTAGAAGTTTTGGTAATAATGGAAATACATAATGGAGGTTGTTTGCTGAGTATAACTTTATGTCAGGCATTGTGCCAAGTATATACATGTGCCAGTCAGGACAAATGTTAAAATGCCAGCCACAGTTGAATCCTATGAGATGCTGCACAGAGGTGAGCATGGGTTGGCCATGCCACTCTACTCCTCAGCCACACTTGATAGGCCTAGGGTGGCCCCAAGCCCAAGGGGGCCAGTGTTGAGTCTGCTCACAACAGTGCGGGGCTGGCTGAAAAGCCTGGGCTGATTCCTCAGGTTCTGTCTGGAATTTGCAGTAGCACAAAGAGAATACGGCACTTAACAATGAAAACTGATGCTTAAAATGCACCATGACTGGATATGACGAGCTGGAGAGGCACGAACGGAAATGAAGGATCACAGACGGAATGAGCTCTTTGGGAGGTCAAGGCAGTGGATCACCTGAGGTCAGGAGTACAACACCAGACTGACCAATATGGTGAAACTCTGTCTTTACTAAAAATACAAAATTAGCCAGGAATGATGGTGCATGCCTGTAATCCCAGCTACTTGGGAGGCTGACACAGGAGAATCACTTGAACCCAGGAGGGGGAGGTTGCAGTGAGCCAAGATCATGCCACTGACCTCCAGCCTGGCAACAAGAGTGAAACTCCATCTCAAAAACAAACAAATAAACAAACAAAATCATATACCTATTGTTTCAACAAATATTAACTGAGTGTTTAAAATGTGCTGCACACTGTACTGGGTTTAGGGTGTAAAGGTAGACAAGGTAAATAGGTTCTAGCCTTCACAGAGATGAATTCCACAAGGGAAGACACAAATCAAAATTAAAATGAAAACTAATGCTATAACCTGTTAAATCAAAACATAGGTCTGCCCTCGGACCCAGAAATTCCCTGTCTGGCATATATCCAACAACAGAGGTGCATTCTTATGTCCACCAAATGGCTTGTGCACGATGTCTTTAGCAGTTTCATTTATAATAGCTAAAAATTAAAAACGGTTCAAATATCTATCAGCAAAAGGGTGAATAAATTAGTTATAATCCTAGAGCTGAATATTATACAGTCATAAAAAAGGACAAATTACACATGACTACGTGATGAATCTCAAAGCATTCTGCTCAGTAAAAGAAGACACACACAACAGAGTATTTGCTATGTGATTACATATCTATGAAGTTCAAGAACAGGCTTAACTAATCAATGGTGAGAGAAGTCAGAATAGTGCTTCTCTCTGGAAAGAGGGAGGAAGGCACTATGAGGACCAACTTGGAAAGGATGCAGGGCAATCTTCTGGGTTTGTAGTAATATTCCACTTCTTGATTTGGGTGGTAGTTACACAGGTTTAGATACGTAACAATTCATCAAGCTCCGCATTAAAATTAAGCCACCTTATTGTATTACATCATACTGCAATACAAATAAAACACAAAAGTACTCAGAAATTGTGTTTTCTGAAGGATAAGACAGTAAGGCTGAATTGGGGACCGTGTGGAGCAATGGCCTGCTTTAGGTAGAGTGGTCTATGCGGTTCTTTGTGGGGGCGCCATTTCTGCTGAGACCTGAGGGATTCGAAGGAGCTTGCCTGGGGAAGATCACGGGGAGAGCAGTCCAGTCCAAGGACACTGCAGGGCCAAAGACCCTGAGGTGGGAATGAGCTCCGAGATGAGAAACGCGGCTCCAAATTAATGAGCTAGACGCAGCCTGGCATGGAGCCAGAGAAGCTGGCAGGGATAGGGTCATTCAGGGCCTTGGAAGCTGCAGTAAGAAGTTTAGGGATTACTCTAAGTGCCTTGAGAAACCACGGGAGGGCTTTAAGCGGGAAAGTGAAACGAGCCGGAGAAGCAGCCACTCTGTCTGCAGGGCGGAACATGGATGGCAGACTCTAAGGCTGCAGAGAGGTGGCGGGGGGACAGGGTCCCAGGCGGGGCAGGGGAAGTGACAGATTTGAACTGCAGTCTTCACATGGCATCAACAGCACCTGTTGGTGAATCCAGCAGGCGGTGATGGTCTGGCTGGATTGGCTAGGAAGCCCATTGCCCAACCTTCTAAAATGTGGAAAATCAAGAAGGGATAGAGGCTGGGGTTGGGAAAGAAGAAATAAGGCTGCTTTGCACATTTTAACTTTGAGACATCTGTGTTCCAAGAGGAGGAGGAATTGCATGCATTAGCCAGGTGCTCAGCAGAGAAGCATCACCTTGAAGATGGCATGTCCCTCCGCAGAAAGGGACGTGCTCACCTACAGACGTTCGTGGAGAGAGGGAGAGAGGAAATGAGGCCCAAGCAGAGGAGGACAAGTGTGGTCATTCCATCGTGACAGCATGAATCTGTGTCATCTAAAGGGGAACTGGGACGAACCTCCCTGTGCTCACTCTGAGAGGGTCCTGGGACCTTCCTGGGACCTCCTTATCACTCTGGATGTAGCTCACCACTACCCATCCCTCTAACAATGTTAGTGTGAATGAGTTTCTCATTCCTAAAATAAAAGAGGACAACTTTTAAAAATGGCCACAATGGACATTTACTAAAGTTTTGAGATATTAACATGCCCATTTAGAAATGTATTTAGCATCACTTATTTGATGGCATGGCTGCAACTTGCCATCAGGTTAATTCCCAAGGGAGTGCACTGAACCATAGAAATGAAGGCAGAATTTGGTGACAGTTTTATCACAAGTAAAATAAAAAAGACTATCTCCCGCAAATGGGAATACAAAAATACCCCTGCATTGTCATTGCTGGTGAAACAGACCACCAGCTCCTCAGAGAGCGCAGGTAGGGTTTGCTCCAGTCTTTCCGGGGTTAAAAGAACTGAAGAGTCTTTGAGCTTGGGAGGAAGCAAAGGCAAACCCTGGTAACAAATTCCTGACAGGAAGCAGGTCTGTGGATGCAGGCCAGTTGTCCAGTTCGAGGACAAAATGGGAAAAGTAGCAGAGGCCCCAGACAAGCCTCCCCCCAGAGTGTCCCATGGGCCACCCTGATAAGGCGTCTCTCCCATTCCTTCCTGGGACAAAGTGATGACTCACTTCAGAACCTGCCCCATGCCCTTTATAGATGAGTGTATGTAAATCTGTATGGAGAATAATATACATTTCCTCTTATGGTGTATCCAGTAATAATTACCTAATTCTTCTACGATCATCATACATTTGTGATGTAAAGAACTCTGAGGGTTGTTTTATTAAGAGAATTGGAAGCAACATTGTCAACATGTGAGATCTGAAGTAGAAAAGAATCAGTAAGAAATTTCCTAAAACATATTCTTTTCTTTTCTTTTTCTTTTTTTTTTTTTTTTGATACAGGCTGCTCTGTCACCCAGGCTGGAGTGCAGTGGTGCAATCTCGGCTCACTGTAACCTCCGCCTCCCAGACTCAAGTGATTCTTGTGCCTCAGCCTCCCAAGTAGCTGAGATTACAGGTGCATGCCACCATGCCTGGCTAATGTTTGTATTTTTTAGTAGACACAGGGTTTCTCTGTGTTGGCTAGGCTGGCCTCAAATTCCTGGCCTCAAATGATCTGCCTACCTAGGCCTCCCAAAGTGCTGGGATTACAGGCGTGAGGTTCAATGCTATTGAGTTCACTACATTTTACACACACACACACACACACACACACATTATGTGATATTCTTTTTAGTAACTATGACAAATGGTTGGTTCTGTTTTGTGAAATCTACCATCCATTTTGATTAAACTTTACACATAGGTGCGGCAAGACTTGTGGCTGGCGTTCCTTGATTATGTCTGCAGTATCCAATTCACATGAATCCTTTTCTGCATACTTATTTTGAATTCTAAGAAAATCAAAACAAGAAAGTAGGTACATCAAAACTTCCTCTTTTTCCAGAACACGTCACCTCTTTCCCATGTCATCGTTATTCCTCTTCTCCTTTTCTCTAGGACATGATCATCTTCCTACAACACCCACCCCTTCCTGCCTGAACCCCTGGGTGCCCGTTTCCTAGGTCTGCCATAACAGAATACCACAATCTGAGTGGCTTAAAATAACAAAAATGTATTTATTCTCCTGGGATTCTAGAGGCCAGAATTTCTAGATCAAGGTGTCAGCAGGGCCATGCCCCCTCTGACACCCTGGGTAGAATCCCTCCTTTCCTCTTCCAGCTTCTAACAGGGATTGTCAGTCTCTGGCATTTCTTTGCCTTGCAGCTGCCTCACCCCACTCTCAGCCTCTACTGTCGCATGGCATTTTTGCATTTTCCTCTTCTTATAAGGACATCAGTCATATTTTGATTAAACTTCAAATACCTCATGTTAACTAGATTACATTTGTGAAGACCCGATTTCCAAATATAATCACATTTTAAGGTACTGCGGGGGTTGTACTTCCACCTATCTTTTTTGTGAGCATACAATTCAACCTTTAACCCACTGTGTTACTTACATTTGGTTATAGTGTAGTTTAAATCTCAAAAGAAACAAGGCTTAAATTTTTTTCATAATGTACGTATTAAAAGTTCTATCACTAATATTTCTCCAAGGGCAGTTAGTCACAAAAATTATCTTTTCAAAATAAAGTAATATGTCAGTGCTTTGAGGAAACTTCAGCAGGCACCTGCAAGTTTGTGCATGTATACACTCATAGAGACACACACACTTTCTCTCTTTCATGTACTACCTTTGTAGGAACTTAATAATAAATAGGCCGGGCATGATGGCTCATGCCTATTACCCCAGCACTTTGGGAGGCCGAGGCGGGTGGATCACCTGAGGTCAGGAGTTCGAGACCAGCCTGTCCAACATAGTGAAACCTCATCTGTACTAAAAATAAAAATTAGCTGGGCCTGGTGGTACACACCTGTAATCCCAGCTACTCAGGAGGCTGAGGCAGGAGATTTGCTTCAACCTGGGAGACAGAGGTTGCAGTGAGCCAAGATCGTACCGTTGTACTCCAGCCTGGGCGACAGAGCAAGACTCTGTCTCAAAAAACAAACAAACAATAAAAAGAGTGTAGGCTCCAGAGACCAGAGGGGCTTGAAGTTGGCTCTGTCACTGACTCAGGGTGTGTCCTGGGTTCTGCTACTCAGCCTTCCTCAAAAGTCAGTCAAGAAACTGGAATGAGATGATGCATGGAAATTGCTTAGCCTAGGGATAGGCACCGAGTAGATGTTCAATAAGTACCACCCAGTATTAAGCAGCATGTAAGTAATATGCTAGTTGACTACTGATTGTAATTTTTTTAATGCTATCCTTTTTTTTTTTTTTAAAGCATGTTTTAAGTTTTGAGTAGTAAGAAGGTTGGGGGGCTTATATAAAGAGTTTCTGAAAATTAGAAAGTTCTGTTTTGTTTTGCTTTGCTTTATAAGTTCTCAAAAATTGTAGACCTTGATTTGGGTGAGATGTTACAGTATATGACCCTTCTTAGTTAGAGTTTATGAAAAGCATCTAGCTTTGATATTAATCTTATTAGCAAAAGTCAGTCTTTGCTTAAAAAATGGATTTGAAAGCAGACAGACTTAAATTTGCATGTGATATTGGGCACTCTCTCAATGTTTCTGAGCCTCAGTTTCCTCATCTTGAAACTAGGATTGTTAGGAGCTGAGAAGATGGGAACTTAAATGCTATGACTCAGATCCTAAAAAAAAATTAGAATGTTCCTTATTTTCCAAAACTGATCTCATTTTGGAGCTTCTGTGTTCCCCTATAAAAAGGGAAGAAAAGTCAAACTGGTCAGTATGAGTATCTTAGTTTTAACTGATTTAAAACACTCTTTCAGATTCACTCAGTCACTTTTGCATAAATGGATAGTCTTTTGAGGATTTGAGTTTAGTCAGTTTGGGATTTCTTTCCAGGGGAATCAAAACAAATATAAACAGAATTTATACATCATCCTGGTTTGAAGGTGGAAGTTGTAGGTGCTAGAACCACATTGGGTATAGGGGCTGTCTCCTGGGTTCATTCTGGTCTGTGAAATAAGCCAGACACAAAAAGTCACTTATCGTATAATTCATTTATATGAAATGCCCAGAGTTGTTAACTCTATGGAGAGGAACTAGATTAATGGTTGAGAGTTTGGTGAGGAGGAAATGAAGTGTGATTGCTAATGGATACAGGGTTTCTTTTTGGGGTGATGGAAATGTCCTGGAATTAGGTAGTGGTAACAATGGAAAAGTTTATGAATGTAATAAAAGCTGCTGAATTGCATACTTTAAAGGGTGAATTTTGGGGGTATATGAGTTATACTTAAATTTTTGTTGTTGTTGTTGTTTTAGACAGAGCCTCGCTCTGTCACCCAGTCTGGAGTGCAATGGCACAATCTCAGCTCGCTGCAACCTCTGCCTCTGGGGTTCAAGTGATTCTCCTGCCTCAGCCTCCTGAGTAGCTGGGACTACAGGCTCCCACCACCACGCCCAGCTAATTTTTTGTATTTTTAGTAGAGACAGGGTTTCACCATGTTAGCTAGGATGGTCTCGATCTCCTGACCTCATGATCCACCTGCCTTAGCCTCCCAAAGTGCTGGGATTACAGGCGTGAGCCACCATGTCTGGACTTATACTTAAAATTTTTGTAAATCACTCATGGTCAGAATTAAAATTATTGTATTTCACTGTGTTCTTAGTTCTTTTGTTCATACTTTATCACAATTGGAATTTACTTTCTAAGAGAAAAAAATCAGTTGCACTTATTTGTGTAGGTTTATTTCTAGGCTCTCTGTTCTGTTCCACTGTCTATTCCTCACTGTCTTGATATTACAGCTATGTAGAATTAATAACTATTAATAGCAAGTGCTAATTATGCACACTTTATTCATTTTTTGGTCAAGATTGTTTTTGCTATTCTAGGACCAGTGCCTTTCCATATAAAGTTCGGAATAAGCTTATCTATGCCTACAGAAATCTTGCTGAGATTTTGATAGAAGTTTTATCTAATCTATAGGCCAAGTTGGAAAGAACTGATGTATTTACTATGTTGACTCTTCCAATCCATGAACAGGGTATGTCTCTCTCTATTAATTTAAGCATTGTTTGATTTCTTTATCAGCATCTTGTAATTTTTAGCATATAGATCTTATACATGTTTTGTTAAGGGTATTTAACCAAAATATTTAAATTTTTCCGGCATGATTATAAATAGTACTGTTTTTAAGTTCAGTTTTCACATGTCCATTCTTAGTAGATGTAAATACAAGTGATTTTTGTCTGTTATGTATCTGACAACTTTGTTTAATTCACTTCTAGGAAATTTTTGTTGTTGTTTGATAGATTCCTTGGGCTTTCCTATTCAGACATTTATGTTATCTGCAAATAGGGACAGTTTTTATTTCTTCCTTTCCAATTTGCATACATTCTGTTAATTTTCCTTGCCTTATTGCAGTGCCTAGAACTTTTAGTATTATGTTGAATTACAGTGTTTTGAGTAGATGTCCTTTTCTTGTTCCCAATCTTAGAAAAAAATAATTCAGTCTCTCACTATTAAGTATGATATCAGGTACTGGCCATTTTCAGTCTGCATCTTGGGCAGCACCATGTAGGACCCATGCCATACTGAACAGCAGGCTGTTCTCAGGAGGTTGTTGTTCTTCTGGGCTATACCCTGGGAAGTGAGAAACAAGCCTTCCTTGGGGAACTTCTCTGAAATCTTTCTTATTTTTTTACACAAAAAATAAGTCAACCCAGGCTGGAGTGCAATGGTATGATAATAGCTCACAGCAGTCTCAAACTCCTGGGCTCAAGCAACCCTGTCATCTTAGCCTCCCAAGTAGCTGGAACTACAGGTGTATGCCATGACACCAGGCTAATTTTTATTTTTATTTGTCGTAGAAATGGGTGTCTCACTATGTTACCCGGCTGATCTCAAACTCCTGGGCTCAAGCAATCCTCCCACTTCAGCCTCCCAAAGTGCTGGGATTACTGGCATGATCCACTACACCCAGCCATGCCCTCAAATCTTTCTGGTTGTTTCAAACTCTGTGCCTCTGCCCATGTCTCCACGCTGCCAGTTGTGTCCTCTCCACTTTTCAACCCATGCTTAAGGGACCAGAAGTGCTTCCCTCCTTCCTGAAACCTTTAAGAAATGGGGCTTCCTTTATATCACATCCTCTATGATTAGTCTAGGGCAGGAGTCTTGAAAGTGTGATATGTCAACAGCTGGGCAACTCCAAGACCCTAGCAGGGTTTATCAAATGATTTATCAAAATCATTTATCAAAATGATTTTGATAAAACTAAGATATTATGTGCTTTTAAAAAATGTACTGACATTCTTCATTAATGTTGTAAAAATATTGGTGTTAACATTATTAGCAGCACCATAACAACAATCAAGACAGTGGTATTAGGCCAGACTCAGTGACTCACACCTGTAATCCCAGCACTTTGGGAGACCAAGGCAGACAGTTCACTTGGGTCAGGAATTCAAGACCAACCTGGCCAACATGGCAAAACCCCGTCTCTACTAAAAATACAAAAATTAGCCAGGCGTGGTGGTGCGTGTCTGTAGTCCCAGTGACTTGGGAGTCTGAGGCGTGAGAATCACTCGAACCCAGGAGGCGGATGTTGCAGTGAGCTGAGATTGCACCGCTATACTTCAACCTAGGCAACAGAGTGAGACTCCGTCTCAAAAAAAAAAAAAAAAGACAGTGCTGTTAAACACAACTAGTAGTCATCGCATTTTTTACCGCCATCTATGAACAGTTAAAACAGAAATCAGCTTCATTAAATTATGTCCTCCATGAAGCAATAAAAAATATTAATGCTATTAAATCTCATCCCTTGAGTACAC
Source organism: Mandrillus leucophaeus (assembly GCF_000951045.1). Taxonomy (NCBI): domain Eukaryota; kingdom Metazoa; phylum Chordata; class Mammalia; order Primates; family Cercopithecidae; genus Mandrillus; species Mandrillus leucophaeus. The sequence goes on along the minus strand of NW_012106275.1, from coordinate 1,985,555 downwards.
ATCTTTTTAATATTTTGTATAACCAGATAGGAAGTACGCACAAACCACCTCTGCTACATACTGGACCACAGTAGTTGTCTGAAGAAGCAGAAGCAAGTTGTGAGTATTCTGAACTAGCCTCTTTTTCATAAAACACCACTCTTATTTGAAAAATAACTGACATACAAACTATAGTGATTCAAATGTAGGTGTTATGGATATATTTTCTTGAAAATGATTAAAGCAAACCTGTCACTTCGAGAAAAACAGCTGAGAGCATTTGCTGCTAATGATAAAATTTGAATTTTCCATGAAAATAAGAATTTTAGAAATTTGTTTCTACCCCTGTGAACTTACTTTCGAGTGCTTACAGACATTTCTGATGACATGGATAGTGATATTAACAAATGTGATTTTTTAAAATATTGAGTAATGAAATGTGTCAACATTTGAAAGATCTGTATAACTTAGTGAACCGATATTTTCCAAGTGGCCAGTACATAATGTTACAAAAACATACATGAGTAAAAGATCTATTCAAAGCATGAGATGGATAAATTAAGTTTAATATATCAAAGTATGAAAATTCATTGCTATAGTTTGAAATTCCATATGGCAACTAAACGTTAAGAAGTAGGATTTTTTCAAAGAATAATTTCACAATAATCTGAAATAGCTATTAATATACCTTGCCTTTTTGAACTATTAATAAATACGTGTGTGAAGCTAGATTTTCTTCATGTACTTCAACCAAAACAGCAGATTGAAACAGACTGAATGCAGACGCAGATATAAAATTTTAACTTTCTATGAAACTAGACATTGAAGAGATTTCCAAAAAAATATTCTTTTAAAAAGTCACTCCTTACATATTGTTTTGGAAAATGTAATTATTTCCCAAAAATGTATCCCTTAAGGTAACATGTAGTGGATTTAACATTGCTCTTTTAAGAATGAATTAATAAACATTTTTAAATGTCTCAATTTTAATTTATAAATATAGTAACTACTGATATATTTATATAACCCACTTAAACCAACAAAAGTTATCTGGGGCCTTAATAATTCTTAATATTGCAAAGGTGTCCTGAAATAAAAGGAAGTTTTAGAACTTACTCGTCTCTCCCACAAGTTTTCTCATTTATGATTAAAGGGAAGCTTTGAGTATTTATCAAATTCTTTTCTCTCTCCACAAGCTTAGCTTTCAAGACTGTTGTCTCGTCTGAGCTTAACAAATCTAGTTTGCGCCTCAAAGCTGAACAAAGTTGTCTTTGTTTTAGGCAGTATCTGCCTTCCCCTGAAGCAATAAATGCCTCTGATTCAATCTGTGGGGAGCCACAGGGCAAAATGATTTGCAAGGAATAAAAAAAAAAAAATACATTGGTTTACCATATGAAAAATATTATCATCATTACATGGGTATTAAATGGGATTTGTATCTTTAGTAACTGGCAGAGTACCTTGCAGAGAATAGCTACTCAATTCTTGTGGTTCCAATTCCCAAATAAGATACAGATCTAAATCTAACCAAGTAAAATAGTATTGAGGTTTTCCCAGTGCACAAACTATTCTATGCATTAAAAGTGGTCATTTTTAAAAACAACTAATCAAGAAGTATTTATTAAGTAACTGAAATGTACAAGGCACTTAGTTAGCAAGGTGCTAGCTGGGAACGCAAACCCTGTTAGAAACAAATACTGTTTTGTATGCTCGAGAGCAATAGGTCTCAACCTTGGTTATACATTGGAAACATCTAGGGAGCTTTTTAAAAGTACCAATACCTGGGCTTCAGTCCAATAGATTTTGATTTAAATGGTTTAGGGTGTGTTCTGAACATCAGTATTCTTTAAAATTCCTCAGTGGAGCTTAATGCACAACCAAGGTAGAAAACAGTGGATTAAAACTGTAGAGTTTCAAATAAACTCATTATATTCATTCATTCACTTGTTCATTTATTTTATACGTATTTATTGAGCACCTCCTATCTTCCGGGAGCTCTCAAGGTGCTGGGGATATGGCAGTAAACAAAAGGAGGCATCTGCTCTCACGAGGCTAATGTTCTAGCAGGCAGATGGAAACTGCAGACATAAGCACACAAATATGTTACGTCATTGGGGATAAGAACGCTGAAGAGGAAGAAAGCGTGTTCGGGGAGTAGGTGGGTTAAGGTGCTTTTCAAGGGGCCATTCAGAGTCTTCTGTCAAAGTGGCCTGAAGACGCAGAGGGTGGTGCTGAAAGGAAATCAAGCAGCTACTGGGGGAGGTTCATGCCAGGCCAAGCAAAAGTCAGTCAGAACTCAGCTCTTCTGATGTTCCAGATGCAAGAGGAGGCAATTGCTGGAGTGGTGGTTGAGAGGCAGAGCAGAAGGAGATGGGCTGAGAGGCACCCTGGTCAGGACTTTGCACCTCATCCCGAGCTAGACCACAGGGCACTAGAGAGTTCTGAGCAGAGCAGTGATGTTCTGACACTGGCTTTGAAACATCACGTGAAAGAGATGGCAGGGAGGGTAGAAGCAGAAAGATGAGTTAGGAGGGGATTGCGGCAATCCAGTTGAGAAGGGATAGGTTGAGGGCCAGGGGGACATTGAAGGTGGTGAGAAGTGGCTTCAGCCAAGATAGGCTGTGGTGGAAGAGCCAGCAGAATTCACTGATGATTTGGATTTGAGAGTAGAAGATAGTGGAGAAGCAAGGCAACTCCAAGGCTTTCTGCCTGAGCAACACGTCTGCTCCTTGCAGCAATGTAGTCAGGTAGTTGGAAAAGGCATTTTCTCCAATTTATGAATGAGAAACTGAGGCCAAGAGAAGGGTAAGTGGCAAATGCAGGACCATAGAGCTGATAAATCGCTAGAACTATTTATTACCTGCCAACTCTTCAGATTCCAGGTCTAGGGATTCTTTCCTTTGTCAAAGTTTGAACCCACAATAACATAGGAGCAAACTCCACTTCCTTGACGTTTGTAATCTAGCTGTGAAGTTAGGAACTAGAGATAAACACCAAGTCTTAAATTAGTGCTAAACTCTGTGTACTAGTGCCACGTGGGTGGGAGAGGCCATAGGCGTTTTCAAGATCCTATGGCCTTGGCAGAGTGAGCAAGAGTAGAGTGAACAAGGCAGGCTGGAGGGGCTGGGTAGGAAGAGGACAGAGAAAGGAAGGGAGAGGCTATTGCTGGCAGGGTAAAGGAAAGACGCTGATACCTGTACATATCGTGTGTTCAGACATCAAAGTATAAAGCTATATATTTGGTTGGACAAGAAAATGCAAGTGCATTGAGGAGGAGGGGGGAACAGGTGGGCGGAGGTGGGGGAATCAGGGAGTTGAAATGAATTTGATAATTTAGGGCCAGATTATAGGAGACATTAAATGCCCATCTAATAGCGAGTGAGCCCATGGACTCCTAATAGAGATAATAAAGATTAGAAAAATATTGAAGTGATTTCAAGGTGATAGTTAAGCTTATTAGGAAAGCAATAATAAAACCTCCATTAAAACAGGTCAAGAATATAGTTCTAATTTAATAACAAGCTGGATTAATCGGCTAGTCTTTAGAAGAAGTTTCATAATCGCAGAAGCCTTTGAACTTGATGGGGGAGTTAACAGTAATTATTGTCAATAAGAACAGAGATCCCTTTGAAATAATAAGGCATTAAAATAAGGTGTAAAAGCAGTTGAGTGGCTTCCATTTGTACAAAACAGCAAAACAGCTTCAGGCCAAATGTATGCCTGGCCTGGGAGGGGCTGGAAGCAGAGCTCTATTTGCCCACCCGGCTGGCTCTAAGAGCAGTTGCCTTTGTTTTGTGGGTGTGGCTAAGAGAGGACAACTGGGAAGGCATTTGAATGGCAAAACTCTTTCAATAAGGCCTAACTGGTTTGGGGAGTTCGGAGGGTGTGTACTCAAGGTAAGTCGGGGGTATTTAGTTAGGCCTACAATCCCTCATAATACTAGGTGGGGTATTGTGTAAAGAGAGGGCCAGGAAAATGTTCTAGATATGTTAGTGTGGATTTTTGTTTCTCTCCAGGGGAAAAATGTTCTTAAATCAAACTGTGGTCTACTTGAGAAACCCATGGCCATATTGAGTGTATTTTAAAAAGGAGCAATTTTTGAGCCAGTCCTCTTTGGCCTTTAAAATGTGTGAATCTATTTGATATCACTTCTGTTACTTTAGTGGAACAGTGAACATGAATAACAGAATTTAGAGTTGCAAGTATCTTCGGCAGTTTAGAAGCTCCCAGAGACAAAGAAGGTGAAGTTCAATAGGGTAAAGAGTAGGTGTCAAATGAAAAAGAACTGGTCCAACGATTTCGACACCTGCTTTTTCCAATACACTTGAGTAATATTATTGCATGTTAAATTATGAGTACATCAATTATCCAAAGAGAGTCTTGAAATTTTGAAACAACGTTATCATCAGCAACAAAAATACAGCACTCTTTAAATGCTGTAAATATTAATTTTCAGCCATTATATTTACACCAAATAATTATGTCTGGAGAATTTCACCAGGAATCATATAGGCAAGGCATGGAAACATCAGGCAAACAGAACCAGGCAAAAGAAAAAGAGAATAAAAAATTATCATCAGACTAAATAAACATGAGATGCCACAGAAATATGTAGATGTTAGTGTGTGAGACAAAGTGAGGGACCAACGTGGATTACACGTTTTTTGTGAATCCAGGAAGCATTTTAGGTGAAAGGGAAGGAGGCACAGAAGTGCCTGGACCCATGCAGGATGAAGGAATGGGAATGAACTGCGTTGCTTTTCATCTCAGTGCAATCCAGCACAGCCTTTCCAGACGGCTTTGAGAAAGAGCAGCTGATTGAATGATGTGTTTCTTTCCTGCAAACCCATTGCATCTGGGGGTGGTCAGGCGAAAACGAACTACATTGCAGCCTCGATGGAGGAGGAGCGGTGAATAAGAAAAGAGGGTACAGTCCCACCCAACTCCTCTTGTGGCTGCTGTGAAATCTGGACCAAAGGTTGCTCAAGGTGGAAGAGGATCTGTTTTCAAACCCAGTTCTGCCACGTATTTGTGATGTGATCGTGGGCAACTTACTAATTCCCCTTTTCCTTTTAGCCACAGTCCTCCTATTTCTAAAATGTAAATGATGACTACTTCATGCTTGGGTATGTTTTGCTTTGTTTGATTGTATAGGTGTATAAGTGTTCAAGAACTTTATGGAAGACAGTGTGAGTTAAGCTTATTGAAAATTCAAGTGCTGTACAGGTGAGAGGTATGGTTAGTGTTATTTCTACTGGTGGCAGTTTGGGTGGGTACAGTGAGGGCTAACAGTGTGATCTCTATGACTGGTTTGGCTCTCACTGCTAGAACCCTCCCCTTTCCTCACATGCACACCCTGGCCATGGTTGTGAGAGGGTGGGGAGGTTTTGTCCTCTGATATTTATTTCGATGGTTGAGTGGCTGAAGGATGTCCAGTGGAGAAAATGTTCTACATCTAGGCTCCAGCACAAATTGCTGTTTACTTCATATTCTTAAAACTTACAGTGTGGTCATGATGTGGAAAAAACAAAAAAGCATTTTGTTTTCTTTCACTGGTAAGAGAATAAAATGATGAATTTACTTACATTTCCTAAGAGATTTTGCTTTGACACAAGGAGTAATGAGATGTCCTGGTGTTTTGGTGAAGACAGTACACTGGTTTCCTGAGAAAGGTGGCAGGATATATTGAAGAACAGGGCAAAGACCTGCCCAATGTCAGGGACAGGTTCCATTTTACTTAGGCTTGTTTATTATGCTTGACTTGTGAATCAGTACAGCTGACATATTTTTTGACATAAATGATGCATCCCTAAGTTGCAGCTTCACTAGAACATAACCTGATTCAGACTAAAAGGTATTCTAAGGCCACAGTTCATATGCATGGTGTGGTGGAATACACAAGCCATGCAAAATGGTCTGAGGTCACCAGCTCTCCATGTACCATGGTTGAAGGAAAAAATCCAGCCTGTACTGCCCTTGCCAGCATCTGCTAAAAAAGAAAGAATTTGCATAAAGACATCAAGCAGGCTCATGGTTTCCCTAGAACCTTCTACAGATTGCCACAGATATCTCAAATTTTGTATGATGATCCTTATTCCTTATCAGAACCCACAGTAGTGATGTGAACAAGAATTTGGTTCTAATCCATCTACAGAAAGGCATCACCTGATGTATATGCTGAAGAAGTAATTGGTCACAAGTAATAGCAACTTACTAAAAAATTTGAAATTATTTTCTTGTTCTCATTAAGCACCAAGCATTTTGATGATAGTATTTGTGTTGATTAATTTTATGTGTCAACTTGGAAGGTGTCTTGGGATGAGATTAACATTTACATTGGTAAACTCTAAGTAAGGCAAATTGCCCTCCATAATGTGGTCGGCCTCATCCAATCCGTTGAAGGTCTGAATAAAAGAAACAGACCAGCCTCCCTGAGGAACAGGGAATTTTCCCATAGGTGACCGTCAGGCTTCTTCTGCACAATCAGCTCTCTTGAACCTCCAACAGGCCCATTTTGCAGATTTTGGACTTACCAGCCTCCATAAGCATGTGACCTAATTTTCTATAATAAATCTCTGTCTCTTTCTTTTGGATGAACATGTGCTAATTATCAAGCTTGTGAAGGGGTGGGGAAATAAAATTTACCAGCATCCACAATGCAATGTGATGTACATCACATATATTGCTTCCTTTGACCTTTAAGACTATCTATCGCATGATTATCAAGATCTCCATTGAACATATCAGTGCACAGAGGCGGTGTAGCAACTCCTGGGCGGAGTGAACCCAAGTCCATCTGATCCCATAGCTGAGGCTCACTGCATTGACCCAGCATTGTTAATTTCCTGATTGTACCTCATCATCTAAAATGCCTTGAGCGTGTTTTCATCGTTGGGAATATCTGCTGGGGCTTGTGAGCTTGGAGGGGTTATTCTTGCCATGGGACTTTGTTTAATGAAAAGAACAGTAGACAGAGAATCCTCACCATGGGGCCTAAACCCCTGTTGCCTCCAATCCCCTTAGGACAAGTCCGTCTCTCAGCACCTGACATCTCTACTGACTATACAGTGGTTTACTTCTTTAGGTACCTATTGCAGAGATTTGCTTTAAGAAACAAACAAAATAATGCATGGGTTAACATTTAAAAAAAAATTAACAGATAAAAAGAGTGTACGGAGAAAAGGATAAAGGAGTTCTAATGAGAACTTCACAGATTCATATAGGTTTAAGATCTTGAAGACATGTAGGCCAGGCGCAGTGGCTCATGCATGTGATCCCAGCACTCTGGAAGGCCGAGGCGGGCGGATCACCTGAGGTCAGGAGTTTGAAACCAGCCCGGCCAACATGGTAAAACCCTGTATCTACTAAAAATACAAAATTAGCCAGGCGTGGTGGCAGGTACCTGCAATCCCAGCTACTCAGGAGGCTGAGGCAGGAGAATCACTTGAACCCGGCAGGCGGAGGTTGCAGTGAGCCAAGATCGTGCCATTGCACTCCAGCCTGGGCAAAAAGAGTGAAACTCCACCCAAAAAATAAAAATTAAAATTAAAAATGACACCTAAGTGTAACTTGACTGTTTTAGTGTCTAATTCCATGCATCATTGGGCAAAACAGAATTTGGATGGGAATTTTTAAATATTGACTGGTTTAACCCAGTAAATAGTTATCGTTTGGCTCCCATATACTCAGCATCATGCTACAGCCTGAGTGGCTATAGAGAGACAGATAAGGCAGTGACTGCTACCAAAAAATTTATTATCTAGAAAGGAAAGAAGATAAAAAAACATTAAGTTGCTATGTACCAGTCACTTTGTAAGCATTTTACATGCATGTTTTCTTTTAATTATTGCAACAATGCTTGTTAGGCAGTAGGTATCATCACTACCCCAATTTCCAGAGTTTCTAAAAAGAGAGAAAGAGCCTTCGAGGGATTAGTACTAAGCCCCTCATGCTATTGGGGTGATCCAGGCTGGGCATTGAGGCTCCTGAGCCCTGACTCACAACCTCGCTGCTTCAACAGTCAGCAATGTCATTCATACCAACTCCCAGCAGAATGTGAAAAAGTCTGGGATTTTGCTGAAAGCAAAGTACCATGGAAGCCCCGAGATGCAAGAGATTCCTTAGAAGAAGAAACACTGCTGCCTCAGGGGAAGGCTACATTTGAGCTGGCACTTGCGAAACAAGTCATGTCTTGGCAGATGGATGAAGGGAAGCTTTATAGGCAGAGAGCAAAGGCAAGAAGGTGAGGAGATGCTGGGTGTGTCTGGGGTGAACAGGTGGTTTTTCAAAGATGGTATAGCAGAGAATGGAAACTGGGGTGGAGGAGGCAAGGCAGGAAAGGAGACAGGCTAATGGCAAATAATTCTCATGTTGTCTTCAGGGTTTGGGCTTTATTCCATACACAAGGAAATGCCAGTGGAAGCATTTGGGTAGCAGCATGACCTAATGGAAGAGTCACTTGCCTTTTTTTTTTTTTTTCTGGTGGTAACATGGAGAACAGTTTGGAAGCTGTCTCAGTTAGGATTGTAATATCTGCATCCAACAGAACACCACTAAAGACAAATAGTTTATTTTTCAAATGAGACAAGAAGTTAAGGTTGGCATTCTAGGATGGGCACAACAGTCAGAGGAAATATCAAGGACTTGAGTCCACCTCGTTCACTTAGTGGATGATTCAGTCCTCAGGTTTTCGAGAGGGCTGCTCCACCTCCCAACAGCGCATCAGAGTTTCAGGCAAGAAGGGGGAAGGGCAAAGGTCAAACTCATATGTTAATGGAATATCACACTTGTTATGAGAAAAACAATAGTTTTAACAGAAGCGCCTTCCCCCAGATGCCTGCTTAAAATCATTGGCCAGACTGGACGAGAATGCGTCCCCAATTCCAGAAGGAATTGTGGGGAAGTGTTTAGTTTATTTATTTATTTATGTTTGAGATGGAGTCTCACTCTGTCTCCCAGGCTGGAGTATAGTGGTGCGATCTCCGCTCACTGCAACCTCTGCCTCTCAGGTTCAAGCAATTCTCCCGCCTTAGCCTCCCAAGTAGCTAGGATCACAGGCATGCACCACTATGCCCAGCTAAGTTTTGTATTTTCAGTAGAGACATGGTTTCACTACGTTGGCCAGGCTGGTCTCGAACTCCTGACCTCAGGTGACCCGCCTACCTCAGCCTGCCAAAGTGCTGGGATTATAGGAGTGAGCCACCATGCTCGGCTTGTTTATTTTTAATGAGACATTTGCTATTGCAAGAGTTCTATCAGGAAGAATGGAGGAATGGACACTGCATAGCTGACCACAGTGCTGTTGAAGAGGCAATATAAAGGAAGAGACACCTATTTAGAAGTGTCTTAGTCTTCTCAGGCTGCCATAACAGTATACCACTGACAAAGTGGCTTAAACAGCAGACATTTGTTTCTCACAATTTTGGATGCTGGAAATCCAAGATCAGGGTGGCAGCATGGTCAGGATCTGGTGGGGGATCTCTTCCTGGTTTGTAGACGGCTGCCTTCTCATTGGTGCTCACTTGGCTTTTCCTCAGTGCATGCATGCAGAGAGAGAGATCATCTCTGCTGTCTCTTCCTTTTCTTGTAATGATGCTATTGAATTAATGCCCACCCTTATTACCTCCTTTAACCTTAGTTACTTCCTTAAAAACCCCATCTCCAAGTAGTCACATTGAGAGTTAGAAAGTTCCAGCATAGGAATGTTATGGGGACACCGTGGTCAGTCCATAACAACAAGTGATTAAAAATTGTCTGTGATAGAAGGAAAGATGATCCAAACCAGGCTACTGGCTGGAGTAAAGAAAAGGAAAATTGAGGGTGGGATACTTGAGCGGCAATTAGTTACCACCTGTTGAGTAGTTAGTGTGTGTTAGATGTTCTGCTGTGCTTTATTTAATTCTCACAATAACCTCATGTTATTGTTGTTATTAAACTGAAGAGAAAACAGAAGCTCAGGAAGGGTAAGAAACTTTCCTGAAGTCACACTCTGGATCATGGCCAGAGCAAAGACAATATCCCTGTGAGAGAAGAGGAAGAGAGAAAATCTGCAAATAACCTCAGATTTTGAATCAAGGCATTTGATGGTACATTTAGCAGAGGTATAGATTCCGAGATCTGGGAGAAACAGTGAGTTAAATTGTGGAGAAAATGACTTTGGGGAAGGCTGGCAGAACGGAGGAAGTAACCCAATCCAGAGGTGGAAATAACGCTCTTCCACTTGCTATCTAGAGCAAGTTAAACGTTGGAGGTACCAAAACACGGAGAATAGTTGAGCTCTGGCAATGAGTGGGATTTCCAAGCCCAAGTAGAAATGAACAGAGTGGAAGAAGAAGGCTGAAAAGGGAAGCTAAGGCACTGGGTGCTTTCAGAAAGCAGGACAGTCTCTCTCTGGTCACAATAAGGACATCTGGACAATCTTCCTGGTCACAGAAAGGACATCTGAACACTCAATGCTGTGTCAGCTCCAATGCCCATGGTATCAGCAGTATCTGACACCACTCCATCAGGTGACCCATTCACCTTTCTTGGGTTTGTCACCTGTGGAATGGGATAAATAGCACACACCTGCCATCTCAGTGATGAGCCGTGAGCATTAACAAGGCAATGCTTGTAAAATACTTTGAAGACGAGAAGTGTTGTGCACACGCTGTTTTATTGTCATGTCTTACACTTGATCATATTCTTCCTAAAACATCTCTACAGAAATTGACGCACCTTTTGTGGGTTCAGTGGCTCATTTCTGTGGTAGATTTTATATCTCAATAAAAAACACAATATTATATTTTAAATAGTTTGAGATGCTTTTCTTAGACATCAAAGACATAATTTCTCAAACCTCTAAACTGGCTTCTGTTGATTTCTCTTACAACATGTTAATGTCAACAGCCCGAGTTAAGAATGTAAAGAAGGAAGGAGCAATAGCAGCCCATTTAAAAATCTTCTATATAGGCCAGAGAAACCACCCCTAGCTCAGGGAAGTTATACCTTAACTCTCAGAGCTGCCTGGACCAACTGAAGGCAAAAGATGCCAGGCTTTTCACACTACTGCAGGAGATATTCCCTGATTCAAAACATTCAGTCCATGTTTTCCGCTGTCCTTGGCTCTTCAGTTTTTCTTAAATTATGAAGACTTTCTTCCTCATTCCAGAATCAGAACCGTAGCTGAGAAGCAGGTCACTACCCATCGTAAAAGGGCATAAATCCAAGATCTTTACACATATATGCCAAAAATTCATTTTTCTGAATATAGTTTAATAATCTAAATATGTACATGGCAACTTCTGTTTCCCAAATGCACATTAATTCTTGCCTTTCTTTCAAAAGGTGCCAGTAAAAAGAAGGGAAAGCTAAATGAATGGGCTCCTTTATGATGAAGAAGATGGGAGGGGTATGAAAACATTTGCAAACTGTTCCCAGATTCTCACATTCCCAGGGGCAAGAATCAATGAAACTTTGGATCAGACAGTCCCATGCAGGCCGCCCAATTCTGAACTCTAACCAGAGCCCAACCCACATCTCAAACCTCTCCCTCATGTTCTGCCTATTATTGTTTTCTTGACACTATCAATTCATATTCTTCATGTTCCTGACATTAGAAAATTTCTCAAAAGCCAGAAGTACTAGGGTCAACAAGAAAGCATTAATAGAAATGTCAATCATAAAGTCATGTCCTCTGAATACTGATCTGGCTTCAGGTGAAGATAGAATGTCATCTGAGAGGACCTATTCCTAGGCTGAATTATTTTAAGATAATACTGATTAGGCATCACCTTCTCTGTCACCAAAGACTGGTTCCATTTAAATTGGAAGATGGAAAATGCATAATGTCAGATGTCTGAATGACATAGAATCAAGAAGGAAAGACACTGCAGTAAGTGACTGAATGGGGATTCCGAAATATCTCAGTTGTCCATGATGAAGGGCTGAAAACAGTGAAAGGAAATCTACTAGGGATAACTAGGTAAGTCTGCACTGAGATTCACAAAATCATCCAGCTATAAAACGGAAAGACGTATATAAATTGAACTTCCTTTATGAAAAGGGATCTCGTTGACTTCAAACTCAGTTCAGGTCAGCATGACGGGGTTGATAAAAAGCTAATGCATACACAGATTACATTACAAGATTTATAGTGTCCATAACAGGAGATGTAATCATAGAATTCATTCACTTAATTTTTATCAGAGCTCATCACTGAGTCAAGTGGACAGGTGTCGTACATAAGGAGTGATAGAGATAATAGGATCAGTAAGTTCTCAGACTAAAGAGTAGGGTCGTACTTAGCTTCAACGAATGGTGCTGTTGCAGGAATTCAGGATTTGTATTTCAGATCTTCACTTTTTTCCCAAGAGATTTTGGAAATATAAATTTAAATATAAAAAATACCCGATTTTCCAAAAACCCTAATTTTGTTTAAAAGGCCATATCTATCCATGGGCCCCCCATTTTTACCTCTGTATTAGGTATATTGTCTGGATCTTAGGACAGAGATATGGGTTATAGAAAGATTTGGGGGTTTTGTCATTTTATAGGTCATCTTATAGGTGGTGGTTGAATCAAGGGTAGTAAATAAAAACATCAGGGAGTGTATATAGAGTAGGAAGGTGGAGCTTTTTAGGCCTGCTTTATTTGGGGCTAACTATATAGATTTTTAGAACTGATTTTATTTAAAGACTTTTGAGCTCTACTTCTTTGCAATATAATTTTAGTTATTGCTCTAAGGACTACTATAAACATTCTTATATTTTCACAGTCTACTTAGAGTTAATAGTGTGCCACTTCATATATAATATACAAATGTTGTAATTAATTAAATCTGTTTACTGATTCCGTCTTCCTTTATGTTATAGTTGTCATATATATCATTATCTACATGCTTCATAAATCATAATACAAAGTTTTTTTAATTTAAGCAGTCCTTTACCCACATATTTACCATTTCTGGTGTAAATGAGTTGAATTTATTCTGAAGATTCCAATTGCATCTAGTACAAATTCCTATCAGTCTGAAAAACTTCCTGTAGTGTATATTGCAGTGGGGATACACACTGTCAATAAATTATCTTAGTTTGTATTTATTTGCAAATGTTTTTATTTTACCTTGAAGATTATTTCAATCTCTCTTGAAGGTTATTTTCACTGGATATAAAAGGATAACTTAAAATTTTTTCTTTCTTCTTTTATCACATTAATGATATTGATCCACTGTAGTCTAGCTTTCATAGTTCCGGATAAAAAGTTAGCAATTGTTTGTATTGTTTTTATTCTATACCTATTATATGATGTGTTATATTTTTTCTGGCTGCTTTAAGAATTTTTTGTTGTCTGGTTTCCTTTTTTTCTTTTTTGAGACAGGGTCTCACTCTGTCACTCAGGCTGGAGTGTGATGCCATGATCATGGTCACTGCAGCCTCAACCTCCCAGACTCAAATGGTCCTCCTGCCACAGCCTCTTGAGTAGCTGGGACTACAGGCATAAGCCACCCCACTTGGCTAATTTTTTTTAGAGACATGGCTTCACCATGTTGCCCAGGCTGGCCTTGAACTCCTGGCCTCAAGCAATCTGCCTGCCTCAGCTTCCCACAGTGCTGGGATTACAGGTGTGGACCACCACAACCCGCCATCTGGTTTACTTTCAATAATCATAATGGCTCTTACTATGGTTTTCTTTGATTGAATTTTCCAACCTTTATGTTTTTCACCAACTGTGGAGAATTTTAGGCATTGCTACTTCAAAAATATTTTCCCTGTTTGCCTTTTGAAATCTTTCCACAAGCCAATCTGTTTTTCCTTTCTATTTTTAGGATTTTTATGAGTGTATTGATAGATTTTCTACTTCACTGACTTTTTCTTGTGTCATCTCCTAGTTATTAAGCCCATCCAGTTAATTTCTTATTTCAGGCATTGTATTTTTCAATTCTCAGTTCTCATTTGGTTATTATTTATGGTTTCTTTTTTTTTAACTGAGATTTAACATTTTTATTTATGAAATACATATTTCTCTTATTTTAGATCATGTTTAAAATATCTGCTTTAAAATCCTTGTCTGCTAATATCTGGGTTGTTTCAGGATCAGATTTTATTAAGTCTTTCTCTTGGTTTTGCGTTGCATTTTCTTTGTTCTTTGCGTATCTAGTAATCCTGGACATGGCAAGTAATACATTTTGGAGACCCTGAATTCAGAAAATTTAAATCACAAAGGGTGTTGGTTATTTGGTTTTAAGCAGACAGTTAACTTGATTAGAATTGAAATCCAAAATTTTTCATTCTTGTGTTGGGCAGCGGCTGAAATCTATGTTCTATTCTTTTAGCCTCGGAGGCACTGCTTAGAGTCTACCCTATGCATGCACAGTTCAGGGTGCATCAGAGATTTGGGCAGAATTTATACATGAAATTTTGGATATCATTCTCCGGCTATCTTCTGTCTGGTTTGGTCTCCTAAAATTGTTTTTCTGGTTCTTCAAGCTTGTGAGACTCTTGCTTTTGATCCAAGTTTTCATTTCCTAGTGTAGCTCTAGCTTGGACCTGCTCTCTGGCTAAAGCCTGTAAAAAGCAGAAAACTTAACATTATTATGTTCTTCTTCTGAGCATTGGTTGCCTCTCTGTCTTTGCTTGCCTGGTCTCTCTCCAGAATATTCAGTCATTGGTTTTTAATAATTTGTACAGAGTTCACACTTGTTACCTATGATACAGTTTGTCTGACAGGAGCTATTCTGATATTACCAGAAGCAGAAATTCCAGGCAAATAGGGTAGGGACATAGGAGCAACCCCGCAATTCAGGATCAGTAGGCACATCAATTACAACTGGGTTAACCATTTACAGTGACCCACCCGGGCTAGGATTCCTCCTTAATAGAGCTCAGATTACCACATACAGGCCAGCGTGTGTATAATAATCCTTTCAACTCAACTGGTAGGTCACAAGCAACCAACTTCCTAACTGAGGCCCCTACCTCCCGAGTTAATCACCCAAAATGTGTTCTCTATACTGCCATGGAAGTGATCTACATAAAAACAGACCATACCATATCCCCTACCTAAGAATCTTTCCATGGCTCCTGACTCGTCTTCAGAAGACAACCCAAACTTCTTAACAGGGCTTAAAAAAGATCATATGGGACTTGAAATCCAAATATTCTGCCTCCTTTTTAGTCATTTTCTCACCCTTTCTCACCCTCACTCCCAGTAAGCATATTGTGCTGTAAGGACAATCAGATCTTGCTGATTCATAAAAGTCACTTGCATTTTTACCCTTCCACGTTACTGGAAATAACTTCATCTTACCTTACATTATTTTTCTTTTTAGCTCTTGTCACTATTTGACATTATAATACAGAACTAAATTTCATTTATTTTTCATTTATCTATTTACTTACTTTTTCATTCATTAATTTGATTTCACTGTATGTCTTCCCCATAGGAATATAGGCATCATGAATTAGGAACTTGGTTTTGTTCAAAATGGTATCCCCAGTATTCAAAATACTACCTGGCACATAATAGACACTTCAGTAAATACTTGTCGAATAAATATTGCACTTGCTGATTGAAATTCCCTCTCGCTTTTTGCCCAAGGCAGCCTGCTAAAGGCATACTGAGAACCAGCTCAACTGTTTTCTTTGGGAATTCCTCTCAGCATCCTTTCAGCTCCATAGAATGAATTATTGTCTTCATTCATTTTCCCATAGAATGTGTTTTCCTTATTTATCATTTTTGTTTCACTGCCTGTTTCTGTGTTGATCACGGCACCATGGTATTAAAGCAAGACTGCTCATGAATCAACTTGTAATTTCGACCATGGTACGTATTCCCCACACAATTCTTACTTCCCTTCAGAGAGGATTCCCTTTCTGACTTGTCTCTCCATTTGGAGAAAAACCCTTTTGTTCCATCAAGCCTGCAGATAAGGACTAAGGCAGACTTGGTTATACCAAAATCTGGATACATCACACTCAAAATTAAGTGTGATTTTGGTGACTTGGGAAACCGATGATAGTTTATTATTCAAACAGCCTTAGATATGAATTGGAAAATTATGCTGAAAACTACTAGTTGGTTTTAGTGTCCCAAATCAAGGCATTTCCTTTGGATCCTTTGTCTTCTAATATTTGCAAGCTTTTCAGGATTAAAACCTTGAGATTATTTTTTGTATTATGTTTGTGGTCCCATCTCATTTGATGACTTTAAGAGTAACCAAGTCTACTCACATATTCTGTAGGAAGCATTATGCAAACACCAGAGACCATGCTCTCTTCAACTTCAGACTGTAGTCAAGTGGAGTAAATAATGCCGAGAGCTAAATTAACTCAAAGCACCAGTGATCACGGAATAACATTCCTATGTTTACTGTTCAGGAAAAATCTTTACAAATGCTTTCATGGTGTTAAGAAAATCTATAGTTATATTATTATCATGTAAAAGTAAGAATTAACCTATCTTTATTGTCCTCTGAAATCTCCTTTCAAGAAATAAAAACAGCAGGTAGAAGATACAGTCAAAACGGAAGAAGCCTTATGCTAGTTCATCTGTTTGTCTTTCTTTGGGTTAAAACTCCAGAAACCTGGCTTGGTGCTTGTTCACTGTCCACACAATAGTAAGTAAGTAATCCCAGGAGAACAAGTCCATGATCACCTCCTCAGTGTCTCTGGCAATGTAAGAGTTTTAAAAACATGTATACATGTGCCTATGCATACAACAATACACATATAAATCATGGATTTTCCCTGAAATGAAATACTGAGGCCATGTGAGCATTTTTCAGTCTTCAACTTAGACACTTGGGCTGCATGCCCAGCTATGACACATCGTCCATGTTTATAAAGTCAATTTCATTTCAGTTGTTAGTATCAGTTACCGTCATTCCGGATTTAAAGCCACCAGCCCAGAGCCCTTCTCTGAGCTCTTGCAGATTCGAGTAGCTGTAGCAGGCATGTGACACTTCTACGCACACTGTCTCATCTTGTTCCTGGGCCATCTGTTTGAACAAGGCCTTTTCTCTTCATTTTATTATAAATTCTTGAATCCAGGAAGCATGTCTGATATTTCTCAGAATCCTTTTTAATGTCTACCCCAGAAGTCTGTTCTAACAAGTACTCCAAAAATGTTGATTGATTCTAAATGGATTCTCAATATTATGAACAATATTTTTAGAATAAAAGAAATATTCACTTTTGTGTTTGAAAAATTCAGTGGATATGTTAAAAACAAAATGTGGAAATGGGGTGAGCTCTTAAGGACTATGAATTTCCACAGCAGCATATAATTTCAATAGAAGATCCAATCCAACTTCATGAGGAAAATATTAAGAGACAAAATAGAGAAACTATGACAAACTGGATTTAGTATTGCCACCTCGTCAACAATTATTTCCACCACAATCAATGAGATAAAAACAAAGTTGTCAATCTTGATTGAGAGTGGGCATGTGTGTTTTCTCTCCTTCCTTCTCCCTCCCCCTTTTTCTCTTCTGAACCTGAGTCAGACGAGGCCATATTTCCAGTTAGAAGTCGACATCAGAGCCAAGCAGCTGTTCAGAAATGTCCAAATAGACAGCAAGTGGCACTGATGGAGTTAACGGCAGTGACTCACTTGGGGCATTCGCAGCAGGTCAGCTGAAACTCTCCCTTGCTGTACAGAGAATGTAGTCCTGCTGGGCATGCGCCCAAGACTGTGAGCTGAGGTTGATAACGCAGAGTGCCTCTTAGTTGCCACTGGTTGCTTTGCTGTTCTCGGTTTTCACAGTTTTTTTAAAGGTGGATTTTTGTCTAACACAATCATGAACGGTGATGGGAAGAACAGGCTGAGCAGCTGTTGACTGAAATAACAGGGGAGGACGGGTATCTGGAAATGCTCAACACAAGTTGCCCTGCAAGCTTTGATGATGACTTTTGCGTAGAAAATTATTGGTCAGAACCAGGAAGTGGAGCAGGCTTCATGCCAGTAAGCCTAGCTTGGCAAAGGTAAGATTTTTAGGATTTCAGAAAGATTTCATTCATCTAGGAATCCTTTTCTACAAAAGGTTATGATGTTATAAAGTTACTCAATAGAGCAACAATAAAAACAAATCTAAACCATCCAAAGGAAAAAATATATGAGAAGCAGAGCATACTTACATTTTGTGAGCTTATACAACTTTCTCAATAACACAGAAGGGAATGTATAAAAATACGATGAAAGGCTGTTGTGAGTTTTTAAATTATAAAATATGATTATTTTTGGAGAAAGAAACATAATTACCTAAACTAACTCAACACTGACACAAGACTTATTTTTCTTTTTTTTTTTCTTTTCTTCAAATTATTTTTTAAACTTTTTAAAGACCAGTGTGTTAGATTTATTCCTTACAGGTAGACATTTCAACAAACAAGAAATAGTATTTCCTGATATGAAGAGTCATTAGGTTCAAGCTTTATTTCCCTAAAATTGTGGCATGAGATCATGGTTTCTGTATGTAGAAGAGATCTTGTTTCCATTGCACTTATTTGGTAGAAAAATCTGATTTGACGATTTGTGTTTGCTATCATCAAGTTAATTCTGTGATTAGATCCAAAACCTAATTCTGATAGTCAGACCAGGCCGAAAGCCACAATAAAAAAGGAATGAGTTTCCTTTCCCAAGAATAAAATCCTTGCATTAAATAGAGTTTCGTAAATTAAACGGCTATTTTTGACCAGAAGAGTTTACTAAGGTACTTTAATGCATTAAACAATTTTTTAGATCTGAACCTTTGACAATTATATTCTAGGTTCAAAAGAGAATGATTGTGCCATCTGCATTCGCACAGAGTGATAGAGGACTGTGGTCGTGGCAGTTTCTCCAGGGCAGAGACTGTGTTGGTGGTGTCTGCCACTCTCTACCCCATGGTAGATACTTAATGAATGTTGGTTGAATGAATTCATTTTGACCACAGGAAGGGGAGGGCTGACAAGGAGTGTCATCTCTTCTTGGCAGAAGAACAGATTAGTCATTAGAATCAAGTAGAAGAGAGGATGGGATTTAGGGCGATTTAAATCAAGATTACAGAAGCCATTAGAAGCCACTGCTGGGGGAGGAGGGTTTGGGAAAGTGGGAGAGAGTTGTAGGAAAACGTTTGCATTGGCCTGGACTGAGTTCATTTCTTCTCATGGCGTCAGAAGCCAACTGAAATTCTACAACTGGGGAGAATGAAGAGGACATTGGGATATCAATGGGGTATAAAGAGAAAGAAATAAGAATAGCCCCAGTAACAGAAACAAATGGGTTTTGAGAATGTGTCTCTGTTTCTATTGCTCCTGCCCTGTTATTCCCCATCTTGGTGTCTTCCTTCCTCATCTCTCCTCTGTATTCATCTAAAATCTAAAGCTGCTAAGTAAAAACGACTGGTGAAATGTTAGAAACACTTCCCAAGCCCTTCAGTATTCTCACGGGGTGCTTGTTTTCTCTCCCTTGATCCTGCTGGTCAGTTAGGGCCATTCCTGGCTACCACCCTAACCATCTCATGACTACAATAGTTAAATGGTGTTGCCTTTCCAAGTGAGAAAGAATTTCTGTATGTGTCTGTCTATATCTGTAGAGAGAGAAAGAAATGGAACTGATTTTTCTTAAAAGATGTAATAAACTGCTGAAGTTTTTACTTTGTACTTTGTAACAATTCTATGTACAGTTTCATTTCTTCAAGTATCTTTTTAAATTGTTACCACTTGACTTGGGGTTAGGAATTAATATCAATGACATCTGTTTTCATTCTATTAAGAAAAAAAAAATCACACAATAATACTTATCATGATGGAGTAGCCACTGAGGAGACCTTTCTGGTATTGTCAGGCTGTTAAGAAATCCAACTTTTATACTAATGGGTAGAGAGGGATCTCTGTGTCCCTACACACACACATGCGCACACACGCACACACGCACACACACCGTAAAAAATGACTGCACTGTATGGGGGGTGATTCATAGGATTTCAGTATGGCTATGTTGTTTTTTTAAAAAACAGCTAATATTGGAGTCCTATAGCTCCTTTTGTCTTATTACCTTATTTTCACATAAAGTGAGACAGAATTCCCTGCATGAAAATCAGCTTGGTGTTTGTCACGTCTGTAGCAAGCGTCTGAACTCATTTTTATGAGCAGCCTGCTTCCCCATTGCACTTCCTGTGTTTAGTAATGCAAACAGGCAGAACATTGTGTCATTGTGCGGGTGACACTCCTTACGAAAGGCAGGGAGTACCGAAAGCTGGAACCAGAGTTAATGGGACTTACTAATAAAAGAAAAAAAAAATGTTTTGCTCCCACTCCCTGATCAGGAGCGCCTGCTAATTTCAAGGTATGAGGTAATTTAGACTCCACGGCCTGCAGCTCCCTCCAGGCATTTGCCATTTCAAGATTGTCCTGAGTTTGATGTCACATCTTGTGTAAAATCCACAATCAGAATATTAAGCTATTGATAAACTGATTTGTGAAATGGTTTAAATTTGCTGAAAGTGTTCGTCTTTCTCATGCAAGAAGCCAGTGGATTCATAACACTTATAAAATGAAAAGACATCATCGAATCCAATTTGAAGTCATTATTTCCAAACTTGTTCTTAGTCCCAAAGTGTGGCCTTGCAGCTGCATTGTGCATTTTCAAGACCTTAAAATGAGTTTGGAGGGAACAAGTCAAGTCAAAGAGATTAAGCCAAGGCTTAAGGTGACATAGGGTGTCATTTGTGAGTGGATGCAGTATACTCTCCATTTCTTGTATGCATGAAGTCTTTCCAGCTATTGTGGTTAGCTTCAGAATCTAGAGTCCTCACTCACACCAAATACCAGCTTCATCTCTCAACATTGTGCCATTGTACCATGGCAGCATTTAAAATGAGGTTCTGGCTGCCCTTGTGAAATGCTCCTACGGGTTTGTCTTATAAGAAAGAGTCAATTTTTGTATGAAGATTATCTGACCGATTGATGATGATGATTATTTTTTTTTAACCAGGTAGATTTGGAATTAGAATCTGCTAAATGGCTTTCCTTAAAGCTAGTAAAAATCACCTAAGGTCATACAGCTCAGATATGGAGCTCTCCAGGGTTTGGACACCCACACTGAGAATGCAGTGGTGCAAGACAAACCAAGAGGGACAGCTGGGCAGAGGTTCTTGACCCCAAGGGTTACTTGATCAATGAGAGTCATAAAATTAAGTCCCAGCAGGGATTAAGGCTTCAATAACCTAGTTAGACTGTCTGTGTCTACACTGCTTAAATCAGAGAGGGTCAACTAGCAGTTGGTTCCCTGACTTGAATCTCAGCACTGTCATTTACCAGCTGTGTGATTTGGGCAATGCTGCTATATTTAGCAGTAAATGAAATGCATCATTTTCTAACTGGATGCCCTAGGATTGTGGTTCTTAAACTGGATGACTAAAGGTATCAAAATCACCAGAGGGACTTATTAAAATAAGGATTTGAGGCCTCTAACCACAGAGTTTCTGATTCACTAGGTCTGAAGTGGGCCCAATAATTTGTATTTTCAGTAATGCTGATGCTGCCAGAGGGATCACACTTTGAGAACCACCAACCTAGGACAAGTGACTCAACCTTTTGATTTTTGAGGGTTTTTTTTTTTTTTCTCTGTAACATGAAAAGTATAATAACAGTATCTACCTCACATACAATAATACAGGAAAAGGTCTTAGGATCCTATGTGGTATATTGTGTTTAGTAAGCAGTAGTCATTGTCATTGATAATAACAATGATTGAAAATTCTGCCTTTCAGACTGTTTTATGTATATAGACATAAACTAGCTGTGCATTGGCCAAGCTAGATGCAAAAATACTATTAAATAAAACTTTTCACCAGTACTGAATATGCAGGCTTAGGAAAAAATAATTGTGCCTTTTAGGATCTTTAATAAAAGCACTTTGCTATCATAAAAATATTTGGGAGTCAGAGTCCCGTTGAGAGCTATGGAAATACAATACACTTAAGAACACACTGAATCTTCTTCCTGCAAAAGCCACGCACACATGCATGCCCAGGAATGTGTATGTGCTCAGTGGCTGCTCTGGCGAGGGAGCACTGATGGAGCCTGTGTCAGAGGGGAAGTGGGCCATGCTAGCAGCCTACAGCTAAGCCTTCTCTGCACTATCCTTTATTGTTTAAATTAAGCCAAATGATTTCTATTCTGTCTGATGATTTACCTCCAAGTGGGACAAAATGAAAAAGAGACCTGCTCTGGGGCCAATCACCCTGTGTTCCAGGTCCAGGTCAGGACCACTTAGGCAACCACTAGGAACTATAATAAGTCACTGACCCTCTCCAAGGCTTAGATTCTTCAGCTAAATGCAAGGATCACAGTAGATAATGTCCAATCCACTTCTAGAATGGATGCTGACAATTATCTCAGGAGATGAACGCATCTCATGGTCTTAACAGCAGGGCCTTCTTTTTCTCCCGTTTCCTGTAATGAGCTTCTCTCACGTCATGGTTCCAACTGTATGCACTTTTCGTATTGAAATTCCAGTGAATTCAGGTTCTATAAACTCAGTATGCTCTCTTTTCCATAGATCCCCTAACATGTTCATTTCAACACTTTGCCATTCCTACCTGAGCCAGTTGGGGTCATCTCATGTTCATTCTCACCTGGATCACCAGCCCATTCTGGTTCACCTCCAGGCCTTTGCACATCCTCTTCCTCCAACCTGGGACACTCTTTCCTTCCTGTGTTACCTCATCTCTAGTGCCCCTCTCCCTCCCTCAGCGCCCCTCTCTGACCTTTCCAGCTTGCCTTCGTCTTATCCTCCAGGTTACAACTAAGATTTGCTTCCTCTGGAAAGCCAGGATTAGGCTGATTTTCCTGACCCTATGCAGCTCCACAGCACTCACCCCCTGTATTACAATTCTATTGATGCATTGACTTTGGAATCTGCCCCACATGCATTTGCATCTTAGTTCTGTTACTGACTATATGGTCTTGAGCAAGTTTTTTCTCTGATCCTATGTTCTTTGTTGTTGTTGTTGTTTTGTTTTGTTTTTTAGACAGAGTCTCAATCTGTCGCCCAGGCTGGAGTGCAGTGGTACGATCTTGGCTCACTGCAAGCTCCACCTCCTGGGTTCACGCCATTCTCCTGCCTCAGCCTCCCGAGTAGCTGGGACTGCAGGCACCCGCCACCACGCCCGGCTAATTTTTTTTTTTTTTTCTGTATTTTTAGTAGAGACGGGTTTCACCATATTAGCCAGGATGGTCTCGATCTCCTGACCTCATGATCCACCCGTCTTGGCCTCCTAAAGTCCTGGGATTATGCCTGGCCTTCTGACCCTAAGTTTTAAAGCCATAGAATCAGGATGGTAAATAGCTACCTTGCTAGGCTGCTGGAGGATTGAACTAGAAAACGTACAATGCCCTGTTCAGTGGTTGTAAGTGGTGGCTTCTATCATGACCAATTCCTCATCTTTATTACAGTCTTTATTAAATGTAAGATATCTAAAGTAAACTCTTGGGAAGTCATGGATCACAGGCAAATCATGGTTTAAGCCATGGGCAAATGTTGACTAAAACAGGAGCTCCATATGTTTATGTCACTAGTACTCAGCCCTCTCATGCTTTAGAATCACGTGGAGAGTTCAGTCCTGCCCTCTCCTCCAACCTCTGTGTGTCAGACTCAACTGGCCAGAGGAAGGTGGAGCCTTTGATGTTCTACAGTTGCTCCCAGAGGAGTCTAAGCAGCAGCAAGGTTGAGAACCACTGCCTAAGATAAAGCCCACACAGGTAGACCAAAGGTCATTCTTTGGCGAAAGCCTAATTTGCATCTTAGAAAGTGAACCTTGTCCCCTTTATTTAGAAGTGGGCAGTCTTGGTCTGATCAGGCTGTTGTAAAAGAATTCTCGGTAGCTTCAAAACAACACAAGATTATTTCTCACAGTTCTAGAGACTGGGAAGTTCATGATCAAGGCACTGGCAGATTTGATGTTGGGTGGGATCTGGTTCCTCATCTTTTCAATGTAACCCCATATTGAAAGGGGCAGAAAGGGGGCAAGGGAGCTTTCTTGGGCAGCTTTTATAAGGGCACTAATTCCATTTATGAGGTCTCTTCCTCATGACCTAAGGCCCTCCTAAATGCCCCATCTCTTAATACCATCACATTGAAGGTTAGAATTTCAATAGATGAATTTGGTGGGGGGAGGGGGGTTGCGGCAGTCAGCACAATCATTGTATTAGTCTGTTCTCACACTGCTGATAAAGACATACCCAAGACTGGGTAATTTATTTAAAAAAAAGAGGTTTAATGAACTCATAGTTCCACATAGCTGGGGAGGCCTCAAAATCGTGGTGGAAGGCAAACGGCACATCTTACATGGTGGCAGACAAGAGAGAACTTGTGCAGGGAAACTCCCCTTTATAAAACCATCAGATCTAGTGAGACTTATTCACTATCATGAGAACAGCACAGGAAAGATCTACCCCCATGATTCAATTACCTCCCACCAGGTCCCTCCCACTACACATGAGAATTATGGGAGCTACAATTAAAGATGAGATTTGGGTGGGGACACAGACAGACCCTATCAGTAATGAACCATGAAGCATGGTGGCACTTTGAGAGAGGCTGGGATGAGGGAAATGGGAAGGGACCACAATCTTTAAATAGACTGTCATACATGTACCTAACTATGGCCTCCACCTTATACATTGTGGAGAAGGTGAACTTTGTCTGAAAGTTTTTAATGATGAGAATTTCCAAGTGGCCATGTTAGCCATGGAAGTGTGGCCAATATGAGGCCAATTATGCATCTGGAGAGAAATCAGCTACAAATTCTATGCTCATACAGCCAAGTGATTTGACTGACTAGGAAAAGTCAGTTTGCAGTTTCCATTAAATGTTGAAAATTTTTTACCAGGTACAATGACTTTCTGTTTTGGCATGACTGACGTGGAACTGTTGT
The DNA here is from genome assembly GCF_000951045.1 of Mandrillus leucophaeus. Lineage (NCBI taxonomy): Eukaryota > Metazoa > Chordata > Mammalia > Primates > Cercopithecidae > Mandrillus > Mandrillus leucophaeus. The sequence continues at coordinate 1,960,678 of NW_012106275.1, read as the reverse complement.
TTCTGGACATAGTCACCCAACAGGTTTGGCTACTCCTTTAGCATGGCTCTGGTTCTTAATACTAAAGCTGAGGCTTCAGTTTACTGGAGATGTGTCTTCTTACTGGTTATGGTATCTAATAGCTGCATCAGATTAGTTAAATTTATTTTATTTGCCTAGGGCACAGGACTTGATATTGGAACTTAATCTGTCAAAAGACAGCTCTGATCCATTGTGAATTAAGCAGTAGCATTAAAATGTAGAGTTTAGGGTGATATCAGAAGACTGTGATGGTTATCAGATTTATATAAAATAATTCACTGAATGCCCAGAGCTAACAGAAGGTGATTAATATTTATAAGAAATCAACCATCATACTCCGATTTGTTACAGCAGTCAAGAGGTAACTAATACACATAGTAATTATTACCTTTTTAGTGCTATAAAACTTGCTTTTTCTTCATGTTTATTGTACATTGCTGGTCTCTCTTCCCTAAAATGAAAGCTCTGTGAGGCAGATATTTTTGTTCATTTAGTCTCTGATGAATCTCAAGTGCCTGGAACAGTACCTGCATGTAATGGGTACTACAGTCTTCATTGGGTGAGGGATGAATGAGCTGCCTCCACCTGTCTGCGATCCCCACAAGCCTGTTTTCTCCTAAGTTGCCTGTTTTGTTAATGTTATCTCCATCTTTTCATGCTCCTCAAATCTCTCCTCTCTCTTACGTTTTACGTCTAGCCAGTGGCCACGCCCTGTCCATACTACCTCTTAACTGTCTCTCAATTCTTCTCTCTTCTAATCAAAGTCGCTGGTCTCAGCCTTGGTTCAGTCACTTATTTCTCTCTTGGACTGCATCAGATCCTTCATAGTTCACTGTGATCTGTACCTTCAGGTCTTGTTGCCAGGAACCACATTCTGACTCCTGTTCACCCCCAAGCCTTGTGAGTCTCCATATCATGTGGCTGTGTTTCTGTGAGACAGAGGCAGTGGAGAATCCCTGCGGCCCCACTCTGCCCGTAAGCTGTGTGCACACAGGCTGCTGCCCTTACAGGTTCTGGCATCAAGGGGCTCCTGGTGTTGGTGCTAGCTCCACTGTTTACTCAGCTAGCAAGTGAGTACCGTCAGCTCTCTGAGGGCTGATTTTTAAAAGAGACATGAGCATCCACAGGTTTGGGTTTCTGAGAGGGATCCCGGAAGCAATTACCCCACGGATACCAAGGGATGACTATACAATGATGTTATCTAGGTTAGAGGTTTGCTGTGAGGTTAAAATGAACAAATAGAGGTTGTGGTCAATTGATAACTAAAACGTTCCCGATTCTCTGCCCTTCCTGTTTCCCAGAACCTTTACATTGTGACTTCTTGTCTTTTTTCCATCAAAAGGTAGACTCTACTTTTCCTTGAATCTTTCCCCTTTGATTCCTATTGAATTCTCTGTGTCTTGCATAGCCCAGTAGAATGCAGTAGAAGTAATGCCTGGCCAGCTTGCAATACAAGTCATGTCCGGCCAGTTTGCAGTAGAAGTCATGCCTGGCCAATTGGCTGCCTCTGAGGGAAGCCTGCCAGTGTGTGGTAAACCTGGGCTAGCATGCTGGAGGATGAGTGCATGTGAGTGTGACTGAGGCAGCACAACCCATAGCCAGGCGACCCCCAGACATGTGAGGGAGTCCAGGCTCAATCAGCAGAGCTGCCCACCTGAATTGAAATGGACCACAGATGCACAATTGAGCCTAGCCTCTTCCAGGAAATCCATCCGATATCCTCCTCTCTAATGAGTATCAATCAATGCTTATTGTTTCAAGCCATTAAGTTTTGGATTGTTTTGCAACCAGAGATAACATACGTAGGGAGATTGTAAATGTTAGCTATTATTATTAATATAAACTAAGATAAAATATTACCGAATCAACAAGCACTTTCCATCCCATTCAAAGGAGACTATCACTTTGATGTTTGCATGGCACCCTGTGCATGATGCCCTCTCTCTCATCCCTATTGTTTTACTGATCACCTTGCCATTGATATTATTTGTTTGTGAGGCTGTGTGTTGTAATAGTCAGCGCCACAGGATCTGGAGCCAGGCTGCGTGGGATCATATTCTGACTCCACCATTTATTAGCAAATGACCTTGGCAAGTGTTTCATCTATCTGTGTTTCAGTTTTCTCACCTGTAAGACAGGGATAGTGATAATATTACCTACTTCCTGGAATCATTGCAAGAATTGGTTAAATTGATGCCTAAGAAATGCTAGGAATATTCATTTAGCCCACCGAATAAGGAAGATGAAGGAGAAGAAAGAGGAAGAGGAATTTGTCTTGTCCCCTCCAGAAAGTTGACTTCACAGGAGAGGACTTCCAGTTCTTTTCATCCCTGTATTCTTAGGTTTGACATAGTATCTACCACCCAGTAGGTTTTGAAAAAGACAGCAAATATTTTACTTTTTTGGATGAATGATTATATATATACATTCTAGTCAGGTCCAATTTGTCAATAAAGATGTGAGATGATGATGATGATGATGATTACAGTTAGAGAAAATCACTAAAGAATGGTTACTGTCTTGATAAACATTCTATATAGTTGCTATAGGTAATAAATTTTTATTGCTGCTGTAACAAATTATCACAATATTAGTGCCTGAAAACGACTCAAATTTATTATTTTACAGTTCTGGAATTAGAAGTCCAGCATGTCTCACTGGGCTGAAACCAAGGTGTCAGCAGGACTGCTTCTTCCTGGAGGCTCTAGGGGCACATTTGCTGACTTACATATTCCAGGTTCTAGAAGCTGCCTCATTCCTTGACTCACGATCCCCCTTCTCCATCTTCAGCCATCAACATCTCACCTCTCTGACTTTTCTTTCAGGCATATCTTCTTTTCATCACAATGGGAAAGGTTCTCCCTTTTTAAGGACCCCTAAGATACAACTGGGCCCATGTAGATAATCTAGGATCCTCTCCTCATCTTACAGTCCTTCGCTTTATCACCTTTGCAAAGTCCCTTTTGCCATGCAAGGCAATATATTCATATATTTGCACATTCTGAGGATTAGGATGTGGAAATCTTTGAGGGGCAATGCATTATTCTTCTTACCACAGGAGATAATAATATTGGTCAAAGTCTTCAAGGACAACTCTAGAATCACCAGTGAAGCAAGCAAACGGATAAAGTTCTGAAGATCGTTTGTCCAACTACCTTGGGGGCATTGTTTACATCCATGCAGCATAAACGCAGGCCCTGGAGCTGTGCAGTCAGCAGGGTCACCAGAAACAGAAACAGTAACTCAGAGAGGATTTCTCCAATCTTCCAAACTCCAATTTGTAGTTCTCAAAATAAGCTTTTTTTCTTTTCTTTTCTTTTTTTGTAACTCCAATTAGAATTAAAAGCTCCATTTAGCAAGTCATTCTAAGTCCTGCCTTGTTGGCAGGAAAGATGTTTAATCAGGTGTAGTCACGAATACCGGGGCTCTATGCTCCAAGAATATTCTTTAGGATTTTCATATTTAATTGAATTTCCATTTAAAAGCATTTCAAACACTTAAAACTCTGTAATAAATGGGAACACTCAGATATGTTACCTACTGAATTTTGCTACACTTGTTATGATTTTATTCTGCGACATTAATTGGTTTGGAGCTGACCTCAGACTCAGACTGAAGTATTTCCCCTCATCTTGGTTTAATGATAAAGGGTCTTGACATTTCAAGGCTGATTTTTTTTTTTAAATGATGAAAAAATTATCTAAATATGACAATTTCTGCAGTGACTCAAGAATTGTTTTTTTTATATTGTGCAACTAAACAACGTCACCATAAAATGAAATACATAATAATATTAGCAAGCACACATGGGGTACTTATTACATGCCAGGTACTGTTAAAATGTTGTAACTATTTTCCTCAAGTACCAATATCAATTTGTGTAAACTTCACAGTTATCCTATAAAGAAGGTACCACTTTCCAGATCAGGCAACTGAAGTATGAGGAGGTTAAGTGGTTCCCTGAGGTCCAATCGCTGATAAATGGCAAAGACCATAAAGTTCCACTCTGTGCCTTGAACCACAACACTGCCAAGGTTTAGTTACAATTGTGATCCCAGGATATCATATCAGCCTGTACCGGTCTCACAAATTGACCCTGTGATAAGTAAATATTATTGTTGAGGCCTGGAGGAAGGTCAGAAAGTATGCTTGTCTACTCTGCCTCATTCAGTGAGAGGCAAGAAGAGAAGTCAGACCTATGGAGAAGTCAGACCTATGAAGAAGTCAGACCTGTGGAGCTTCATTCTTTACTGATGGACAAAAGTGAAATGGGAAGAGGAAGTGGAAGCTTAGATAACGACAAAGGTCTCTTAATAACCCCAGAATTAGAATTACCTACTCATCAGAGAAGGCACGGGCAGCCGGGGCAGGTCTTCCCTGTTGGACTTAGCTGATGAGAAATTAGAGCCTGAAGAATAAAGAAAGGATGAGGCCAGCCATGCCCATTCTCCAACTCTCCCAACTGATCTGGAGGGAGTGAGAAGAGACCCTCAGAGCGGAGCCCAAGGGACATCTGGACATCTGTCCATGTTGAAACACGTGGAGGGGAAAGAAGAGTCCTCCAAGCAGTTATAAACTAGAATTTATTAAATACAGTTGTGGTCATAAAACACCGCATAGGTCTAGTAGATATCAGGGTTTTAGTATATAATATACTTCATCAGCATGTGATCTATGGATACCATATTCTTACCATCTGCTTAGATCTGGTGTATATCAAAGTTCTAGTAACATTTTCGTTTGAAAGAAAGAAACGTGGTTTCATTGCCAAACATGTTTCTTAGCTATTCCTCTGAAAAGATGCAAATAAGTTATCCTTTTTCAACATCCCTTTTCAAAACGTTCAACTTGTTCCCATTTCCAAAGGATCACTTAGAAATTTTGAGACAGGCTTGTTCTGTTCATGAAATGTAACTACACTGGTTGATTGAAGACACACTGTCTAAAGTTTTTCTACCTGTGTGCTTCCAGCCCATAGTATTTTATCTCTGTTCCAGGGCCAAGCAGTAACTGATACATATTTATGTTCTCAGTAAATATTGGAATTACAAATGACTGATGAGGAAGCTTGCCTTGTGCCAGAAAATTACATAAGACAAAGACTGTGTTTTCCCACTCTTTGAGACTGAGCGACCAGTGGTGGTTGTGAAACTCAGCAGCCTATAAGAATCACTCAGGCTGCTTTTTAATTAGTGAGGAAGTCTGGGGCCCAGCCCAGACTCACCTCATCCAAATCCCTGGAGGTAGGATCTATGCATCCTTTATTTTACATGCTCCTAAAAAAATCACAGGAAATGAAGTAAATAAGGACAGGAGCTATTAAGGAAATATTGTTTTATGAAAAATATTTCTAGATTTAAAAGAAAAATCATCAAAATTAAAACAGTCTAAAGCAGTTATCAAAAAGCCTCTGTGCTCTTGAGGCAACAAAAGGAAACAAAAGTTAGGCCCCAGGGGCTGTGCCAGAGACAGAGCCTCCTGGGTTGGTCTAGACTTGTCACTTCCTGAGAAGGTCCAAGCTTGAGTTCTTGCCTGCTGAAGAGGACCCCTGACAAATACAAGTCAGAAAAGGGCACCTGCAGCTGATTCTCCTGCCAGGCCACCCATTGGCAAAGCTCTATGTGAACGAGTCATCCATGTTCCTCTCTAAAACGCCTGTCACCCACAAGCATCTATCAACAGTTATTGGAAGCACAGTTTTGTCCGAGGAACTGTGTGAACAAATAGCAGCCTCTGTCATTCACATGTACATCATGAAGGGAGGACTCCAGAGTGCAAGATGCTGAGCAGCTGGGATTCCAAGATGCTGTCCTGCTTCTTCCCTTCCAGAACTCAAAATATAGTAAATGATTCCATCGAACTGGAGGGAAAAAAGATATGGGCTTGAGAAGAGACTACTTACAAAGCATGTAGTGAATTGTTGATATGACATCAAGAGAGAAAGGGATGTTTTATTAATCAAAATTTTCCATCACTACCATGTATAAATGGTACCAATTAGCAGAAAATTAGAATACAATGCAATTGGTTGATGGGCATCATTTAATTTTTTGATGAATCAGAAGGTACATGTGCTTCTGAGCCATCAGTAAGGCAATCATCAGTGTTACCGCAGTGAATCTCTGACAAGCTTATTTGTTATTTAGCAGCTCAATCTAATTAATTAATCTATTAAGCTAATTAATAGACTGACAGAGTATGCTTTATCAGCATATGATCTGTAGTTTGCATATTCTCACCATATATTATTGGATATATTGCATAAAATATTTGAAACCAGCGCATCCACTAATAAAGTAAGCCCTACCTGCAGTAAAGTATGATAGGACAAGGAATGATCCTCAAATGAACCGAGCAGATACTGGGAGGAGATGGAGAAGGAAGAGGGAAGTTTAGAGATTCACAGGGGAACGTTCTCCTGATACTGATCTTATTCTCTATGTCCCAAATGCCAGTCTTTTAATGACTCATTCGTCCCCTGAGCAAACCAAGAACAAGTTTTTTGGGTTAGATGATTGGCACATTGGGGACACCAGGTGAGCCTGCTGACAATATGTAGAAAGACAGAAAGTGTCCTCAGATTTTGGGGACATTATTTGTTGCTCGCGTGACTGTAAAGGTTTGACACATCTTCCTCCATTCCAAAGTAAAATAGCCAAAACCTTTTGTATCAATAGGGTGGAAATACACCCTGAGTCATATAATTATGGTGTGTTGTTATAACAAATAGCACACCCAGGCTAAACCCGGTAAGATGGGGGTTACCCACAGGTTTTGGCCTGATCTGGGAACTAGAACTGATCTTCCTCAAAATGGAAATAACTTTACTATTTTTTTCAGGTAGTAAAAATGATAGTATGACTTATAAAATCCCAAATGATACATAAATACATAGAGAAAAAAATGTCCTGACACATTGCTGCTTAGAGATGAGTGCTGTTAAAAATGTGGTAAATATCCGTGCAGACACTTCTCTGCACATCTATAATTTTATATAAATGGACTCATTTGTTTATTAACTCACTCTGTTACTTTAAAATATTATGGTTATGTTTCTATGTCAATGTGTACATGTTTTGCCATAATTTTTTATAACTTCCTAGGATTTCATTTTCTGGCTATACCAAACTTTTAACTACTCCTCAAATAATAAGTTTAACACTTATTGTAAATTTCACAATGTTATTAACAATGTTTCAGTGGCCGTTCTCTTATATATATATTATATCTTTGTGATGTATCTCCTTTTCACTTTAGCATCAGTTCTTACAAGTGGAATTGCTGGGTCAAGGCCATATACATTTTTAAGGCTTTGGTTCCTGTTGTCACTTGCCCTCCTCCAGAAAGGTCATCCCAATTTACTCTTCCACCAGCTGTATTTGACGGACTCAAAAACATTATTTCTAATAATTAGGCAGAGTCCACCTTACTCAGGTACTAGTTTAATAACCTGGGAAGCATAGGTTAATGCCAGTCTTCATGAAACTAACAAAATGTTTGGTTGAGAATGGCTGAATCTGAACGCTGATGAGGTCTGCATATCCCTCACCATATCTGAGGAGCATAAAGGCCCAGGGCTCAAGTTCCAATGTGCCCTCACTGAGAAGCCAAGCTTCTCTGTATCAGTCTGGATGAGAGAAGAACTTCAGGTCACCTTGGACCCCTCTTGTGATTCCACTTGGTTCTTGCCTTCTCCATCCTGAGGTAACAGTTCTTGACCCTGGCCCCCATTTCTGGTCCCATGTGGTTCCCATCTTTGTGTGTGAGCCGCAGGAGAGCCTCTGTATCCCGCATCTCTGTCTCGCTGGGCTGAACTCTCCTTGCTGATCTTCGGCATCTGCTGTCTTTGTGAGACAAGATAGTTTGAGAATTTCTGAAGCTGTGTTGATTGAAAAAGATTTGTTGTGAGAAGTTCCATACAGACGTAGATCTGCCATGTCCTGTAAGTGTCCACCAAGCATGTAAATTAGGATACCCTTTATGAGACACCCCTCACGCCGACATTTGACTCCAGCCATGCATTGCAACAAGCATCTTCCCATCCACAACCTCATGGCCTCTGGCCTGGGCTGCACTGGCTAGCTTGTGCTTTCTGGATTTCACTCAGTAATGCACCTTTGGATGGAAGTTCCATCCTTCCATTTGTGTCTGTCCAGTCTCCCACTCCTGTTCTTTGGAGATATTTTCCCAAAATAAACTATATGCAAGCCCTTGTCTCAGGCTTTACTTTTTGGTAGAACCAAGGCTAAGATACTGCCCAAAATGAAACCTTGTGATAAAAAGAAGTGGCTTTCATTAGTAGCAAACATTTTCTTCTGAACTAACTAGTTGATGTTAGATATGCCAAGTAGCTCTTCTTAAAACAAAATGTTAGCATTAACTTGCCATAAAGATGGCAGGTGTTCTAGAGTTAAGATCTTAAGGCTCTATTGAGAAAGGCAATGGTAAAATTGAACCAATAGTTAAAATTCAATTTTGAGAAAATAGAGGGAGAATAATACATCCAAAAATTATTTCAGTGTCCTTATACCAAATAGGTTCATGTCCTAAAATATGTAATAAAAGCCCTCATCACCTATGCATACATATTGATAATTTTTAAGTAGCTGCCTTGGCTAAATAAATTTGAATCCTTCATGCAGATATTCACTAAATATAAATATCATTTCAGAGAGTAAAATTTTATTAAAATATGTTTGTTTGTAGTCTTTTTTTCAAGACACTTTACAAGAAACAGATTTTTTTAAGGACAAAGATACACAGTCTTGAATTTAAAAGGCTCCACAATAAACACTCAAAATGCAAATGAAAATATTTTCTCAAAATATTTTTGCTGTGCTAGTCTATAAAAATGCTTTCCACAAACTAAACACAGCCTAAGTTTCTATGATGAATTTTACTAAGTCTAATATTGAAAGAATAAGAAAAGAAAGAGGTAAGCCAATGCACTCATGACAATCTTCGTTCTGCTCTATGATCAGCTTTTGAAGTCCTAATTCAAACTGGAACTCCAGATAATAGTTATGGACTCCAGATTAATTCCACCCCCACCCAAGTTTTACTGTTACTCTTTTAATACTTGCCAACTCTAATCCATATTAATACTTATAAACTCTTTAATCAAAAATCTTTCTAGAAATATCCAGAAAAAGCAAATCCATAGAGTCGAAAAGTAGATGAACGGTTACCAGTGGCTGGGCGCAGGGAATGGGTGACTGCTAATGGGCCCTCGGTTTTGGGGTGATGAAAGCATTCTGAAATTAAACAGTGCTGATGGTTGCACAACTTTGTAAATATACTAGAACCACTAACCTGTACATTTTATAATGGTGAATTTATTACGTGTGACTTTATCTCAATTTTTAAAGGCCTTTAAAACAAGCAAAAACAACCTTTCTAGAAGCAGTTGATTTTTTTCCCCCTAGGGAAAATATTTATAAGCACTTGTGCTCACCCCTTTTCTTTTGCTTTTTCTGCTAGAGAAAGGAAGGAGCAGCAGGAAGCTCCCACGTGACCTCCTCACAGTCTGGGTCAATTCCGGCCCTTTGCCATGTCATATTGCAGGAGGGCAAAGCATCCCTTTGACCCCCAGGCTGAAGTTTAACCCCTGTGATCCTACCCAGTTGGACACCTCTATGGTACACTGCACATTTTATCCGTTTGACTATCAGGAAGCTTGACCGCATTATTCCCTTGATCAGGACTGTCGATTTCATGCTGTCATCAACGGCAGGGCTGCAAAGAGGACAGCTGTAACAATCACCCGGACCTAATTCCTCCCACGAGCCGCTGAGCACCAGAGGCACACGTTAATATTCAGTAGAGGAGTCGTGGAGGCTTGGCTTTTCATTCACAGGGAAAAAAACAATCCCTATTGGCAGCTGAGGAGACAGCCCCTCTGGGGACCAATTATTCTATTTTGTGCTGTACATACTGCAGCAGGCTGCTGCCAGCCCCCCTGGGAGCCGCTCCCCTGGGTTTCCCTAACGGAGGCCAGGCTGGTGCTCTAGACACAAGTTGTTCTTCATGTCAAAACTCCTGCTAATGACACAATTAAGTAACTGGGGACCACGGAGAAGCTCTTAATTAGGTAAATACTGCTCTCTGAGAAATGATTGCCCAGTTTTAGGCAAGTCACTGCTGTCAGATTGCTAGAAGATGCGTGCTCTGTGGACAAATGAAGCAGCACTTTAAGATCCCGATTTCTCTCTGATTCTTTTTATTTCATAGTGGAGAATATTTATCATTTTATTAGAAATAGTGCAGATTGCTCTATTTTGAGAATTCGTGTCCTTTAGGTTTGCAAAAGGAAAGGGATCACACAGGGAGGAAAGGATGGCTAAATATTCTCTCAGGTATAGACACTTTGATTGCGTATGACCGTGTTTTGGAATCTCTCAGCAACTGATGTCATCTTACATTGGCCAAATTAAATTTACACATGCTTGGATTAATTTTTTTATTCGGAACCTCCCTGCCCTTCTTGCATTTCAGTATGAATCATACATTTCAATATTGTTTTCCTGTTCTTCATTCAGATTATTTTTTAAATCAGGTTATATTTGTGGACTGTTGGAGATATGCTACAAACATGATTTCTACTGTCTATCAGCTATATTTTTATGAGCTCCATTTTAGCCAAGAGGCTGGAAAAGTCACATCCCACCGGCAGATTTGAGCAAGGAGGGGAGGTCATACATGATTTTGCAAAGTAGTTCTTACTTGCATTTCTTTTAGTTCACGTTGTTTGGATTTGGGTTTTTTAAAATATATTTTTAATATGGAAACCATGTGTCTCAGTTTAGAGAACTGAGTACATGCTTTCTGAGAACTCCTCTGCTTGTCAATGATATTTTCTTTGATAAAGAAACTTGGAAGTTTCATCAATTTACCTTTTTGTATTACAAAATGACAAGCTAAGGAAGCTTCTCCCAATTACATATTGATCTAATTATTTATTATTAATATCTATTGTGGCATAATAATGTTTATAGGGACAGCAGGCATGTCCATTTTTATCATTCTTTATATTTTTGGTTTATGCTTGTGTAAGATTAGCTGAATCTGTGCTAAAATTGAAATTCAGTTGATCATATCAACCATGGGAAAAAGTCAGCACAATTCGATTGCTTGTGGATTGGGAAATTAAGTGGTGAAGACCACATTCAGTGGTGAAGACATCTGATTGGCCACTTTACCATGGTTCTCATTGTATAGTTTTCAACTGCATTCAGTTACTTATTCTTAGTACTCATTCTTTACTACTTTTGTTAACCTGAGTTGCTACCTATACAGTTAAGATCACTGGTGGGAGACAGAAAGAGGAGTCTGCCTTCCCTTCACTTCACACTGGTCTGTGCACCTTGCTCCATTTCCCTTCTTATTGTCCCTGCTGTCTGGCCACTTCCTGTGACCCTCCGCCACATCGTCTCTGCTCCTCTTCTCTACTTCTTCCGATCATCTCTACTCTCTCGTCTTTTCTACTTCCCTTCTGACTCAGCTGCTATCCATCTACCTTCACAGGTAGTCCGCCAGCGCTCCTGCATCCCTGCTGTTCATGCTTCTGACCCAACTGCTATCCATCTACCTTCACAGGTAGTCCGCCAGCGCTCCTGCATCCCTGCTGTTCATGCCCTTTGTCTCCAGGGAGGCCTCCAAAATCTTCTCCTTCCTGCTTCACTTCGTTTTCCCACTTGATAGTCCTGAGCCCTGCCCAGCTGAAATTCCTTGGTCAAACATTTCAGCTGTGCTCTCCCACTCACTGGGGACCCTCGAAGTCCTTGTGACCTACTCTTAGGCCTGCTGAGCCAACCACAACCCCAGATTACTCTCAAAGGCTGCTTTTCAGTTTTGGGGTTTTTTTTGAGACAGTCTCGCTCTGTCACCTAGGCTGGAGTGCAGTGGCGTGATCTCGGCTCACTTGCAAGCTCCGCCTCCCAGGTTCACGCCATTCTCCTGCCTCAGCCTCCTGAGTAGCTGGGACTACAGGCGCCCGCCACCACGCCCAGCTAATTTTTTTTTGTATTTTTAGTAGAGACGGGGTTTCACCGTGTTAGCCAGGATGGTCTCGATCTCCTGACCTCGTGATCTGTCTGCCTTGGCCTCCCAAAGTGCTGGGATTACAGGTGTGAGCCATTGCGCCCGGCCTGCTTTTCAGTTCTTGATTTTAGACTTTGGAGAGTCACTGAAGAAAGTCTTGGTCATGGGCAGACGTGATCCATGTGTGGAGCGACTTCAGTTTTAATCCATAAATCTTTCATTCCTTTAGGCTGTAGAGCCTAAAACGCTCCCTACAGCAGTTGTACAATGCCTTCCCTCTCTTGAAATACACGGTCTTAATTCTGCCTCTTGACTTTTGCTTAGCAACTGTTTTTTGATCATCTCCTTCCTACTCTAAATGGTAGCTAAATGCTGAAGATAAAAGGGTAAAGAAAGCAGGTGCTGCACCTCCCTGCAAAGAGTTTATCATCTAGTGGTTATTGTGAGAAAGTTGGCTGGAGGACAGATAAGTAAATAGAAGATCATGTAACAGTTCCATGAAAGAGCACAAAGTAGGAGAAGAAACTGGAAACTTTGGGCCAGGAAAAGCTTTGGCAGGTCATTCACCTTCTTCATTTGCTGAAATCAATGACATTCAGTTTGAACTTCTTTAGCTAACTTCCTCTGAACATGCAAGAATTTTGCTCTCTCTGATTCTGTCTTTAATGTCATTTTAGCCTCAGAGGAAATGCTGTCATTCTCCACTAGAAGTCTACTCTTCCATCTGCTCTCTTGATGCCATTCTCTCCAGCCTGGTCAGGAACACCATCACCTAAGTTGGTGGTCCCCATCGTTTTTGGCACCGGGGACCAGTTTTGTGGAAGACAATTTTTCCATGGACCAGGGGAGTTGGGGGAGATGGTTTCAGAGGCATTAGATTCTCACATGGAGTGTACAACCTAGATCCCTCACATGCCCTATTCACAATAGGGTTCATGATCCCATGAGAAATGAATGCTACCATTTATCTGACAGAAGGCAGAATGCAGGCAGTAGTGCTCACTCGCCCTCTGCTCACCTCCTGCTGTGTGGCCTGGTTCTGGTCCATCGCCCAGGGGTTGGGGACCTCTGACCTAAATCATCACTCTTTATAGAATGTTACATCTCTCTTTTCCCAGGGGCATCCTTCTTGTTGCCTTCAAAACTGCACACCTTCATCTGAATAATGATTAAACTCTGCTGCTCACCATTAAAATGGGCTGACTGCTCCAACCAGTATCTAGAAAGAAACTGTTTCCAGTTCTTTACCCCAATCATTTTTCTAGATTTTTGCAAAGAATAATCATTAAATATTTCATATGTACAAAAAAATAAAGAATAGTGTAATATCGTATACTTTATGTCAGAGTTTGTTTCCTGTTGTTTTAATAGAACACCTGGGCTGGGCGTGGTGACTCACACCCATAATCCCAACACTTTGAGAGCCCAAGGCAGGCAGATCACCTGAGGTCAGGAGTTTGAGACCAGCCTGGCCAACATGGTAGAACTCCGCCTCTACTAAAAATACAAACACACACACGCACACACACACACACACACAGAAAGACAATTAGCCGGGCGTGGTGGCGGGCACCTGTAATCCCAGCTACTTGGGAGGCCGAGGCAGGAGAATTGCTTGAACCTGGGAGGCAGAGGTTGCATTCAGCAGAGATTGCGCCATTGCACTCCAGCCTGGACAACAAGAGCAAGACTCTGTCAAAAACAAACAAACAAAAACAACAACAACAAAAACACTTGACACTGGGTAGTTTATAAAGAAGACAGGTTTATTTGGCTCATGCTTCTGCAGTCTGAGAAGTCCAAGAAGCATAGCACTGGCATCTGCTTGGCTTTGGTGAGGACCTCATGCTAAATCAAAATATAATGGAGAAGAGAAAGGGGAAGTGGGAACATGTAAAGGGCATGAGAGGCAGCCTCACTTTATAACAACTTGTTCTCAGGGAACTAGTCCATTCCCAAGAAAACTAACCCAGTCTCTTGTGAAAGACAATCTATCTTTTCGACCTAATCACGTCTTAAAGGTGCCACCTTCCAACACTGTTACATTGGCAATTAAATTTCCACGTGAGTTTTGTGAGGAGTAAACCACATCTAAGCCATAGCACTCTGTTAATTGATTAACTGAATTAATTCACTCACTTATTCATTCATTCAAAGGTGTAATAAAGATTCTTGTGCTTACTAAATAAAGTATTAGAAATCAAACATTATTCTATCAATTGTGGCTCTCAATATCATTCTCCTCCTTGCCACATGGAATGGAAAGAACAATTCTCTTGATTTGGTGTTTCTCATTCCTATACATTGCCTCATATATTTGCTACATATTCTAAAACACAACAAATTATGAATTTGCCTATGTAAACTTCAAATAAATGGGACTATGCCTATATAGCCTTCTGCAAATTATTTTTATGTCATACTTTGTATCTTGAGATATACCCATATTGATATGTGTATTTTTCTCCTGAATTGCATTCCATTTTTTTGTGTGTGTGTATCTGCTCATGCACACAAACACACACACACACACACATACATAGGTCCCATTTATAATCCATTCTTCTGGGGTTATAAATTTAGATATTGTAAAAAAAAAAAGTGTGCAGTTTTTGTTTTTTTGTTTTTGTTTTTGTTTTTTTGCTGTGAATATTCTTGTTTGTTCTTTCTTGTGAACACATGTGACAGCTACTCCAGGGTAGAGGTATGGAGTGGAATTGCTGGGTTGCTTGAACAAATGAATGTGAACAACACTGTGATTGCCACCTTGGTCTACAGAATCACCTTGGAAATACAGAGCCCACTTTGTGGCTGTAAAATAGAAAATAAAGCAAGAGGAGATAATATGTCATGATGGTATAATTATGGTGAGAAACAAATCTTAATTTCAAATCTGTGTGGTAATCATTCTACCCAGCTTCCGTTGGTATATTGAAAGACATTGAAATCCAAAAGCTAGATTTCAAGATTTAGGCTTCCAACTAAGTGTTCTAAATTAGAAAACATGGTTTGTGCAT
>NW_012106275.1:1942450-1942957 GCF_000951045.1 Mandrillus leucophaeus | reverse complement strand
CTGCTATCCATCTACCTTCACAGGTAGTCCGCCAGCGCTCCTGCATCCCTGCTGTTCATGCTTCTGACCCAACTGCTATCCATCTACCTTCACAGGTAGTCCGCCAGCGCTCCTGCATCCCTGCTGTTCATGCCCTTTGTCTCCAGGGAGGCCTCCAAAATCTTCTCCTTCCTGCTTCACTTCGTTTTCCCACTTGATAGTCCTGAGCCCTGCCCAGCTGAAATTCCTTGGTCAAACATTTCAGCTGTGCTCTCCCACTCACTGGGGACCCTCGAAGTCCTTGTGACCTACTCTTAGGCCTGCTGAGCCAACCACAACCCCAGATTACTCTCAAAGGCTGCTTTTCAGTTTTGGGGTTTTTTTTGAGACAGTCTCGCTCTGTCACCTAGGCTGGAGTGCAGTGGCGTGATCTCGGCTCACTTGCAAGCTCCGCCTCCCAGGTTCACGCCATTCTCCTGCCTCAGCCTCCTGAGTAGCTGGGACTACAGGCGCCCGCCACCACGCCCA
>NW_012106275.1:1924211-1938750 GCF_000951045.1 Mandrillus leucophaeus | reverse complement strand
CATTCTCCTGCCTCAGCCTCCCAAGTAGCTGGGACTACAGGCGCCCACCACCACGCCTGGCTAAGTTTTTGCATTTTTAGTACAGACGGGGTTTCACTGTGTTAGCCAGAATGGTCTCGATCTCCTGACCTCGTGATCCGCCCACCTCGGCCTCCCAAAGTGCTGGGATTACAGGCATGAGCCACAGCACCCAGCCCACTCTCTGTCCTTTTTATTTTAAAACCCAGCGAACTCTTTTCTTGTTAACATAACCAGCACAAGCTTGGCCAAATAATTCCAGAAGACATGTGTGACTCTCATGATTGGGGTCCAAATTAGTCTAAATTAACCTGCTGTGGCAGTTTGCAAATTCCTTTCCCTATCCTGAACAGTTTTTTTCCTCTGCTCAACTATGGTAGCTAACAACTGTGCAATGGTTCTGAAACCAAAACCACAATTACAGTGCTTATATTTAGACCATTGCCTTGTGTTGCCAATTTAGAAAAGATGTGGTTAAACCAACAGTCGCTTCGACTGCTGGCATTTCTCATGTTTTAAATTAAAAATAAAAGTCGATTATTATTCTGTAACAAAATTAATTTGCCATTGACACAGGAGTTAAATGACACATTCATCAAGATGCTTCTCACCAATATAACAAATTGAGCGTCTTACCCCAAAAGCCTCATGGGAGAGTAATTTGCCAATATTTAGAAGTTATTCTGTTTCAATGATTCCAGCAAATATAAATAAACTATTTTAAAGTTTTACAAAAATTTGCTGATGGTAAGATTAATTATATAACTGGCATTAATATTAACAGTTTTCATATGTTCTGATGACACTCTAACCAAAGGAGAAAAGTCAAAACACGTTGAGATGCCTAGTGGAAATGAGATTTCCTATGAAAAATAAATAACACTGATTTATTTTTGTCTTGCCTATCAGTATGTATTAATGGACACAGGAAGGTATCAGGGGAAATGTTGGCACATCCATAAACAAAGATATGAAGATTTTTCTATCTAGAACCTTCTGAAGGATGGATAGATGTGTTGCTGTTATTCCCACCACAGTACACGAAAACGTTGGAAATGTACCTTTTCCTTAGAATTGTTCTGGATAAATTTTTCAGAAGAAGCCTACACTCTGTGGAGACACACAATCGCTCGCATGGCATAAGCCATATGATAAGTTTAATGTCCTATGGATGTAATAGAGACAATCTATATATTAGCCAGTTGGTGACAAAAAATAATAGCAATTGATTTGCAGCAAGAAACAGGAGGTATTTTTAGAAGAAACTTTTCTCTATGTTAAGAAATACAGCCAAGCAGTTGAGAAAATATTTTTAATAAAGATCTGTTGAAGTCACTTTGCATGTGAGTGGCCTCTTGATTCTTATCTGATTATTAGGACTAAATGCGCAGTCACTCATGTCAATGAAGGTAATTATGAAACCAAACCAAAGTTTCATTCATCAGCATTGTGTTCTGGCCACCAATGTCATTTCTTCTTTTTGTGACTTGAAAGTCATATATGAATTTGATGCCCTCTTTAGCTGGTTTTCATTCTTTCCATGGTGGTAGATGATATAACTAGTTACATGTCTTATTAGGAGCAGGTATAACATAATCTACTGGAGACCTTTTCCACACCCTATATTATCAATAAAAATGATTAAATTGGGTCTATAAAATGATAGGATATATATCCACATGACTTTGTTTTTTGTTTGTTTTGCTTATAAAAGGTAGGTGAGACAGAGTCAGATACTTATACGTATTCTCAGCAGTAAATTTTCCTCCAAAGCTTTAGACGATAGGAATGTATTTTGAAAAAGTCTGCAACTGAATGATTGAAAATAAGAAAGGATAAATAAGTTGGACGAAAAAATAAGTCTGGGTAAATAATACTTCAGTTTCAGTGGAAGACAGAAGCAATAAGGGATTACATTTACAGGATATAAGCCAATTAGGAGAGGTTTTGCTTGTAGATGGAATTATTGAAAAAGACTTAGTTTCCTTTAATGAAAATCATCATCATCATTTTTAAGAGATTACAGGCTATGGAAAGATTGACAGTTAAGCAAAGTGTATTAATGTGAATAAATAGGTCACTGACTAACCATTACTGAGCCACTCTGAGCAGCAATACTTTGTAAACCGATATCTTAAATAGACCCATATTGGTTAAAAAAAGTATTTGGGTAGAATGATTAACAACCAGATATTAATGATTCAATAGATGTCATTCTTATCATTATTGCTAGAGAAGGGTCTAAGCTCTATCTTAGAAAGCAACAACCTTTGAAGTGGTCTTTTTCTTCCAGTCTTAAAACCATTGCCTTGACCTGGTTGGGCCATTGGAGAGAATGCCATGAAAACCTTAGATGTGCCAGATCCCTGACACCAATGTCCTGACCACTTCCTAACTCAGAAAATTACATTCTGATTATCGACGTTCTCTTCTTGTGGCTGTATTTTTACAAGATTAATGACTCTGGTTGGAATCTCATTTCCTCTTAGAATTAATGCTTCCAAATTAATGAGCCACCTGGTCACGTTTCAAAGGGTAAATAAATGACCATTCTTGTTATGGGTCAGGGTCAGGGATGACTCCTCTGTGACTCACAAGCCAGGAATGAACAAAAGTGATTAGACTTGTGGGCCGAGAAGCCAACGGCTTCTGAGGGTGTCATGAGGGTGCCCGGCAAGAGTAGCTGAAGAAGGAGCTTATCATCTTTCTCCAATCTAGTCAATAGGCTGGGTTTTCCAGGACTCTTTAGAGTTAAAGTTGCTAAGAAAAGGCAGCACACATAGCTCTGTGAGCCTCCTTGCTTTCTCAGGATGTATGCTATTGTGTGCATGTACAGACACACACACACACACACACACACACACACACACACAATATACATTCCATTCATGCAGGAGGTGTATTTTCCAAACTTAGCACAAGACCTAGCACCTGCTATGTGTTCAATATATGTTTGTGGAAAGAGGGGAAAAGGGAAGGAAAGAAGGAAGAGGGGAGGTAAAAACAAAGAAAGGAAAAAAGAGGACAATTTTCTCATTCATGAGGACTTGACCTTAAAAATCAAAACAAGGAAGCAAAGTTTTCACATCCTAATACTTTTGCAGGTTATTGTTCTCAACCCCAAGATCATCCAAAAGTGAGAAAATCTCTAAGAGGTGTTTTGGTGCCCTGAATGAAGTTCCCTGAGAGATTGGATCCAGAAATCTGTATTTTTATGAAGTTCTCAGGTGAATCTAGCATTTCTCTTTGGGAACTATGGGAACCTGTAGCTGAATTCATGCCTGACTTAACCTGTATTGTGGGTGCCCCATTTTTAATTTGACTCTTCAAGTGGGACAGAGATAGGAAAAGGCAGAAAATTCCACAGAGACTATTGTTATACAGATTTGCAAATGGAAGTCCAGAGATGCAAAAGCAATGTGATAAACCTCAAACAACACGGTCTAACCTAGGACCCTTGCTTTCCCATAGTTGTCCTGAGATTTGTCAATAATGCTATGTCATGTACCCAAGCCTGTTTTCCAGGCTCGAGGTTGCATTCAGAACAGCTCAGTTTGTCCTACTTGTCAGGAGACAGCAGTGCCTCATACTTAAAGGCAATGGCCCCAGAATCAGTTGGCCCATGTTTAAATCCTGCCTCCACATTTAAAACCAATAGCTATTAATGTCTTGAGCAAATGCTTAACCCTGTGCCTGGGTTTTCTTACTTGTAAAGTGGGCTACAAGTGTGATACTTGTACAGTGAGAGAGAAGGAGGTAGAATCTGTCTCATAATACAGATTAATCAGTTACTCTATTAAGTACTTAGTAGAGCCTTCAAAATGGAGCTATTCTTATATATCTAATTTCTTATATATTTTACTATGTATAGAATATCTTATATTTATATATTTCTTAAATTCGGTATTTCTTAGCAAGTTTAGCACAAAACTTGCAGACTGTGATGACTCATTTGGCACTGAGATGAATACAGGTCACACCTGGACAGCAGAGCTGCAGATGGAGCTAGCCGGCTATCTATAGCCTTCTTCTCAGTCCTTAAACTTTCCAGTGAAGAAGACTCACCCAGAGAGCTTGTTAAATATGCACACCCCTGGGCCTCATTCTCTGGAGTATCTCATTCGATATATCTAGGGTGGGGTCCATCACCTGCTTTTTGAAGCAGAGCCCGGATTACACACATCATGGGCCAGGCTTTGAGACATGGCTTTATCCCACATAGAACCACGTCTGAGTCCTTTCATCATGCTGCCTTCATCTCCCTGAGAGCATGCGGGTGGAACATCAGGAACCAAATCAGAGGTCTCTTGCAAGGTTTGCAGGTCCTAAAGGCAACCACACCTGCCTCTGACCTTCCAGTGCAGAGCCTGACTTGTCTGCACAGGGCCCCTTCTTGATTGATCTGGAGGAATATTCTCTTGTGGCAAAGTCTAGACTGAGAAGGCAGCTATCCTCATACCGTTAATATATCTCTCTGGATTGAAAGCAAATGTGTCAGGGGAGGTTGAAAAGCCTTTCCTTCTGATTTTCCCTTCCCTTGCCCCTGGTGCAATCCTGACAATTATCTGGAGTCTCGTGCACGGGGCTGGAGTTGAAGAACCCACACCAAGTTCTCTGTATGTTTCGCGTGGGGGGAAGTGAGGTCGCTCTTCTTGCATGCTCATCCTTGCTGGTGCACAAGCACAAACACACACACACGCATCCTCATGGGCATCATAGCAGTTCTCAGGAGCATTTCCTCCAAACGGGACACACTCTGACTGACTTCCTCCATTTGGAAGGACCTCGTCCTCTGAAACCTCTGTGACACTCTGTCATGGCACATCTCTCATGACCCTGGGCCCTTCTTCCTGATGCAGTCACTCTTTAAGGATCATTTACATTTGGAGGTGTAATGCATTTGACACTCCCTCTTCTATGTGAGAAATTACTTTTTTTTTTTTTTTTGAGACGGAGTCTCAGTCTGTCGTCGAGGCTGGAGTGCAGTGGCACCGTATCGGCTCACTGCAACCTCCGTGTCCTGGGTTCAAGCAATTCTCCTGCCTCAGCCTCCCAAGTCGCTGGGATTACAGGTGCGCACCACCACGCCCGGCTAGTTTTTATATTTTTAGTAGAGACGGGGTTTCACCATGTTGGCCAGGCTGGTCTCAAACTCCTGACCTCAGGTGATCCACCCACCTCGGCCTCCCAAAGTGCTGGGATTACAGGCATGAGCCACCGTGTCCAGCTTTTAGCAATACTCATATAATAATTGTGATTTACAACGTTAATTTCAATTTTTAAAATACTGCTTAAATTCTGTACCCACACCATGTGGGAACTAATATTTGCGCCTACCAAGGAAAATTATCACACCTTGTAGTTTACACTCAGTTTCGTTATTTTAAGTTTTCAGTTTCATTGTTTTAAGTTTTAAACATAAATTAAAAATCCAAAGGGACACATAGAACAAAAAACTATACAATTCAAGCTCTATTTTTTGGACTTTATAATCAGAGTGTTATCATCAACTATTTTGAATCTACCCTTTAAATCCAAGAATATTATATGGATTGGAGATAAGAATAGACCTCGATTAGTGACAAACTCAGACTGTCCAAACAAATACATGCAGCTGAGTCCTTAGGGGACACTATATGACTGGAGTTCTAGAATTAACTTCCCTACAGAACACAATGTTTATTAAAGCACAACTAATAAAAATGTGCTAATTGAAGTTGACATATATATTATCATCAAAACTCAACAGTAATTGCAGCAGTTGTTTATAACTCAGACCAGAGGTCAGCAAACATTTTCTGTTAAGGGCTAGATAGTAAATAGTTTATTCTCTGTGGCCATCTGGCCTCTGTCACGACTACTCAACTTTGCCATTGCAGCATGAAAGAAAGCTGCCATAGATAATATAATATGTAAATGAATAAGAGTGACTGGTTCCAATAAAACTTTATCACAGAAACAGACAGCCAGCTGCACGGAGCCAAGCCTTCAGTTTTTTGGAGAAGTATTTTATCACAGATATTGTTTAGAATTACGGGCTTTTTGTCAGTTTTGTTATTGTTTTTAAATTCTCTACAGAAAATGCACCTCCTACTGCCAAAGCGGGACTGTCACCCACTGTCTGCTCTTGATACTCTGTTATCTGCTTCTCACTGTGGCGTGGGCTCCTGAAGGCAGGCTTGATGTCCAATGCATCTTTGTGGCCCCAGGTCCCACCAGAGGCCCTTGAACACTGGGTGTGCTTAATGGACATTTCTGAAATACATGAACCCAAATGTACCTTAGATTTAAACCAAGCTTTACATTTGCTAATTACTTTCGTATAACTTATTCAATGTTCTGCTAGCAGACTTTAAAAAATAATGTATTGTGTATGCAGTGAACATATCATCTTCACACCACTAAACAACCGTCTCCTAATGTTTCTCGAAGACAATACATATTTGTATAAATAAATGGTATATAAATTATCATTTATTTGTATAAATAGTATTTGTTGTATACTGTTTGTTTATATTTAGTGTTTAAATAAATAATAGATTTAGTGTTTAAACTTAGTAATTAGTATTATTAGTATTATTTAGTAATAAATAATATCAAATATAAATAAATAGCATATAACAAATGCTATTTACATAATAGTAACTAAAAAATAGTTATATATTTTAAACAACTACTTATATATTTTAAATAACTAAATATTTATATAAATACTTAGTATTGAAATAATATATATTTATATAAGATATATCTTTTTATTTAGTAACTAGATAAATACTTATATATTTTAAGTAACTAAATACTTATATAAATACTTAGTATTTATTTCATATATATTTATATACCATATATTTTGTCTCTTTTTTTTTTTTTTTTGAGTTGGAGTTTCTCTCTTGTTGCCCAGGCTGGAGTGCAATGGCACAATCTCAGCTCAGCACAACCTCCGCCTCCTGGGTTCAAGTGATTTTCCTGCCTCAACCTCCCCAGTAGCTGTGATTACAGGCATGTGCCACCATGTCCGGCTAATTTTGTATTTTTAGTAGAGATGGGCTTTCTCTATGTTGGCCAGGCTGGTCTCGAACTCCTGATCTCAGGTGATCTGCCCCCCTTTGTTCTCCTAAAGTGCCGGGATTACAGGGGTGAGCCACCACACCCGGCCTCTTTCTTGTTTCTTTTGCAAACTTAAGGGCGTCAGCACTTCTTACTCCGACAAATGTTTTATGCCTGATCAGAATTCTTTGTTCTGTCTTCTTTATCTGCTTCACAGACCAGTTCTCTGAGGCCAGGGCTGCCCATCCTCCTATCTTGTAATTTCAGCCAACTGTGAAGAAGCCCTTGGCCATGTCACATTAAGAGAACAGGTGCTGCTGCGTCACCCTCTCCTCAGCCACCACGTTCCCCACACTGGCAGGTGCTCCCTCTCCTAAAACAGACACCTGTTGGCATTTGCCATCAATTTGCTGTGTGCCATGTTCCAGGAGACATCTGCCCTTTGTCTGAAATCTCCCATTTTCTGAAGTCTATTAATTCCTTCTTCTGGGATATGTTTCCTCTTGGCCATCAGTTTCTTTTGCAGGGTGTGTGCAGACATTCGTTTGCGTTTGCTTTCCTGAGACCTAGCAGAGTGTGGGTTAGAAGCAGACCGTCCAGAGCCAGCACAGTGGAATCGAAGGCTAACTTCTCCTTTTTAGTGGGGTGCCCTTGAGAAAATGCCCTTTTTAAGTCTCAGTTTAGTTTGTCTTTAAAAGGAAGACACTAGTCCCTGTTTCATAGAGTCAATCTGGAGATTCAATGAAATCGCATATGCAAAACACCTGAGCTGGCACCTGCACTTAAAAGGAGTTCAGCACATGATATGTTAATGTTATTCTTAGGGCTGCCATGTCTGGCTGTGCGGTTTGTGTACTGCACAAAAGCCCCCATCCAAAGGAAGTGGGCAGAGGGTGAAAGGGTTGGTTTCTGTCATTAATCTACCTAGAGGATTCTCCTTTTTAAGTTTGTCTTCCTGGATGGTTATCTTTTGTTTAATTAATCTGCCAGGAAGCATGGCCTTTGTGACTATAGGGAGGTGCTCCCGACCTCCCTATAGGCCTTTTATTTCTCCTCTCACTCCCAGGCCCCTCCTTTCATTCTCTCTTTCAAAAGCTTTATCCTCACCGGTGAAAGAGAAGCCCTACATGAAACCCAGACATGGTGGTTAGCCCCTGTTCCTCCTCAGGCGGAGAGGGGCTGTCCACAATTCAGGCAGGTCTCAGCTGTCAACCGTGCCACTCTGGGCCGGGGAGGAGTCCCAGCGTCTTTCTCTAGCTCGTGGTTGGGTGGAAGAGTGAGATGTGAAAAAGAAACAACATCCTTGAAGTGGGGAGTTTAAGGAGGACTTGGGGAGTCACACCCAATGTTCTCAGAGCCAGCAGAAGGGCCCCTGCGAGGCCGGGATGTGGATATACCTTCAGGGAGGAAGTCACACTTGTTTTGAACCTTAGCCCATGCGGAAGAAATGCCCAGATGTAGTCAGATTGAAGAAAGCACTCCGGGCAGAGAGAATTTGGGATATTTTTTAAAAGTCTAGATCAGCAGGGTTATGCACCTGGCTAAGGAAGGGGTCCCATAGATAGTTTTACCAGAACTTTTGAACTCTTAAGCCTCCCTTGTTTTCACTGTGTTCCCTGAAGTGGGCAGGACTGGTGTTGCCGAAGCCCCCCACTCAGAGGTGAGCAAAGTGGGCTCTGGGACCTGCCTCTCGGGCTGAGGGGTGAGTCAGTTCCCGAACAGTTCTCAGGCCTTGCTTGACCCCAGGCCTGGTCTTGACTCCAGCTCAGCACTGCTGTAACCCGATCTCTGTGGCCACTTGCAGAAGGGCCAAAACCCTGTTCCCAGAAGAGATGCCAGTGCCCAGAGGGCAGCTTCTCTCTGGTCAGTACCTTTACCCCAGTTCACGTAGGAAAACACTTCTGAGTTCAGCAGAAGCTGCCTCTCGGCTTTCTCCAGGAACTGGGGTCAGGAAGCCATTGTGTTGTATGGATTACTTTTCCCCCTGAGTGAAAGCTCAGAGAGAGTCAAGGGAAACTCTTCCGTAGGTTTCTCTTCACTGAATTGCAGGCCCATGCCAAAAAATCACCCCCAGAGCAGCAGCTGGGAACAAAATCCACTCAGCACAGTGTGATACCATGTCCCTTAGAAAGAACTCCAGCCCCTCCTCACTGGAGCAGATCCCATCTGCTGGCCCCACACTCAGAATCTGTAATGGCCCCTCACACATGACTGGGTACAGGCCTCCGCCTCGAAGAGCGGCAGAGCCAGGGGTTAAGTGTCTGAGTCCTCGTCTCCGGAGACGTTCTGCCTTCACTAGCTGTGTAACCTGGGGCAAGTTATTTAGTCTTTCTGATTCTTACTTTTCTCTTTCGTAAGATGGGCTGATACTACCACCTGCCCCTCAGGGCCACTGTGAGTAAGCTGCGAGAACATGCCTGGAAGAGATTTAGCATTCTGTGTCACATACGGCAAGCCCAACATACATGTTGGCTGTTTCTTCCTTAAATATGTATTGATATTTCAAGTTATGAAAGTAGTACTGGCACAATACAAAACAACTGAAAAATACGAAACTGTGTATAAGAGGAAAAAAGGCAAACACGTCCTCGTCCCATTCTCTCCCCAAAGAGCTAAGTTTTCAAAGCTTCATGTATCTCCTTCTAGTCCATTATCCTTGCACGTGAAGTCTTTTACAGGCATATGCACGTTTTTCTCTTTTCCACAAAATAAAAATATAACATACGAATTATCCTGTAATTTGCTCTTTCTGCTTTATGTATAGTAGAGACAACTTCATAGTAGTACTAGTAATTCTATCTGTATTTCTTTATTAACCAAAAAATATTCTACTACATAACTGGACAGCAGTTTATCCACCCCATTGCCCACTGAGTAACATACAAGTTGTTACTTGAATGTTAATTGTTGACAGTTACAAATGCTGCTAAAATAAGCATCCTTGAGTGGACCTCTCCGTGCTTATAAATTCTTAAAGAAGGAATTTCTGGCTCAAAAGATAGGTATATTTAGGTTTTATGGAAATTGCTTAATTTTGTCTTCCAATGTATTTAATTGTTTGCACACCAAACAATAGTATATGAGAGAACATTCTCCCCAGACCTACATGAAATGAGGCATCAGAATTTTACAATACTTCAGAACCATCACACAGATAGACTGCATTTAAAGGACGTTTGCTTACTGATCCTTAATTTTAGAAGCCTTTCAGACTCCTCTGAATGGCACTGAGCCGCTCCAGTCAGACAAGCTCTCATTTTCATGGAGGGTACATAAAGGAGGGCAAATGTGACTTCCTGGGCTTATAGATTAGGTGTTTCTTTTGTGAAAAGGTCACACCTGAGCCCCAGGCCAGAATTTTTTTTTTTTTTTTTTTTTTTTTGAGACAGAGTCTTGCTCTGTCACCCAGGCTGGAGTGCAGTGGCACAATCTCGGTTCACTGCAACCTCCACCTCCCAGGTTCAAGCAATTCTCCTGCCTCAGCCTCCTGAGTAGCGGAGATTACAGGTGCACACCACCACGCCTGGCTAATTTTTATATTTTTAGTAGAGATGGGGTTTCGCCAGGTTGGTCAGGCTGGTCTTAAACTTCTGACCTTGTGATCTGCCCGCCTTGGCTTCCTAGTGCTGAGATTACAGGCGTGAGCCACTGTGCCCAGCCCAGAACTTCTTTAATAAATAAAGCCAAGCAATTCTTGGAAGCATTTGGCTTCCAGAAGAATCCAGCCTACATCACATTCGCAGGAAAGGAAGACAAGACTCAGGGTTTCTGGGTCACACTTCCATGTCCACCTTTGAGTAGAGTCTTTCATAAGTTTGGACAATGTACCACCCTCTCTAGAACTTGATTTGTTTCTCTACTGGATGGATTGGCCCTAAAGAAAGCAGAGGCTTGAACCGACTATCCCAGAGAGTTTGACAAAACAGATCTCTTTCTATAGCATTTCCTTAGAATTATCCAGAAGACACATTTTTTTTCAATCCAGAATTTCTGGGATTTTCAACTTTCAGGGATATTGACTCATTTAAATAATGGTCAACTGTATTGAGAAGGGAATTGTATTGGGAAGAGAGCCCTTCAGGAAAAATTGTCGATGAGGAAATTATTTGTACTCTTATAACAGTACCATAGTTAAATCTCCATCAGTAGTAGATGGACAGAACCAAACTGCTGGTGTAAAAAGAAGATCTGAATTCTTGTCCTGATTCTTTCACTTAGTAACTATGTGACCTGGAGCAAATTACTTAACCTCTCTGATTTGCAGTTTACTTATGTGAAAAATGAGCATAAGTCCCCGCATAATTCATACAGAGGTAGTGAGGAGAAATGTAATAATAGATGTAAAAATTTTGCAGTCCACTGGGAAATAGTAATACATGAAAGGTATGGTTAATATTTGGTTTTAAAATATAGCCTTTATTCTATGATGTCCGATTTTCTTGGCATTCACAGCATTTAGAACCCACTAATAAAGCCATGCTAGCAAGAGTACAATTAAGGACAAGTTGGAAAACTGCCCAGTTCCCATGCATTTGATCTTAGTGAAGCATAGCACATTTGAAAGGACTGTAGATACAGGAGCTGCATTTCTGGGGAAGTCCCTCCATGAGGCCCTCTCCATCTACCCACCTGAACTCTTATCCTTCTACCCACTCCTGAACAATTTGCTTGGCTCAGCCACCTCCAATCCAAAGCCTCTGTGATTCTAAGACCCAGGTGTGTTCTGAGGAAGATTAGACGCAGGCAGACACAATTTTGCATTTCTTCCTTTCCCACCCACCTAACTTATTTCTACAGAAAAAAAGTATTGCTAAGAAGAGCCTTGAAGCAGGCTGGCAGAAGATAAGAGGGTCTCCAGTTTAGGTAGATATGCAAGAAGTGGAGAGCTGTTTGTACAAACATCAGCTCTTTCTTCGCTATGACTGGGCATCACTTTGCCCCATCTCCCATCTTTCCATAGCTAGAAGGAAGGATTCTCCTGGATACCCTCCAGGTTCATTTAAGTAGGACACAGAACTCATTGGCTCCCTTGTTCCTGGACTTCCCCTGCTAGTGGTGTGGTCTTTTCCCGACTAATCAAATTCCAGGAAACAAACTACAGAACAAGATATAATTTTGCAGGTGATTCAGCAGCTCTCAGATTTCTGTTCACCTAGAAGGCAAATTTATCTTTCAAAACAAGTACACTCATTTCTTCACATCTCCTGGGTCCCAGCAGTTAGATAAACTCTCCATGTAATGGTGAATTAAGAAAGGGTCATCTGACAAGCTCACTGAGTGAAAATGGCCCATCCCACTTTGCTGAGGTCACATCACAGGCTTGCTGTCACTGAAGGTCATTGCCGTACCACTTCCGACAGATCTTTGACCTCAAGGGCCGGAAGAACTCTTTTTCTTGGGCTCCTTTCTCCCCACTGCTGTGGTCCGCAAATGTATTCACTGAAACAAGTAATTCTGCTTAGTTCCGAAATAAAGAAACTTAGGTCAGAGTTCTAACCAGAAACAGGAAATTTAGCCAGAGGAGGACAGAGTCAGAGGAAATAAGACAGGGTGAATAGAAGAAGGTTTTCAGAAATGCTCTCTGAACCTACTCTAGCACTCTGCCTCTCTGGGAGGCTGTAAAATCCATGTAGTTTATCCCAAATTTCCCACATACAACACCAGACTCCTGCCTGGCATTAACACTGCTTTCCCATCGGTACAACCTCTGCTCTCTGTTACTAATTCAGTTTCAATGTCTCATTTCTTATGAACTCATACTCTCATGACCTGCAGCATGTGCAAAAGTAATTTAACACATTTCACCTGATATTCTCTTTGGAATTCTCAGATGGTGGCATGAAAGTATTGTGGAACTTCTGCATGTAAATGATAGATGCGTGAGTTTGTGCGTATATGGGGGGTGCACACACATTTGTGTTCACTCACCCGCCTGCGAGCCCATGTGCTCTAGCAATAGGATAGGAAGAGAGCTGTCCATGGTATATCATTCATTCATTCATTTGACACATATTTATAGATCTACTATGAACCAAGCACCACTGTACCTATATGACCGGCACAAGATGAAGAACAATTGCAATGAGGTCCTTGTCTTCAGGGAGCTTACAGTCCTGTGGGAGAGAAAGGCCACGACAGTAGAGCTCAGGACATGCTGATAGCATAAATACAGATAACTCTACCCATCCTTTACTTTAATATCCCTTTCAGGTTTACCCTCCACCCGAGTGCCAGACTCCCTTCCATACCCAAACATACCAGCCTCAAATATGCCTCAGCCTTGGAGTGCCATAGGGAGCCATCAGGAGAGGGAATCAGTGCTAAGCCCCCACCATGAAGAAAGCCAGAGCATCTGAAAACACAACTGGGATTTGAGCTTCCTGTAGGTCACTGCAAAAAAGGGGAAAAAAAAGACCACGTGACCAAACTTTCTCATGAAATAATACGGCAGATTATACCCTCAAATGGTACAAAATTTTCCTATGTAGTTTATCTATTATCTAATTGTTGATTTCAAGAGATGCCAGATAGGGAAGAGTCTTCTCTAAATTTACATATTTTATCCCTTTCCACTTCCATTCTTACCTTCCCAGCTTTTTGCAGAGATAAATACATATTAGACTAAGGCACATTTTTAAATTTCTGTTAAAAATATATTATTATCCGCAACTCTAAAGGTGGATTCTGAAAGATGATTTAAATATTTTATATCATTAAATGTTTCAAATACACCAAAGAATATGTGTGCTTATGATTTATATGCAAGATATACAGAATATAAAATAAGCAGTCCTCTCCTCATTCATTTATTCATTCATTTGATACATATGGTATGTTTGGGTATTGAAGTGGCACTCAGGTTGAGGGTCAACCAGAAAGGGTTATCAAAGTAAAGTATGGGTGGAGTTATCTGTATTTATGCTATCAGCATGTCCTGAGCTATAGAATCATGGCTTTTCTCTCCCACTAGACTGTAAGCTCCTTGAAGACAAGCACCTCATTGCAATTGTTCTTGTCCTGTAGCCAGTCATACAGGCACAGTGGTTCTTGGTCCATGGTAGATCTATAAATATGCTCCAGAAGAACATAAAAATGCAGCGACACTCTCTGCTTTCTCCTTCAACAGGTGAACACGATCTGAAATTCAGTGTATTTATTACCTGCTTTTCCTTATAGGTTTCCTCCTATGTATGTGCCCCCAGTCAAGGTAAGTTTGAGTATTTGAACTTTTTTTTTTTTTGAGACGGAGTCTCGCTCTGCTGTCGCCCAGGCTGGAGTGCAGTGGCCGGATCTCAGCTCACTGCAAGCTCCGCCTCGCCGGTTAATGCCATTCTCCCTCCTCAGCCTCCTGAGTAGCTGGGACTACAGACGCACGCCACCTCGCCCGGCTAATTTTTTTGTATTTTTTTTAGTAGAGACGGGGTTTCACCGTGTTAGCCAGGATGGTCTCGATCTCCTGACCTCGTGATCC
>NW_012106275.1:1921901-1923156 GCF_000951045.1 Mandrillus leucophaeus | reverse complement strand
TTAGTCTTTCTGATTCTTACTTTTCTCTTTCGTAAGATGGGCTGATACTACCACCTGCCCCTCAGGGCCACTGTGAGTAAGCTGCGAGAACATGCCTGGAAGAGATTTAGCATTCTGTGTCACATACGGCAAGCCCAACATCTGTCTCTTATACACATCTAGATTTAGCATTCTGTGTCACATACGGCAAGCCCAACATACATGTTGGCTGTTTCTTCCTTAAATATGTATTGATATTTCAAGTTATGAAAGTAGTACTGGCACAATACAAAACAACTGAAAAATACGAAACTGTGTATAAGAGGAAAAAAGGCAAACACGTCCTCGTCCCATTCTCTCCCCAAAGAGCTAAGTTTTCAAAGCTTCATGTATCTCCTTCTAGTCCATTATCCTTGCACGTGAAGTCTTTTACAGGCATATGCACGTTTTTCTCTTTTCCACAAAATAAAAATATAACATACGAATTATCCTGTAATTTGCTCTTTCTGCTTTATGTATAGTAGAGACAACTTCATAGTAGTACTAGTAATTCTATCTGTATTTCTTTATTAACCAAAAAATATTCTACTACATAACTGGACAGCAGTTTATCCACCCCATTGCCCACTGAGTAACATACAAGTTGTTACTTGAATGTTAATTGTTGACAGTTACAAATGCTGCTAAAATAAGCATCCTTGAGTGGACCTCTCCGTGCTTATAAATTCTTAAAGAAGGAATTTCTGGCTCAAAAGATAGGTATATTTAGGTTTTATGGAAATTGCTTAATTTTGTCTTCCAATGTATTTAATTGTTTGCACACCAAACAATAGTATATGAGAGAACATTCTCCCCAGACCTACATGAAATGAGGCATCAGAATTTTACAATACTTCAGAACCATCACACAGATAGACTGCATTTAAAGGACGTTTGCTTACTGATCCTTAATTTTAGAAGCCTTTCAGACTCCTCTGAATGGCACTGAGCCGCTCCAGTCAGACAAGCTCTCATTTTCATGGAGGGTACATAAAGGAGGGCAAATGTGACTTCCTGGGCTTATAGATTAGGTGTTTCTTTTGTGAAAAGGTCACACCTGAGCCCCAGGCCAGAACTTTTTTTTTTTTTTTTTTTTTTTTTTTGAGACAGAGTCTTGCTCTGTCACCCAGGCTGGAGTGCAGTGGCACAATGTCGGTTCACTGCAACCTCCTCCTCCCAGGTTCAAGCAATTCTCCTGCCTCAGCCTCCTGAGTAGCGGAGATTACAGGTGCACACC
>NW_012106275.1:1910752-1917611 GCF_000951045.1 Mandrillus leucophaeus | reverse complement strand
CAGAGACACATGTCTCTTAGATTAGGGCTGGGACATTCCAATCTACCCCATGCTGTTTTTGAACACAGTTCTCTTCCCTGAGTCAGTTTGCAGTTTGATGGCTACTTTCTCTCAGCCCTCTGAAGATGTGATTGTACTGCATTCTTTTATTATTTTACTTTAAGTTCTGGGATACATGTGCAGAAAGTGCAGGTTTGTTAACATAGGTATACGTGTGCCATGGTGGTTTGCTGCGCCTAATAACCCGTTATCTAGACTTTAGGCCCCTCATGCATTAGGTATTTGTCCTAATGCTCTCCCTCCCCTTGCCCCCCACCTCCCAACAGACCCCAGTGTGTGATGTTCCCCTCCCTGTGTCCATGTCTTCTCATTGTTCAACTCCCACGTATGAGCGAGAACATGCAGTGTTTGGTTTTCTGTTCCTGTGTTAGTTTGCTGAGGATGATGGCTTCCAGCTTAATACATGCCCCTGCAAAGGACATGATTTCATTCTTTTGTATGGCTTGATTGCACTGCATTTTGGCTCCAGCTGCCCCTGTGACGGCATCGATTACCTACCGAACTGTGGCTCCTTTTGAGCTATACATCTTTTCTCTCTGGCTACTTTTCAGATAGTCATGTTTATCTTTGGTGGTCAGCTGTTTTGAAAAATATAGGGTAGATTTCTTTTATCCTGCTTGTGATTCATTGAAGTTCCCAAATCTGAGGATTCGTGGGTTTCATCTACTCAAGAGAATTCTCCACCATCACCTCTTCCATATTGTTGCTTTCTCTATTCTCTTTATTGTGTCTTTCCAATGATCACTTTCCACAAGTCTGACTGAATGTGTGTTACAGCTTTTCACTGTATGTAAATTTTCAACCTTCCTTTTGTTGTTTCCTCTTTTGTCACTCAGTACTGCATTCAGGATCATTTCATAAGGTTAGCTTGCATTTCACCATTTCCCTCCCAGTTGCTTCTAATCTGTCTTTAATATCTGCACTGAATTTCAAATTGTGTATATTATACATTTATTCCTAGAGGATAAATGTATTACTTTTTCAAATCTGACTCATCATTTTTATACTCTCTTTTTCCTTCCTCATGTTTTCAAGTCAACCTTTTCATCTTCTTTTTAAAAACATATTAAATACATTTGTTTTATATGTTTATCTAATAATTTCAGTATCTGTTATGCTCTGGTTTTGATCTGCTGGGTGTTGTTTCTGCAGACTGTCACTCATGGTACTTTGTTCACTTATGTATTCTATGATTTTTCTTCAACTCATGAATTTTCGGCCTTTCTTTGAAACCCGAATTGAAGGAGCCTTACTCTTGAGAAGATTTGCATTTACTTCTGCCAGTTACCGGGAACCACCACCAGTGTGGTACCAGAATGTGAAATCTTGGCTTGATGTTTTCCAGACCACAATGCATACCGTGAATTGGACCACAAACCTGTGTGAAGGAGGGTAACAAATCCTCAAAGAATACTTCTTTCCCCTTTTCCCAGAATCAAAACTGGTACCTGTACTGGATACACTTTCTGGACATTTGAATTTGTGGGGAAATATATTTTGGTTTATCCTTTTCCCTAAGGGTGCTGATCTTCGAAGACCCTCGTTTTATGTGAAGTCACCTAACCTGTCGGTTCACCAATAAAATAAACCCGAAGCTCTAGTTTACAAGAGGAGCCAGACAGCTTTAGGCTGCTGCCAGATTTACCAGTCTCTTATCTGGATTTGTGCTCCTGCTCAGCTTTTTTGCCTCTGAGCATTTCCTTAAGCCATGCACTTAGAAAGTATTCAACATTTTATCCGATATTTTTGTGTACTTTGAAGGGGGTGGCTTTAGGATTCCTTGGGTACCATGTTGCCAGAGAAGTCTAACCATCTTGCAGAGACTTTCACAGTTGGCACTGTCGGATCTCCCATTTAAGTAAACTCATTGTGTGTGAATCCAGTGGGTTGAAATGTAAGAATAAAGAAAAGAACTAGCATTGACAGAGTGTCTACAATGGGTCAGTCATTTGTAAATGGAACCCTCACCCAACCCTTAGAAGGAAATAATAAAAATATTATTCTAAGGATAAAAACCTTACAACCTGAGCCTCTAGTGGTTAAGAAACCTGTCCACAATAACACAGGGGTGAAGCTAGCATTTAAAATCCTATTTTGCTATTGTGTATATTTAGTTCTTGATTGATGGCTCTTTCCTACCCACGGAAATGTTTTTCTATGGTACATAGAAATTTGTCTAGTGTCTCTTTGAAAAGCAGAGGACTATGACAATTGATGCCAAGCGACCTTAGGCAAGTTCTAGAATTCTAGCCAATTTTTTGAAAATATCCTTAACCAATATCTATCTGTCTATTTATCTATGTATCCATCTATTATCTTTAAAAATAGAGAATAAACCCTTTAAGTAACATGACAGAAGAGACTATGTCCTTGCACATGTTTGTGGCATTCACAAAGCCCTGAACAATGCTATAAAATGAAAGATATTCAACAAATTACCTCTTGAATGAAAAATTTGCCTTTATTCATTATTACAGAACCAAAATGTGTCTGCAAATATCAATGCTCTGGGTAATTCAAAATGTGTTGAGGCAGAGTCTGTCATCCCGACAGAGACACATGTCTCTTAGATTAGGGCTGGGACATTCCAATCTACCCCATGCTGTTTTTGAACACATTTCTCTTCTCTGAGTCAGTTTGCATCAGCTCCTTCATGCGTCGTGGTCTGTTTTAGCACCTCGCACCCTCCTCTGGTATGTCAGAGAGTTTGAGTCACAGATTTCAGTGACTCTGAAAGAAGACCTCACATTCTTTCTTTCAGTTGCCATCATTGACCCAGGGAAGTAGGTTCCTGCCCTGGCATACCTCATCCCACCTGCACCTGTGCTTGAGGGCATTGTTTGCCCTGGACACTCTAGTGTGCAGAGCTATTATCATGTAAGTCACTGTTATCTTGCAGACCCATGATGCTTACTGATGCATTACTGTATTTGCTATTAGAGGGCTCTGAGTTCATAGGTAGCCCATTTCAATGTGCTCACTTAAGAAGGACAATATTTTACCCGTTTTGAGTTGGTGGAGTCATCCTGTCTCATTCCGAGGATTACCTTACATTAGTGGCTTTGAGAAACTCAAACTCTATGCCTGGCTACTTCATCTTTGGAAAGAAGTTACTGTTGAACAAGGGAACCCACGAGGGCTCTTGCTGTGCTTGTCTATGCTAAAGGGACGAGAAAGCAAATAACTCTTTCAATCTCACTTTAAATTGAAGCACAGGACTGGCTCCTTGAACTGGAAAATGTTTATTTATGAATGCAGAGCTCCTTGCAGCTTTGCATCAAAAGGATCTATGTCCAGGAAAGAAGGTGGAGACAGGTTAATGGCCTTGAGAAGAACAGCTTGTAACATTAGCCTCTTCTATCCACCCTTCTTCCAGCAGTAAGTGCAAGAGCTCGGCTTAGAACTGCAGGCCCTTACTTGAATACTAGGAAGCTTTCATTTGACTGCACGTCCATGGTGTAAGGATATTGGTCTCTAAACATTTGAATGCCAAGGGGCAGCTTTTCATGTAGCCTACCCTAGCTCTTTAGAGAGTTTGCTTAAAAGAAAATGAATGCACTTTTATTTAATTTCCTTCTCTAAAAATTTGCTACTGGCCAGGCATGGTGGCTTACCTCTGTAATCCCAGCACTTTGGGAGGCCATGGCAAGTGGATCACCTGAGGTCAGGAGTTCAAGACTAGCCTAGCCAAAATGGAGAAACTCCGTCTCTACTAAAAAATACAAAAATTAGCTGGGCATGGTGATGCATGCCTGTAATCCTAGCTATTCAGGAAACTGAGTCAGCAAAATGGCTTGAACCTGGGAGGTGGAGGTTGCAGTGAGCCAAGATTTCACCATTGCACTCCAGCCTGGGTGACAAGAGTGAAACTCCATCTAAAAAAAAAAAAAAAAGTTTGCTACTAACTGTAGTGTCCAGTGCCAACAGATTTAGTACCTCAGAAAAGGAAATATTCTTCAAAAGGTGACTTCAGTAAAATGTTTCTTAATTACAAAAAAAAGTTAAACTTGTATCAATCAAAGCACAAAAGCAATTTAAATTAACTCAGATTATAGAAAATAAATAAATATTTTTCAAATTGGTAGCTGAGACAATTAAAAATTATTTGGCTATATAACAATATTTAATGCATACTAGTGTTTTCAATTAAGTGACCAATGCCTGTGAATGAGCTGCAAATAAATTTAGATTTATTATGATGAATAAAATCAGATTTTTATTTTGGGAGAAAGGAAACTTCAAATGTTCTAAATTTCTATGTGTGATATTAGAAGCACAGCAGAAAAATGAGACACATTAGGATGAAATAATTACCTCCTTCAATTCTGTGCCTTTTTTCTTGAGGAAAAGGCACCATCATTTGTCCCTCACCCCTTAATCCTAGCCTCTTCACACTCTTGTCCTGGCTTGAAATTCGATACATTCTTGCTGGTGAGCTCAAGTCCCATTTCTGAGAATCCTTTTGCTTTCATCCTAGTCCGGGCTGACCTCTCTGTGGCTGCCTAAGGCCATGACCCAGTCCTGGCCTCCCAAGAGAAAGGCATAATCGAAATACAGGATGAATGCCACTGTAGGGGCAATTTTAGAGGATACTGGGAACCAAGGACTGAGCATTACCAAGGGTGAGGATGGAAACACCTAGAAGAGAGGCGTGGACCTGCAGGACCCTGTACCTTAGCTGCTCTGGGCAGTTGCCTCCAGCTGCCATGGAACTTAAGGGAAACAACCTTTGCATGGTGCCCGTTCCAGTGACTGGCACTTCTTTACACTCAATGCATCCCTTCTATGGGGAGATTGTTCTAAGGGCTATCCACATCCAGAAAGCAGAAAATAGGCTAACAACTTCTCAAAGCAAAAGTTTTATAACCATGAAATAGTGTCGTTGACATTAAGTAACGTCTGCTTCAGATTATATTAAAAAGTCAGCATAACCCCAAACAACCTAAATGAGAGGAATGTCATTTTTATTGCCACCAATTCAAGCGCTAACATCTGCTGCCTCTTTCCAGAGGTGCACGTATTGCTTCAATTCTATCCATTCAGCTTATTTTTCAAAGATGTTTGAAACTGAACTAAAACTTAAATAGATTCCTCTGT
Organism: Mandrillus leucophaeus; assembly: GCF_000951045.1. Lineage (NCBI taxonomy): Eukaryota > Metazoa > Chordata > Mammalia > Primates > Cercopithecidae > Mandrillus > Mandrillus leucophaeus. Next base: position 1,912,454 of record NW_012106275.1, on the reverse strand, counting down.
ATACGGGCCACCATTCCAATGGCGGGAAGTTATTTTTATATAGACATTTTTGGTTAAGTGTAAACGTGGCACCTGGCAGTAAACTCAATAGACATTTCTGTCAAGCTGGGTATTAAAAATAGTGATCCCTTTAGGACATTTATTTGCTATTTGGAAGCCGTCAGTTTATGATTTGGAAGCATTTAATAGTTTTTACTTGACACAAGATTGTCAAGTATGCCTTTCAAATCCAGTGGTGACAAACATTTAAGGAGACACAAAGGTGACCCTCCTTATCGGCTGTGGTGATTGGTGAGTTCATGGGAGGTAGAAGAAGGGCTGGTCTACAAACTGCCACAACATTCCTACATGCTGAAGTTGGTGGAAGCAGAGTTTTGCCCCTGGCGCTGCTGCCTGGCCCGACCCTCTTGTCTGCTTCTCTCCGCTTCTGGGGTCCTACTGGCCTTCATTCTCTGGTTATAGCTCAACAAATAGGTGATCGGGAAACCCAAAGCTTGGATATACAATAAAAATAATTTGAAACTTGATTTTAGGGAATCTTAAAGATTTGATATACCCAATTGAGTGTGGAATTCTTTAGGGGATATATCCACACACACACATATATATATATTTTTTTTTCTTTTTTTAAATAAAACTAGTACTACCATAAATTTACCATCCTTCTTTTTCACCAGACCATTAGCCATTTGCAAAGTTCCAGCTTATCTTCCAAGAATCTGAACCTCCAAGCGTTAGGATACTGGAATATTTTTAAAGTTGCAGCAAAGTCACCGAAGCTAATCAAAGTAAAAGGTCTTCCCTATGCAAAGTAAAAGAGGCCAACTTGAAAAAAAAAATCCACTGAAACAAAAAAAAATCTAAATTTACTCATATTTAAACATTTTCCTTTTCTTAAACTTGGAAAACCTTTTGCTAAATAATTCCCTTACAGAGTTACTGGAGGAACAGATTCAATGAATGAGGAAAGCCAAACAAATACAGACATGTAAGCAAATACTTCAAAAATAATGAGGATTGTGAAATTCTAGTTCCTGATATGGATGTAGACTATCCCAGAAGACTAGAAGTCTGAGCTCCCAAATGAAATAACCAATTCCAAGACTGCTTGAAGGACCTCTCTGGACTTTGAACATGTTGATTCCTCAGCCTGGAAGACTCGTCCATCCCTTGTCTGTCTGTCCTCATCAAAAAGGAATTTATTCTTCAAAACCTAGATCTGTCACTCACTGTTTTATCAACACTTTCTTGAACTCATCACTTCCTCCCCACCTGTCTTTGGAATCTTATAAAAGCATCCCTTCAGGAACATGTGATGTTTCTCATGCATTCTTCTCACATCTGTATTTCACAGTAGACTGAAGCCACCATATTCTTCTTTGTGTTAACAACACCTCACACAATAACCAGGGCACAATAGATGCCTCATGGTGTTTCTTACATTGAATTGCGCTCACCTTGAACTTACATTACTGTAATAGTTCATTCTCCTTCCATCGACTCTTTCTTATGTTGACCCCAATTCTACCTCCCTTTATCCTCCACTCACTGGTCCTATTTTTGTCCCTTTGGGACAACACAGAATAAGCCTATTTCCTCTTCAAATAAGGCCCTATGCAAAATGCAGGCATCTTTTATGACATGCATAGTGAAACACCCTTCAACCTGTTCTCATATGACATGCTTCTGGGACCATTCACCC
>NW_012106275.1:1902560-1910702 GCF_000951045.1 Mandrillus leucophaeus | reverse complement strand
TAAATAGATTCCTCTGTATACGGGCCACCATTCCAATGGCGGGAAGTTATTTTTATATAGACATTTTTGGTTAAGTGTAAACGTGGCACCTGGCAGTAAACTCAATAGACATTTCTGTCAAGCTGGGTATTAAAAATAGTGATCCCTTTAGGACATTTATTTGCTATTTGGAAGCCGTCAGTTTATGATTTGGAAGCATTTAATAGTTTTTACTTGACACAAGATTGTCAAGTATGCCTTTCAAATCCAGTGGTGACAAACATTTAAGGAGACACAAAGGTGACCCTCCTTATCGGCTGTGGTGATTGGTGAGTTCATGGGAGGTAGAAGAAGGGCTGGTCTACAAACTGCCACAACATTCCTACATGCTGAAGTTGGTGGAAGCAGAGTTTTGCCCCTGGCGCTGCTGCCTGGCCCGACCCTCTTGTCTGCTTCTCTCCGCTTCTGGGGTCCTACTGGCCTTCATTCTCTGGTTATAGCTCAACAAATAGGTGATCGGGAAACCCAAAGCTTGGATATACAATAAAAATAATTTGAAACTTGATTTTAGGGAATCTTAAAGATTTGATATACCCAATTGAGTGTGGAATTCTTTAGGGGATATATCCACACACACACATATATATATATTTTTTTTTCTTTTTTTAAATAAAACTAGTACTACCATAAATTTACCATCCTTCTTTTTCACCAGACCATTAGCCATTTGCAAAGTTCCAGCTTATCTTCCAAGAATCTGAACCTCCAAGCGTTAGGATACTGGAATATTTTTAAAGTTGCAGCAAAGTCACCGAAGCTAATCAAAGTAAAAGGTCTTCCCTATGCAAAGTAAAAGAGGCCAACTTGAAAAAAAAAATCCACTGAAACAAAAAAAAATCTAAATTTACTCATATTTAAACATTTTCCTTTTCTTAAACTTGGAAAACCTTTTGCTAAATAATTCCCTTACAGAGTTACTGGAGGAACAGATTCAATGAATGAGGAAAGCCAAACAAATACAGACATGTAAGCAAATACTTCAAAAATAATGAGGATTGTGAAATTCTAGTTCCTGATATGGATGTAGACTATCCCAGAAGACTAGAAGTCTGAGCTCCCAAATGAAATAACCAATTCCAAGACTGCTTGAAGGACCTCTCTGGACTTTGAACATGTTGATTCCTCAGCCTGGAAGACTCGTCCATCCCTTGTCTGTCTGTCCTCATCAAAAAGGAATTTATTCTTCAAAACCTAGATCTGTCACTCACTGTTTTATCAACACTTTCTTGAACTCATCACTTCCTCCCCACCTGTCTTTGGAATCTTATAAAAGCATCCCTTCAGGAACATGTGATGTTTCTCATGCATTCTTCTCACATCTGTATTTCACAGTAGACTGAAGCCACCATATTCTTCTTTGTGTTAACAACACCTCACACAATAACCAGGGCACAATAGATGCCTCATGGTGTTTCTTACATTGAATTGCGCTCACCTTGAACTTACATTACTGTAATAGTTCATTCTCCTTCCATCGACTCTTTCTTATGTTGACCCCAATTCTACCTCCCTTTATCCTCCACTCACTGGTCCTATTTTTGTCCCTTTGGGACAACACAGAATAAGCCTATTTCCTCTTCAAATAAGGCCCTATGCAAAATGCAGGCATCTTTTATGACATGCATAGTGAAACACCCTTCAACCTGTTCTCATATGACATGCTTCTGGGACCATTCACCCGTCCGTGGACGCACACTCTGGTGCATCACTGGGACCATTCTCGTGCTCTATGGCACCGCTTCCTCCACAAGCGTGGCGGCCAGAACAAGAGCCCATAGGGTAGATGTCGACTGACCATTGAGTAGCACAAGACATTACACTTCTGTTAGAACAGGCTATGATTGGGCAACCCGCTCGGGTCCCCTTCCATACTGTGGAAGCTTTGTTCTTTCACTCTTTACAATAAATCTTGCTGCTGCTCAAAACAAACAAACAAACAGAAAAGAACAAGCTATGATTATATCAGGGTCTTTTTAGCAAACCATATCACACTGCTCACTATGATCAGGCTCAGTTTATCCTAAATCATGGATAGTCATTGTGTTACTATACTCTCATAAGTACACGTTACACATTTGAGAGATTAAAAAAAATTATCTTACATCATTCTCCAGATATGGCTGAAGGTCATCTGGCTGTGGCAAATAGGGCTACGCTGGCAATGGTTATCAGTCTTGAAAAGTGTTCTAATCATGAATTATCACATATGCAAGGTTGATAATATACCATAAGGACAGCTTATAATATACTATAAGGCTGAGGCTGGGGATTCTCCACAGAAACACACTGGGTCAGATCTGTCCATGATTAAGAGAAGGAAATATGTCCCAGACCAACTGGCAAATGGTTGCTTCCCTCATCCTCCAAGTCTCTAAACAAAGAGCCTCCAAGAACCTGCTCAATCTCTATGGCCAGAGTCCATGCTGACTGGATAATGCTGGTGCCTTTACAGTTCTTCAGTCTTACCAGTTGTTAAATATTTTGATCACCCTCTTTTCTTCTGAACCCAGAGGGGATTTTACTAATGGCCTTCAAGTACACAAATGACTGTTTGAGTGAATCATGGCCAATTAATCTCCAAATCCACAGGGAAGAAAACAAAAGGAAATGAGTATAACTGTAGCGAGGACTTAGCATGGACTGACGGGGTGTGGGAGAGTGACACCGGGTGCTCCTATTGTCCCATTTGGACAGACTTCATAAGCCAGATGGAGCCCCACAGATCTGGAGGCTAAAGCCCAAGCCTGTCTGAGAATGTCTTTGCATGATTTCTCAGGGTCTGGGATCCTCTAGGCAAAAAGTCAGAGGGAAAGGGCCATGTGTGGGAGGAACCATTATCTAATATTAGTCTCTTGACTCTTGTAAGAACTGAAACAAATGATCATTTACTGGTGTCTTGCACCAAATCAGTCTGGAGAAGAGAAACTATCAGATGTTTCAGCTCAACAGCTGCACATCAAAAATAGTATTTGAGACACCAGGAGCCCTGTGGCATGAATGCCAGAAGCAAGTCTAGTATGTTGGGGGTTCTGAAGTTTCTTGTTCCTGGAATGAAAGGAGACAGTATTGCTGGCCACAGGCACAATGTCAATGTACTCCTGGTTTCAATCACACTACTTTTGTGTGTTTTGTTTGTACGTGTATATACACACATGCATGCATACAGGCACTCCAACACAAACGATGGTTAAGAAAAATATATGCTAAATAGCTAGTCATCCACCTTCCAAAAATCTCTCCAACAGGATCCTTTTGGTCTCATTCTTTTCTAAACCAACTCATTAGGAAACTCACACATACACGCACAAAACAAGAACTGCTTCTATGGACCTCTAATTTTGCATATGATATAGGCATTTCTATCATGTGTTATGCCATAAATTAGACAAAATGTGGCTGATAATTTAAGAAACGTGATTTCAGTACACATGCTACTATTGGTATCCCTAGGCTGAAATCATGTTACCGTGAGCCAGGATGGATATACTAGTTGTTCTATAGCCAGCATCTGTTCTGATTGGACGGCATCCAAATTGTGCAGATTGATAAATATTTTGAACATCGTTCCCAGTTATCATGGGCTTGTGGTTGAGACATACCACCATAAACACAAGAAGAAAGGTTGTTATGTTCTCTGCCTTGGAAAACACAGTTGCTTTCTGGAGTGACTGGCTGCTCAGTTGATATTATTTTCTTCTGCTCACCAGTGACTGTTGTAAAATATTGTGCTGTGTGATTAGAATCTAGAAAGCTATTGATTTTTGTCTGGTCTTTCATGATATTTATAATTTCCTCAGTTATGTTTAAGATTAAAAAGTCTTTAGCTAACATCAATAAAATACATTATTGCTATTAAAATACTACTGTGAAAATACTGAAATAAAAATAACTTTGAAACTCTCTTAAGTCCTTTTTTCAAACATACATCATTGTTTTCACAATGCAATTCCTGATAATTAAGAGATTTCTTTGAAACTGAACTACAAGTAACAGAGGATAAAAATAATAGTTGGTAAAGCAAATGAGAAGTCAGAAGGCAAGCAGCAAGGGGCTGGTATGGTGGTTACAATTTCCAAAATACTCAGGGATCCAGCTTCATCCAGCTCTGTCATTTGCCAGCACTAACATATAACCCCATTCCTCAACATCCAGTTTGGCAGTCAACGCTCCAGCCATTACATATTTATTCTAGGTATCAAAGAGGAGAGAGAAGAAAAGGATATAAAAAGAGTGCGTGCCAGCTGTCAATCAAGAGAGTGTGCCAGTCTGTTACACAGCATACATTTAGTACGTGGAGGTTTATGGCTTTGACTAGGCACTTATAGCCTGGATTTTGAAGAGAATGGTTTGAAGAGAGGCAGCATTCAGCCTGCATTTCATTGGTCAGAACTTCTCCAAAATCTGGTCACACCTGCAAGGGATGTTAGGAAATGTAGTTTTTTGTTTGTTTTTTGTTTTTTTGTGTGTGACTTGGGCACAGCTAAAAATTAAGACTTCTATTACTATGAAAGGAGAGGGGAACAGATGTTAGAAGTCATCTAGCCTTTTTTTTTTTTTCAGCAAAAGCCATTCTTTTAGAGCAGACCAGATTATATCCTATTCGCTTCTGAATCATATATTCACTTTCTATTCCTATCTTATTGAGTTCTGTTCACTTCTGAATCAAGCCACCTAGATTGATAATATCAGTAATTTTGAATTCCTAAATAGTTTTATAATTTATTTATTCACTGAATAAGTATTAATGGAATGCCTACTGTGGGATAAGAACTCTGCTAAGGTTTAGGAATAGCAACATGAACAAAACATGGCTCCTGATTTCATGGAGTCACATGGAGAAGGACAGTACTGGGCAAGTGAGTATAACAGCACAGGCACTCTAGAGAGAATGGGGCAGGGAGACACAGCTTAGCACTGAAGTGGAGGAAGGCACTTAAGATGATAGGTGAATGATGAGTGGGAGGTGTTGATAGCATACTCCAAGGCAAGGGAGCACATGTTCCAAGGCCTGGGAGTTAGAAATAATGCTGAATTTCAAGGCACTGAACAATTTGCAACATCTCTGGAGTGCTGATTTCAGAGGGGAAAGTGTTGCTAGATAAAGCTGGTGAGAGGTAAGACCTATAAGCCATGTTAGACTTCATGCTTTTCTTACAGGGAGCTATTGAATTCAAGGCTCATTTCGACTCCTTTATAATAGCCATACCTATCATCTATTGAGTGTCGACTATGTGTTTGACATTGTGGTAAGTATATGACATCATTAAGTGTATTACATGCATTGACAAACTCTAAGGGACAGATTTCCCCTACTCTATAAATGAGAAATGTGAAGTCCAAGGCATTTTAAAGACCTTCTCAAGGTCATTCAGTTAACAAGAGTTTGAGCTAAGATCAACCCAGAAGCAGTCTGATGCCGTATTCATTTCATAGTCTAGACCACACGGAGCCTAGATTGAATGGGATCAGGGCTGCAGAAAGCAATCATACGTGGCTAGGTGTATAGATAATTTTTAAAACTTTAACCTTCATTTCTACTGCTGATCGTTTAAGATGTCCTGGCTCTGAAACTGCTTCTGACTCTGGTTCTGTGGCAGTCTAACTTCTCTAAACCCCACTTGTTCATTTTTAACTGGAGATTGCTCCCTTTACTGATAAACAGCCCTCTTGTGAGACCCTATAGACCTGACTTGTCTGACCTGCGGGTCACAGAAGTCTCCAGCTGATTCCAGGAGCACGCTGGCCCTCTGACACACTGAGCATCCATGATACCTAATTATCCAGAAAAGGGGTAAACAGGGATATGGGAAGAGGAAGGGTCCCCAGTGCTGATACTTTGGTAAAATCCCTTTTGCTCTTGTTTTAGATTGGTTAGTGTTCATTTGCTTCCCTCAGCACAATTAATGTTACTGACTGCTATGGGTCAAACGTGAGGGGGTACTGGAAGCAACATGCACTGGTTTTCTTTGCTGTGGTGGAAATTACAACAGGGCTGGCTCTGGATGCACAGGTGGAGTCTGTGCTCCGGGGGCTCCTAATTCTCCCTTCCACGTGCACGCTGCCTCCTCTCCAGTGGCTACTGTGCCGTGAGCGTAGCCATTGCCAGGCAGCATTGTGTCAAGATGCCAAATCCTGTTGTTACTATTTTTGACAGCAGCTGTAACTTACCACCCAACCTTGGAATTGGAGGTCCAGGAAGGCCCATGTCCTCAGACACATCTGGTGCTGTTGCTAAAACGAGCTCTGTTTTGTCTGTATTGACAGCATACTGAAAATATCCAAGCTCCTATGAAACAGAAAATCTGACAAGTTAAAATACCTCCGTAATGGTATTGAGTAAAGGAGTTGAGGTAATGGGTTTATTCATTGTAAAAGCAGCTGGTTTTCCTTGTGAATGTTTGTTTGGTTTAAAACAAGGGAAGATCCCAATTGCAAAAGGAACGAATGGCATATACTCTGGTTTCTTCTCTTTGAGCTTTTTGGGCTTCTAATGGAAGTACAGGATCCTGCCAAAAGCCCCAAGCCCCTTTGTCTGGATAATTTATTAGATAAGGTTTAACATTCTAGGATACAATCTTTTGTTTATCACATGCCTCACTTTGTGAGTGAATCATCACTCACACCCGCCTCCCCAACATGAATTCTACGACAGGGAAAAAACCTCCAGCTCAGTTTATTCTGGTGGAATACTGTGTTATGTTAAACATCGTCTTCTTACCTGGTGAGATCAGAATATATTTTAAGTTCACTTGATGTTCGCTGAGCCACAGAATATTCTTGGTGAGGGGATGTTGACACTTACCTATGCTACAAGATGAAGGGAGTATCGTTTGCGTGGTAGGAAGGATAAGAGAGAATATCAGTTTGGCTTTTTATTACGAAACTAGTGGGAAATGAGGTCTTTGGTGACTTTTGTCTTTACTTGCCAAGTTTGTATATATGCCACAAAACACAAAACTATTTACCGTGAAAATGCACAGCACGGTTTAAGCTCCAAAGAAGGACATGCAGATTTAATCAGCCTTTGGGGCTGGTTGTAATATCATCACTGGTGTTTTGTATTTGGCAACGGGTGTTCTGAGGAAGAAGGTAAAGAGGGATACAGTGACCCCAAGGACGAGGAGGACCTCAAAGACCCAGCAGCAACGTGGATCCCATGGGACGAAGCATTCATGATCACGGACAGCCTCTCCAAACACAACACAACTTCATTTTTGATCTACGTTTTTCATATTTCCCAGAACCGTGGGCTGTTTACAGAGTCAGGAGAATTTTTGCTTTGACATGAAGTAATCCTGTCCTTTGGGAGCCCCCAAAAGTTAGCCAAGGTTTAAAAGAGTTCCAGAAACCACTTTTCAGCCCACTGTGAATTTGTTGGCTTTACTGTTGTGGGTGCTTGTGTTGGAGGAGCTAAACAACACTGCCAGCATTTTTAAAGTTTTTTTTCTTCTTATAAAAATCTGTTGTGCTGTGAAAAATCGTAAAACTACTTCAAACTGTTCTTCACTGTCATCAAAATCAGCTTGGCTCAAGATATTATAACATCTAAAGTTAATTATACATCAGTAGTTTATTTTAACATTGTCTGGAGCTAAAGGAAATAAATGAGAACAAAAATGGAAATAATTTGATAAAGCAAATTGTTTTTATTAAATGTATTCATGTCTATTCAAATTATTTAAGCCCACATAGCACAACAATTCTGAGTGCCCCACAGCTAAAGCTGCAGGAACTGAGCAAATCTATTACTAGTTCTGAGTCCATAGTAGGCTCCAGAACCTGTACAAGGCTCTAGAAGCTTCCAGAAAGTTCCAGCTCTCAGGTGAAGGGGTCATATTAGACAGAAAGGTAGATCTGGTCCTGTCAGGGTGTTAGGGGTGTGGTTATCCTTTCCCTGAGATGGAAACTAGTAACAGTTCTCACATGATGATACACCAGGCTCAGGAAACAGGGCAGCCAAAGCCACATCTGGACACCTGCAGAGGTCCTGGAGAGACTCTATTCCCTATTATAAGGTTCTATTATTCTTAGAAGTAGGGGACAGAAGGAGGGGAGGGGAGAGAAGAGAGTCAGAGACACAGAGACAGGAGGGGAAGGAGGGCT
>NW_012106275.1:1897261-1900410 GCF_000951045.1 Mandrillus leucophaeus | reverse complement strand
TTTTGTTTATCACATGCCTCACTTTGTGAGTGAATCATCACTCACACCCGCCTCCCCAACATGAATTCTACGACAGGGAAAAAACCTCCAGCTCAGTTTATTCTGGTGGAATACTGTGTTATGTTAAACATCGTCTTCTTACCTGGTGAGATCAGAATATATTTTAAGTTCACTTGATGTTCGCTGAGCCACAGAATATTCTTGGTGAGGGGGTGTTGACACTTACCTATGCTACAAGATGAAGGGAGTATCGTTTGCGTGGTAGGAAGGATAAGAGAGAATATCAGTTTGGCTTTTTATTACGAAACTAGTGGGAAATGAGGTCTTTGGTGACTTTTGTCTTTACTTGCCAAGTTTGTATATATGCCACAAAACACAAAACTATTTACCGTGAAAATGCACAGCACGGTTTAAGCTCCAAAGAAGGACATGCAGATTTAATCAGCCTTTGGGGCTGGTTGTAATATCATCACTGGTGTTTTGTATTTGGCAACGGGTGTTCTGAGGAAGAAGGTAAAGAGGGATACAGTGACCCCAAGGACGAGGAGGACCTCAAAGACCCAGCAGCAACGTGGATCCCATGGGACGAAGCATTCATGATCACGGACAGCCTCTCCAAACACAACACAACTTCATTTTTGATCTACGTTTTTCATATTTCCCAGAACCGTGGGCTGTTTACAGAGTCAGGAGAATTTTTGCTTTGACATGAAGTAATCCTGTCCTTTGGGAGCCCCCAAAAGTTAGCCAAGGTTTAAAAGAGTTCCAGAAACCACTTTTCAGCCCACTGTGAATTTGTTGGCTTTACTGTTGTGGGTGCTTGTGTTGGAGGAGCTAAACAACACTGCCAGCATTTTTAAAGTTTTTTTTCTTCTTATAAAAATCTGTTGTGCTGTGAAAAATCGTAAAACTACTTCAAACTGTTCTTCACTGTCATCAAAATCAGCTTGGCTCAAGATATTATAACATCTAAAGTTAATTATACATCAGTAGTTTATTTTAACATTGTCTGGAGCTAAAGGAAATAAATGAGAACAAAAATGGAAATAATTTGATAAAGCAAATTGTTTTTATTAAATGTATTCATGTCTATTCAAATTATTTAAGCCCACATAGCACAACAATTCTGAGTGCCCCACAGCTAAAGCTGCAGGAACTGAGCAAATCTATTACTAGTTCTGAGTCCATAGTAGGCTCCAGAACCTGTACAAGGCTCTAGAAGCTTCCAGAAAATTCCAGCTCTCAGGTGAAGGGGTCATATTAGACAGAAAGGTAGATCTGGTCCTGTCAGGGTGTTAGGGGTGTGGTTATCCTTTCCCTGAGATGGAAACTAGTAACAGTTCTCACATGATGATACACCAGGCTCAGGAAACAGGGCAGCCAAAGCCACATCTGGACACCTGCAGAGGTCCTGGAGAGACTCTATTCCCTATTATAAGGTTCTATTATTCTTAGAAGTAGGGGACAGAAGGAGGGGAGGGGAGAGAAGAGAGTCAGAGACACAGAGACAGGAGGGGAAGGAGGGCTGAAGAGCAGAGGCATTCAGACCTCTTCAGGCTTTGATCAGTCTGAGCATCCATCCACAATCTCATGGTCACCTCCTCCCCGACCTTCCTTCTTCCCACTTGTCTGGACATGCGAAAGTCTCCTAGCTGAGGCAGTTAAGAGAGGAGAAGTCATCATTCATATGCTGCCAACACCTTTGAGTTAGACACGGCCGAATTTTCTGTAGGTCTGCCTCTTCCTACATGCGACCCGGTGGACACCAGCTCTCCCCACCAGCAGGCAGCAGGGCCCTCCCTCTCTTGGGCTCCACCTCTTCACTGTCCCCAAGGCAAATGAAAAGCCAGGTGTGTGTATGAATTCCAGCAAGGCAAAAGAAGCAAGAAAGAGAGCAACTGAGATGTGGAGATTAAAAATAGGATAAACAGGAACTGAGAAGTCTGGGTTTCTATTTTTTTGGTTCACTTTGTTTTCGTGTTTCCCTCAGTGAACTCTTGTAATTGTAGTTTCTCCCAATTAAGCAGTCATTTGTAGTTCAGGATAAGAAAATAAAACTCCTGAGTTCCCTCCATGTAGAATTCCCCACCCCTCATCCTCAGAATGCGTTCATTCCCAGCACACATGAAAACAATTGTCTGTATGAAAAGAAAAATCAACTTCAGGCTTTGCCCAGAAATGCCAACACAGTTCCTTCCATGGCTGTGGATGGCCTCAAATTGGAAACGTGATAAATATATAAGAATATCTATACCACATAAAAGCCCAACAAGTTCCACACTTTGATTTTGCCCTATTCAGGGCGAGCTCTGAAGTAAGAGGATGTTGGATGCACATGGAAGCCCGCATGGCTTCCCTAGGCCAGGGTTAAATCCCCAGGCGCTGAAAGCCTCTGTGCTACAGGGGAAAAGGTGTGCAGGCCGTGTGTGTGTGTGTGTGTGTGTGTGTGTGTGTGTGTGTGTCTGTGTCTGTGTCTGTGTGTCTGTGTATCCAGGAGATCAGCAGCCAGAGCTTCATTTATCACGGCTTTGCTTCCTAAAACTGTAACTAGAGGCACAGAGAGCTCTTTATAAATCAAAAGGCCCCCAGCTTCCACTAGCCTGAAACAGTAGAGACGGTGGGAGCTGCCTGTGTTGAGTCTGAATGAAACACCCACTCAGCCCAGCTGCAAGCTATCTAAAGCAAATATCCCGGCAATGGCCTCTTGCCCAGAAACAGCCTCAGCAGCCTGCCTCCCTGGACAGGAAGGAAGGAGCTCTGGAACAGAACAGAACCACTGCCCACGTGGTGGTGGGGGTGTGGGGAGCTCTCTCCTGGCCCCATCTCGCATTTGCCCCAAATCAAAGTAGAGGCTGCTCAATGGCTGATAGAGAAAGATGGACCATCTAACTGCTAGTCAATGTTTATTGTATTCTTAGAAGCAGCGACTCTTCTCAACTTCCTGGGATCAAAAACGCTTGTTAATCGTTCTTATTAAAAGCCAGATCTCCCAACATACAACTTTGTTGCACATGGACTGAATTAAAAGCAGGAGATTGTTTTCATCTCTAGAATTCAGCAAATGCCAAAACAAATGTACATTAAATTGCCGGCCTCTTTTCTTTTTCTTTCTTTCTTTCTTTCTTTCTTTCTTTCTTTCTTTCTTTCTT
>NW_012106275.1:1713781-1897211 GCF_000951045.1 Mandrillus leucophaeus | reverse complement strand
CTTTCTTCCTTTCTTCCTTTCTTCCTTTCTTCCTTTCTTCCTTTCTTCCTTTCTTCCTTTCTTCCTTTCTTCCTTTCTTCTCTTTCTCTCTTTCTCTCTTTTCCCTTATTTCCCCCTACAGGAGGCAGCGAAACCTAGTAAAGCAAAAGAGGAAACTGGAACCTGAAGCTCACAATTACTGGCAGGGAACTTGAATTCTGTCTGGGTGGAAGTATTAGGTCACAACAGGATTCATTCAACCGTCATGTTGCTTTTACTTTTCTTTCCTGCTGGTTTTCTGGGGGATACAGGTTTACAGTATATGTCAGTGACTGAGACAGGCCCCTCCAGAGTAGCTGTATTCTTGCTAATGTTAAATATTTTTGATGCATTTTCTCTAGATTCCCCAGTTCTTGCAGGAAAACATTCAGAATGTGTTTTGATAAAATAGTAGCTCAGAAAAGCTCGTGCATCTTAGAAGCTTGCCATTTAAAATACAGAGGTCCAGTTAAATTGAAATTTCTGAGAAGCAACTTATTTTGCTTAATGTTCAGGTAAACAATGAATGATAAATATTACATGGAGTACATGTATGCTAAAAATGTATTCATGTTTATCTAAAATGTATTTTTAACTGGGTATCCTGTAGTTTTTAAATCTGACAACCCAGAACAAGTCAGCTCATCTGACCACATGTCCACTGCACATATAGAGAGTTGAACACGTTCTAGGTAGTAATTATTCCCTGATACAATCATTTCATTTCCATACCGCTACTCAATACCATTACCCAGAAATGGTTGAATCACCTAATGTAATTTTGCCAATCTGTTATCAGGTCATAGGAGACCATCATTGGTAAGCTGCATAGAGAATCTAGGAATTGTTCTAACTGTGGTTCCTGACAAGCTCAAGCCCTCTAGACTTTACTTTTCCAGTCCTCTAGCTTGGCTGAAAAGGCTCTAGTCACTGTCTGACTTTCTAGTCAGAGAGCCTTGAATATGAAGAAAGAAGAAAGGCGGCCACATTTCCATCTACGAAGCTGAGAGTCAAGGGCAGGAGTGTCTACCATTTGCACAGTAGTTCTGACAAAGGATTTCTCCCCAATTGATTCCAAACTCATAATTTTCTGGAGTATAAGGGACTGAACAGCATGTAGGTAGTCTAAGACATATGACCTTCCTTTCAAAACTCAACTGCCAAAGTCAATGGAGCTTGCTCCCACTTTAAACACATTCCCAGGTCCAGCACACACGATCTAAAATTAAACTTAATTATCATCACTTTGAGATGCTCTATTAGAGGAAAGTCTGTGAGTCAACATGAAACATCCTGCTAAACCTCTGATCATCATCTGCAAAGTGGCCTAGCCAAGAACTGCTGGGGTGCTCTGGCCACCTATAGAACAGGACACGGTATACATGATCTGATACTCTCATCTTAGACATACATTTTCTTAAACATCCAAAACAACAGAACGATTCTCTTGAGTGACTATTGGATGTACCTTATTTTAAAAATGTGCTTGCTCCACTCACAGGGGACCCTGCTGCCTGATCACTCAAATCACCTCATGGGAAACTCTGAGAAATGCTTTATTTAGAAGCAGTTCGGACTGTGAGTCATGCAACGTTTTGCTGTGTTTTTCTTCTTCAGTTCTCCTGCTCCCATAAACATTTATAGGAAGACAGGATATTTCACTGCGTTTCAAGAGTCCATCTGTCACAGATGCTTGTTCCCCACCTGAAGTCATCAACTTTCAGGAAAGAAAATATCTGGTTTTCTTTCAAATGCTGATAAAGAAAAAAAAAAATTGGCAAGGAGAAAAGATGACCCTTGAGTAGAATTACCTCTTCCCTGAGTGTTTCTCACGATTCTCTCTAAAGCGTTGGTAGTTTAATGCTGGAATCCACCCAGTGGTCAGAGGTGCAGTTTTATAAGATTAACAGTATTCTAAAGGAACACAACAACAAAAGATTAATAGTATTCTAAGGCAAAGAAGTTACAAAGGACTTTGTCCCCTTCATGAAGCAGTGGAAAAAATTATTCCTTTCTGTTTGAGGGGAGGCTGTCTGTGGGGAGTGGGGAGTGGCAGGCAGTGTCAAAAGCATACGTTGGCTTCCTGATCACATTTTCCTTCCAATTTTTTCACATTTCATTTAAACCTGCAAGTATCCACTTACTGAAAATGATCTTCTTTGGATCTAAGAATTCTGATATAATTTAATTGATTCCTTCTTGATTCTAGGGTAGGTTTATGGGCTTTCTTGACTTTGGATTAAAAGGCAAATTTCCTTTGAGATCCAGGATATCTCTCCCTTTGTGCCAACGTTGATCTTCTTTCAGTAGCAGTTTCCGAATATTTTCTGGCTTTAAAACAAATAAACAACAACAACAAAAACTTCTTTATTTTTGTTTTTCGCAAACACGTAGTTATCTACTTTCTTTTTGGGTACTTTTCCTTTTATGTTTTTATTACCCTTTGCCTTCAGTACGTTAGGAGGATGTTGCCAAATTTCCCCCGGATATTTGCTTAGTCACTAAGAGTACTGGATTTAAGAGGTTGCCTTTCTCTACTAAGCAATACAAAGTAGATGTTCTTGATTATGTCTCTTTTTAGTGGTAGAAAACAGTTCATAGTCATCACTGAACATCATTCGCTGGGCCTGGAACCTGAGTCTGAAGGGCTGAGGAAGGCAGTGTGATGCAGTCTTGGAGAGCAGAGGCTCTCTAGAGCCAAGACACCTGAGTTCAAACCCCAATTCCGTCACCTGCTAGCTGTATGAGCTTCAAAAATTGAACTAACTAATGGAAGCCTTGGTTTCTCCATCTGTAAAATGGAGAAAAAAGTGGTACCTACCTCATTGGGTTGTGAAGATCAAAAAAGTTGGTATTTGTACTTATAACAGTACCTGGTACGTGGTAAATGCTATGAAAATATTGCTATTATTGCTATTGAAAGGTTGGGCCTATGGGGACACACTTAGGAGGCTAGACATAGAAATCTTGCACATCATTAATAAAGAATGAATGAATGAATGAATGAATAGTATTAAAATATATTTGTTTGGTAAATATTTATGGAGCAATTACTCTGTACTGAACACTGTGCTAGGTGCAAGACACAAAAACTCAAAGCCATAGAATGTACCCTAAGGGAGCTTAGGCTTTGGGGAGAAAGCTATGGGCATTGTGGGCAGACCAAGCCTGTGGGGTCAGATAACTTTCAGCTCAAGCCCAGCCCCATTAGTGGAAAGGGACTGGGTAAGTGAATTTTCTCACTTGTGAAATGGGGATAATTCTACCTTACTCGGTTGTTACAAAAAGTAATGGAGAATACAGAACATGTACACATGTATTTTAAAAATGTACTTACCCCAGTAAGAACTCAGTGAATAAGATGTGTTATATGTTATGTATGGACATGTCTATGTCTGCACATAGGTATTTAGAGAGGGAAAGAGAACTATGATATGAGTTGATAGTCACTCTAGCAGGTTTCCAGGCAAAGTCAAAGCCCAGAGGGAGGGTCCTGAGCCTGCCTGGAGAATCCCAGGAAGAGAAGAGGGGCAGAGACAAGAAAAGACAACTAAGTGTCCACCTTTGCGGAGAAAAGGCAACCTGGGGCCAATCACCCATGCATGCAGAGGCCTGGAGGCTGGAAGGACTGGTAGGTTTGAGACAGCTAAGAGTTCAGTATTGTGAAACAGAATATGCAAGGCAGAGAGGTGGTAAAAAATCATGTTGCACAAACAAGCACGGACTAACTCCCATCTCTATCAAAATGTCACTTTCTTACTGATTTCTTCTCGGATTATCCTATTTAAAATGAACCCCTCCTCCAGCATTCCCTAGAATCCTGCCCTGCTTTGTTTTCCTTTGTCACCTTCTACACAAGTCACCTTCTAAATATAAGTATAAATATACATGTATGTATACAAATATACATATACATGTGTGTGCATGTCATACAAACACACACACACACATGAGTTATTTTGTTTATTATCTGTCTCCTCTCAGTAGAGTGGAAGCTCTACCAGAACAGGGATTCTGTTCACTGCTGTTTCCTCAGCACCTGAGTCAATGCCTGGCACACAGTAAGTGCTCAGTAAAAACAGGTTGAACTGAATAAATGACTGCATAGCCTCCTCTGGCAGGCAACAAAGGTGAGCTTATTCTTTGGTCAGAAGAAACTTGAAAAATCCTAAGCAAGGGAAGATGTGATCACGTTTTCCTGTTCTAGAGGCATTGTTCGTGGTGGACTGTCATGGAGTCCTTTCAATGATTTGAGCTAGCTGCATGAGGGCCAGATCCAGAGAGTGAGAAATCTGGGAACAGCTGGCAGAACTGGATGGCAGATTGGAGGGGACATAGGGAGAGTGGGCAGGTAGGATTCCCTCAGGTGTCTGGCTTGAGCAAACAAGTGTTATTCATGGAGAAAGGATAGGAACATGAGTCAATGAAGCCAAGAAAACTTTTAAAAAGTAATGCTTTTATTGCAAGGAGGATGAAAGATATCACAGATGCTCAATAGCTAATGACTGATTGAGTGAAAATGTAAGGAGAGAAATGGTCCCGTAGAATATTATAAATATTAATAAATCTATAGCTTTCTGAATTACCTGCAGCCTAAGAAAGGTGATGAGACTTGGGCAATGTCTTGTGTAAAATAAATGGGAAGGATTCACTGAAAAAAAAATCTGTGAAGAGCAAATAACTTCTTGAAAGACAGCATTTCACTTCACATTATTGTTATTTGCTTTAACGGGGAATCCTGTGCAAGCACAAAACGTGTCTTCTCAGCTTTGGGTACTGCATTCTGTCCCTGTAGACAGGCATCCACAGGAGAAGCTAAAGAACCTGTAAAGGACTGGGTGTGGTGGTTCAAATCTGTAATCCCAGCCCTTGGGGAGGCTGAGGCAGGAGGATCGCTTAAAGCCAGAAGTTTGAGATGAGCCTGGGCAACATAGTTAGACCCCACTTCTACAGAAAATATTTAAAATATTAGAAGGCATGGGGGTGCACAGCTGTAGTCCCAGCTACTCAGAAGCGGAGGCAGAAGGATTGCTTGAGCTCTGGAAGTCAAGGCTGCAATGAGCTATGATCGTGGCACTGCTCTCCAATCTGGGCAACACAGTGAGACCCCATATCTGCAAAAAAATTTAAAAAATTATTCGGGCATAGTGGCATGCACCTATAGTCCCAGCTACTCAGAAGACTGAGCCAGGATGATTGCTTGAACCTAGGAAGTTGAGGCTGCAGTAAGCTTTGATTGCATCACTGCACTCCAGCCTGGGTAACAGAATGTGCACAGAAGTAAAACTCGATGAATTTCCATCAGAATTCCTGGAACTCCCTCAGGGGCAGATGTGGCATTGAGGAGTCGCCAACCCTGCATTACTACCCAGCTACGATAAATTTACTGAGCAGCTTTCATAAGTAAACCCATGGACAAGCTATCATCTCCCTGACCTGGTTTGTGTGAAATTGCTGGTTAGGTTGCTGAGTTGCTTCCAGTTTTTGAAGAGGGGTGGTGTCCCTCAAGGTCATGCATTTGGTGTGACTGGATGAAGTGGCCATCAATGGTCTTCCAAACACTGGGATCCAATAGCCCTAGACAATGGCAGGCCTAGCAGCCCGCCCTGAACTGGACTGGCAAATGCTGATGGGATGAGCCCTGCATGTGGCATAACCAGTGGATGAGCCTTCTCAGAGCCTAACTGTTGTTTAGAGCAAACGAGAGTATGGACATTTTAGTCTTTACTGTAACATGAGAATAAGAACACCCATAGTGCATTGCATTTATGAATTAAATGTCATAAGACCATCAAGTGCTTAGCACAATACTGAATAAGAGGATGCAGTCAATGAGCATTAGTTTCGCCGTCCTGGGGGTGTTCGACCCTCCCTCTTCACGTCAGGGATGCTGAAATGTGTACATGTGCTAAAAGAGATACGTAGAAAGAAGTTCTTAAGTGAAGAAAGTAGAAAAAATGGGAAAGTACTATGCTGAACATGAAGGTTACTGAGTTTCATGAGATGACTTGGTCAATTGTCTACATTTAGGTCTTTAGCTGAAATGTACAAACAAGTTTAAACCAATTCAACATTTGTATGATATATACACACAAACATGTGTGTGTGTGTGTGTGTGTGTGTGTTCTTTTACTGTTAATATTTTGAAAAAAGTGTTTTGTTGGGGGTGGTTCTTTTTCTTTAAGCTGTGCTTTTAGAAGTTTACTATGTTCTTAAATATATCTTTTACATGTAAGTGAAATCTTTGTTTCCTTAAAAAAAAAAAAAAACACATCCTTGATTTTGCAGTGGAAATCAATGAAGCAACTGGCTATCCTCAGAAATTCACTTTATAATCTTAGAGAAGCTCCAAATTTAGTGGGAAGTAGCACTAAACCAAACATATCAATATCTAGTGTCACTTTGACTTTTCTCTCAAGGCAACTTTGGCAAGACTCAGTATTTTGAAACAACCCATACATGTGAATCCCCATTTGTAGTTTTTTTTTAAACTATCTAATTTTGAGTTAATTATTTACCCCTTCCAAAGCCTATCTTCCCTCCCATCAGTTTCTCCAGGTTGTTTTCTTTTATGTTACTTTTCCTTTATACTATAATTTGCCTTATATAAGTCAATTCAACATCACACATCAAACACTGGTTACGTGTTTGTGTACTATGTATTGTCACATCACATAAATTTAGAATCTGCTGGGATAAGAACAACATTTTATTCCTCTCTTTTCTTCCTTCCTCCAATTCCCAAAGTAGAGAATTCAGAAGAGTGGTGCTTGCCAGCAATTTTTGATGAGAGATCAAGCTGTTGGAGAATGTGCTTCTCCTCTTATTTCATTCCATTTGAATCTGTGACTGTTGAAGTTTTCCACGTTCTTATACTGACTCAACAAATGTCCCCAGGGGTATTTCCATCTTCTAACCATTAGTTCACTTTCTTTGCTTATTCACTCCCAGTTGCTTGGTGAACTGAGCCAGGATATCAGTGATTAATGACTCAGTACTATTTCAGGAATCCCCAGCATTTTCCATATGCTGACTCACCTACAGTTTTCTATGTTCACCTGTTGGGAGCATGGCTGTGGCATAGGACATGTGGCTTTGGATGGCCAGAAGGCTCTGAAAAGTTATATGCAATTACAAAACTGCAATCCGAACAAAGCCCTTTTGCCTGTTTTTCTTTGGCACTTTTCTTCCCTTGAGCAAGTTCCTTGAGAACAGAGATGGATTTCTCTTAGTCATCTTTGAATTACCAGTGACTACCTTAGTACTTAGGGTTACAATGAAATATCTGTACTCAGTAACTATTCATTGAATGATGGAGTAATGTAATCTTGAGGAGTCTCAAAGACAGTTAATTTATGTTTGGTGAATTGTAATGGTTGTAAACATGGAAGAACCATTTTAAGAAGATAAAGACTTAGGCCAATATGCAGGAATGACTTAAATGTCTAAAGTCTTGGGGTTACTTAGAAAGAATGATATGATGAGAAAATCATAAAAAGACCAAAAAAGAGTTGAAGCAGTTGAATGAAACCTGCCAAAGGTTTCATTACTGTGCAGCCTTATTGGTGTTGATTCTCTTAAGCTGGTCTTTCCTGCAAAACACATCGCTTGTTTTTGTCTGTCTTTAGCACTGAACCCAACTCTTGTTCACACTAACCCCTTTCTTTAAATATATGACATGAATTACATGAAATAAGTATACCGTTAGGGATCCCCACAACCATCCTCAGATTCAATGACTCACTAGAAAGACTTACAGGATTCTGCATATGGTCATATTCACAGCTACAGTGAATTACAGTGAAAAGATACCAAAGGAGATCAACAAAGTGAAAAGGCACATGAGTTCAAGTCCAGAGGAAACAAGAAATAAGCTTCTATGAGTCCTGTCTCCCAGTGCAGTCGTACAGGACATGCTTAATTCCTTCAGTGTCGAATTGTGACACATGTTGTCTACTAGGGAAGACTGTTAGAGATTCAGAATCCAGAGTTTTTATTTGGGGCTGCTCACATAGGCACTCTTACCCTAACACGCACCAACATTCCAGACTCTCCAAGAAAAGCAGGTGTTCAGCATAAGTCACATTGTGTTTATAAACACTTTAGGTATAGTAAACCAACTTTATCAATTAGTTAAAGTTTATCAATTAATTAAGCCACTTTCTAGTGGTGGAAACACTACTGACATCCAAATTTTCAGATGTCAACCAGCGACCAACCTTGCAAGTAGGTTTTCGTCAGGCTAGCAGTCTCAAGACTGCTATATTTACAGTAAAAACCAAGCTCATCATCTTTCCCTATCTTGGAATATTCCACCCTCTCAATGCCAGCTCTGTGCATTGCTGATTTTATCATTCAAACTTGAACACTAACAGTGTCTCCTAAAGGAGCCCTAGCTGGCCATACTACTGAAAGCAGCTCCTATACCAAGTCTCCTTCTACTATTGTCCAGCCCCCTTTGAATTTTATCTGTGTGTTCCATGTTGGAAGGGATCTTTGTTTTGTTTCTTTCTCTATGCTCTGGACCCAGAAGGGTGTCAGACCCTTACACAGGATTTCAATAAATATTTCTAAAATTAATTGAATGACTTAGCCCTTTCAGAAGTCCTTTTGTTCATTTATGTGTTGACTTTTATGTTGTCAGTATATTTGGCATTCTGGAATGTAAGCTCTGCTAAGTTGGACTTCTCTTATCTTGTTTTCTGCTATATCTCTAGCAGCTGGAAGAGCACTGAGCACATAGAAAGTTCTCCATGAATACTTATGGAGGCTGCATAATTTATGAGGAAAAGAGGTTTATTTGGTTTACAGTTCTGCAGGCTGTACAAGAAGCATGACACCAACATCTGCTTCTGATAAGAGCTTCAGGAAGCTTCCACTCATTGGGGAAGGTGAAGAGGAGCAGGCTTGTGCAAGTCACATAGTGAGAGAAGCAGCAAGAGAGAGGGGAGGGAGATACCAGGGTCTTTTAACAACTGGCTGGGGGGTGAACTTTTGAGGGAACGAATAGAGTGAGCACTCACTCACTCCTGCAAGGGCAGCACCAAGCCATTCATGAGGGATCCACCCCCATAACCCAAACACTTTCTACTAGGCCTGACATCTAACAATGGGGATCAAATTTCAACATGAGGCTTGGAGGGGACAGATATCCAAATTATGCAAGACAGTTATTATTCCATATATTCTGATCTGTTTGTGGGAGAGATGGAACTGTGTTTCTTCATGATTTCCTTCCAAAAGTATTGATGGAATACAGACTTTGTTTAGTCCATGTACCAAAATAGTCACTGGAGATTCATAGGTGACTGAACAGGTTCATTACTGGATTTAAGGTGTCCATAGATGAATAGGGTTAGACACACTCATGTGAATCATTGTAAAGCAAGTGTAATAGCTGGAGAGATAGATGATAGATTAGATAGAGGTATATAGATATACATAAATACATATATATGCATATACATATATATACGCATATACATATATATACATATGTATATTACACAAAAATGAATGCATTATAAAGTAAATGCAATAATAGATGTGGATATAAGATTTTATTCATACAGAAGGGAGAGGGCTTAGGCTAGCCTAAGGTGTCATAAGAGGAATCAGAAAGAGATAGTCCCTGAGCTGAATCACATACTCTTCAAGGAGAATTGTGACAAAGTGGGTTTGGAAGGAGCCCTCCAGGCAGGGCACATCGAGAACTTTAGGAGTTCCATATTGACGGCACATGTGAGTCAGGAGGAGTGAGAGTATTTCCTGGGAAAGTGGCCAAAGTTCTTGCTAAGGCACTTGGGCTTTGCTTTGGAGATGATAGCAGCCACTGAAGGGCTCATTCAAGGAACCCTTGAATGTTCTGGTTTGATTTGGGACCAGATAATTCTGGTGACTTCAGGGAGTGGCTTTCAGGACGACAATGTTCATGGTGGAAAGAGTGATTAGAGGCTCTTGCACTAATCAAGGCAAGAAGTGACTAGGGGCCTGCAGAAGCCAGAGTAGAAATGCATGAGAGGTGGAGAGGAGGTGGAGATAGGAAGAGTCAAGAAATAACTAGGAATAAAGTAAAAACAAGTTGTAGTGTGACTGGTTAAGGGCAAAGGCACAATGATGCCTGCAAGTTCCATTTATCTAGATTATATGAGTGACTCGATAGAGAACACATAGGAAGATAGAAATTTGAAGGAAGGATTTTGAGTTCTGTGTAGTACAGAGAAAGTATGAAATACCTGTGGGTTGTATGGTGTGCAATAAACAGCTGGATATGTGCATCTGAAGCGTGCTGTGGTGGAGGCCAACATGAAAGTTGTCCACAGGGGAATCAATGCCCTATACCAGGCATTGGAAAGCATTGGAGTGGACAGCATCACCCAGGAAATAACCAGGTGGAGTAAGAAGACAGCAAGCTGAGGTAGACTTCTGAGCAAAAACATTTCACTGATGAGCAGGAGAAAATGTGTCTGAGAAAGAGCTAGACAGGGTGAAAGGAGAGTCATGAGAGTGCAAAATCACAAAAGCAAAAAAGGTAAAAAGCTTCATGAAAGTAAACTTTCAAGATCTCTTCAAAATCTGGCTGGAGAAGTCCAAGCTCTTTAGTTTGCCATACCGGGCCTTCCATCTGGCTTGGGGCGTGTCTATCCAGTCTCTCCTCAAAAGAGTCTAGCACACCAAGAGACATGGAAATTAAAAAATGAACTTTTTATTAGAATCTTCAGTAAAATTATTATTGATTTCCCACTGAGAAAGCTATTATAATTGAGTACTATGATGAAAGTCAGATTGCAAAAGACAAAGGAAGAAATGAGAAAAAAGTAAAGTGCATATAGGAAATATGTATTGCTGTTTTGAAGACCTGTAGATAACATGGTGATATGATTTGGCTCTGCATCCCCACCCAAATCCTGTCTTGAATTCTAATCCCCAGGTGTCAATGGAAGGAGCTGGCATGAGGTGATTGGATCATGGGGGCAATTTTCCCCATGCTTTTCTCATGATAGTCAGTGAGTTCTTATGAGATCTGACGGTTGAAAAGTGCTATGTCCCCTTTCGCACACTCTCTATCTCTCTGTCTCTCATTCTCTCGTGCTACCATGTAAGACGTGCCTTCCTTCCTCTTTGCCTTCTGCTATGATTGTAAGTTTCCGGAGGCCTCCCCAGCCATGTGGAACTGTGAGTCAATTAAACCTCTTTTCTTTAGAAATTACCCAATCTCAGGTATTTCTTTATAGCAGTGTGAACATGGACTAATATAGATGGGAATATGTAGAACAAGTTGGTGGTTAGTTCACCAAAACTAACCACCTGGAAAGTTCAATGCAGGAAGGAATGTTTAAATTGGGAAAACCTGGATGTGTTAGTAGTCCGAAGTGCAGGTTCTAGCTGAGATTGGAATGTTGGAGACACTGAAGATATGGGAGAGAGTAGGGATGATGAATGAGAAAGACTCAATGAGAAGGAAAGAAATGCAAAGGCATAACTTGCAGACTTCAACAACAAAAACAGAGATGCCTTACGGACTGAAATGGGACTCATAGATATTCAGGATTTGTACATATATTAAAATAAATACACTTGCAACAAAGTTGTGGAAGACACTGCCTGTTTACTTTAATTTTTTATTAAAATGGCAAGTTTGTCTGCCAAAATTAATGAGCTTGTATGAGATGGAGTTCTTGAGAAGACTGACAGAGTTTTTTCATAGACATTGAAGGGTATTGGAAAATGAGTCCCTGACTAGGAAGTAAATAAATTTATGGGAGAGGTTAGGAACCTAGCTGATACATCAAATAATATATTTTTTCTAACAATGTTTAACCACTTTGGTATAGGAACTAAGAATGTGGCTTGAAGCATTGATCCAATTTTGTAGTTTTGTTGAGGGGGTGTTACAGAATGATGCAGGGCAAGGAAATTGAGGGTCCTCGTTTTTTTAATAATGGGATCCAAGGGAGGAAAAGAGACCAGGAGAGGCTGATTCTGAAAGAACATTAGGTATCAAGGGACCTGGTAAATCTAAAAACCACATGGTTTTAGGAGTAACAGTAAAACCCAATGAATGAAATTTTTCTTAATCAAAAAGTAGAACATTTGTATTTGAGAATTCAAGGATGGAAAAATTCCAGGATTTAACCTTAAGAGGAAGTGCCTGAAATGGAGCAGAGATGAAGGCCATTGGAGATGGGGAAGTTAAGAGGAAGGACAAAGAAAGACATCAGAGGGGTCATCCATCTGAACTCCAAAGTCACTGGAGATTATGTTGGATCAGTGGAATTCGGGTGGAGAGAAAACTTTGCCTCAGAGGCCAGATTTTTCGATAAATGTATAGGATTGGCTTGGAAGACAGCAGACAGTTGAGACAAGTGGAAAAGATGATATGCAGAGACATTAACCTCAGTGGAGCAATGATATTTAGAAGGCAGAGAGGATAAGGATTTGGAAGCCTGTATGGGAAGTGAGGAGAGTACTTAATCCAACCTCAGGTGCCTAAGACCTAGAAAGATGATCTGAAGGGGCTTCAGGGAGGAGGTATAATGCTCAAAGAGAAAACAAACCGCTCAACCAAACTGAAGTCATATTTTACCCCTAAAATCCTTATCATTGGCTTCATTATCAGATGTGTTAACCATCTACGGGTATCTGGCCCTCTGTTTAGCAGGTTTAGTAACTACAACAGACACTTTTTAAAAACAATGCATATATTTGTATTTAAGCCAAAGTGATCAGGCAAGCTCACATTTATGTTTATAAAATAAATTATGACATTCCATTAAGTAATTTTCTGCCAATTATTTTCCAGAAAGGATTTAAAACTGCTTTTTGGTACATACATATATTTCATAAATTTTTCTTGAAGTTAAGAATATCTGGTTGTCATTGTTTTGAGATAAGCTGTTTGGGGTGTAGGAAACTTTATTATGGGGAAAAATGCAGATACTGTAAATAGCATAAAGTCTGCATTGACAATAGCACATTAATAAATATTACTATCTGGTTGTCATATAAGATTAATGAGTGATTATTTAGGGTTGAATACATATTAAAACCATTGGGCCACAAGGTAGCCTGTTAAAATAGTGCAGGTATGAAACTGCAATAGAATCCAGGAGCTGATAAAATATGGAAATATTTAATCTATCATTTAAAAATTATTATTCAGTATTCATAATTTTAACTTCTCATGTTTTATGCAGAAGTCAGCATTTTGGCAGATCCTGTGTGAGAGAACTAAACGCTTTCATAAGCTATCCAGGTGTCTTTCTCAGAATTACTCCTCAAAATATTTTTTAAAGACATTATTCTGGAAAAGCATTGATTATGTAAGAAATGTACTGACTGACAGATATTTTACTCCTGATAGCATTATGATTTTTGTGGAATGGATGAAGGCTTTTAGGAACTATTTCAATTTCTCTGAAAACATAGTATCATGTAGTTGTAAGTGATAATAAAAATAATGACAGAAGCTAAAAACAAGCATGCATTATGTGCTTGGCATAATATCAAGTAGATTTATTTGCATTATTTTATTTAATTCTCAGACCCCCCAAAAAAATCAAAAAACGTAAGACAAATACTTTTATTCTTTCCATTTTAATGATGAAGAAATTGAAGCTCAGAGGTAAGTGAGTAGGGGGTCAATTTGATGGCTCGTAGATGTCATCAAAAATCTATGCTGTGTCTCTTGTTCTGCACAGAATCCTCAGGTCACAAGATAGAATTAATTTTTACGGAGGTCACTTGTAGGCACAGCAACAGCTGGCCGGAGAAGAGAGACACGTCCTCCCAGGCAGAGCTTTGTAATTAGAGAAGAGAACCTTTCCGAAGTGCTCGAGATGCTTGCCTGCCTTCAGGTCCCAGTCCACAGCCAATACTCATAGTCCAGCTGCATGGGGACTGATGCATCTACTCTCTGATATTTTGGGATGCTGGTAGAGGGGAGCTTTCTGAACAAGGAGACGTATGGAGGGAGAAAAGCGTTGAGTGTAGACAACCCGCATGGCTTGCCACCCTACTAACTCCTTCATGCTTATACAGTTGAATAGAAATCAAAATTTCATGAGTACTTATGTTTCCTGAGCCACAATATGTAAGGCAAGTAAAGCAAACATTGGCTCCAATTTAAATGAATTATACCCAGACAGACATATTTATTTATTTGACTCTAAATAAGCAATGCTAAAGAATTTTAATTGAGAGATTGATGAAACGAAAAAGTATCCCTAGATAGAACAAAGCCAAATATGTTTCGTATTTGTCAAAACTAATTGGCATTAAGATATTTACCTGTCTGGTGAAACTGTGTTTGGACTTGGGCTTCTTTTAATCTAATTTCTATCTTCCCTTACCTTCCTGTGGGCCAGAAGTCCCATGGTTGTCTGGTAAAAGTTTAACCGGACACAGATAACTACATTAGCAATGTTGCTGAGCTCTCCCAAATCCAATGAATTCAAAGACTCCCCAGTGATGCTGAAAACTCAGCATAGAACGTCTTTATGTGAACCAGAACTTCATTTGACCTTTGCTAGCTTGAGATCAGCAGCAGCAGCCAGGAGACAATGACTCATTTCTGAATCAACCAGGATAATTTTCACACCTGTCTTTAAAAAGCTTTGCCCCAGGAGTCCAGAGTCCCAGGGAAAAGACAATCTGTCTATTTCTAAAAGCCCTTCAAAGGAAACAGGGGCCACACTTAGAGCCCAAGGGGCACTTGTTCTATTGAAAGAATGGGGTTACAGCATTGTGCCAGACCCCATGGCTACCATTGTTGGCAAAAATGTATTAACACATCTGAACCCCAAAATCACCTCCGGGTAGTAGACAGGGCTATGCTGAAACCAAACTTTAAAAAGGAAATTTGGGCAGTGCACTGTAGCTCACACCTGTAATTACAGCTACCTGGGAGGCTGGGGCACCAGTTGCAGCAGCTGAGATCGTGCCACTGCACTTCAGCCTGGGTGATGGAATGAGACTCTGTCTCAAAAAAACAAAATTGCTCCAAATATAATTTGAAACACTAAGTCTTTCTATCTAGCTATCTACCCATCTATCATCTATGTTTCCATGAATGTAACTATGTACTATTTGTATGTATCTGCACTTTCCTATAATACAGATATATCATGATAGCTGTTTTAGAAAGGGTATTGTGTTTATGAAATATTTTATACCTAAAAATATCTTTTAAAAGTTTAGGGTATATATGAACACTAGACAGGTTATTTTTTACGCCCTCATAATGCCAATTTGTCTTCCAGAAACTGTGAACAGCAATTCATTTTAAAGTTACTTTGGTATTTGGAGATAAACAGTTTGGTTATTCTTTGTTCCCTGTCAAGCATCTGTCAAACCTAAAGATGAAATAGAGTGTTTTGTGTGTTTGTGAGCAGTTCTCCTGAAGTCACATGAATTTTTTTTTTCTTTTGGTAGCCCTTTCTGTATTAGTAAATATTTAAATGTATCCCCCACATGGAGCTTTCGACTGTGAAATTAACCTATCCCCAAAGCTTCTTTGAGTAAGACCAGGTGTTTCATACTATTTCCCTTCTACCTACAGCAAGAATCCCCTAGGGAAGAAGAGAGGAAGT
The DNA here is from genome assembly GCF_000951045.1 of Mandrillus leucophaeus. Taxonomy (NCBI): domain Eukaryota; kingdom Metazoa; phylum Chordata; class Mammalia; order Primates; family Cercopithecidae; genus Mandrillus; species Mandrillus leucophaeus. The sequence goes on along the minus strand of NW_012106275.1, from coordinate 1,881,603 downwards.
GAGATTTTTGACATTTGTGCCCTGAAAAAGTGTCAATAGGTAATCTGAAAATGTCCAGAGGCATTCTACCAAAAGCCAGTGAAAATGATTAGTTTGTGTAATACAAGACTCATCTCTCTTTCTTGCTTAAAACAGAAAGCTCCCCCACTCCCTTCTTGCATTTAAACTACAGCTATCAAAGATTTAACGATTTCACCATTGGACATAGTTCAAACAGTACAGGCAGGAAAGAATGTTCAGCTGTCAGGGAACCAGCCCAGCCAGGGTGCTCCAGACAAATCGCTGTACATCATCAGCTGGTTTTAATTAACAGCAGACTCTGTGCTGGTTTTTCTTCCCCCCACTCTTTCTTTGGTGAGTTTACACAAAGTGATTTGTAGTGTTCTGTCTTATACGGTATCTACTCCATTGGAAATAGAGGATGTTCGTGAAAATAACTTAGGCCAAAGTTTAAAGCAGATTAGAGTATCTAAAGGATACCTTGAGATTTTTATCTTGGCCCTCGAAGAAGAATGAGTTTATTTTCCCTTCTAAAGGGCTGAGTCTTTTGCAAAGTAGGGTTACATGGTTATTAGTATGCTAGATTGTTATTAATGCTGATCTAATATTAAGGATATTTTATCTTGTAGTTATTGAAGAAAATACTTCATGCTGCAAACAGCTACAGTCAATAGAGATTTTTAGAGCTTTATTTAATGAAAGCTTCCCGTAGTGAGCAAAGACATTTCTCAGCAAGACTTCCCTCAATGAGTAAATGCTTTTGTAGTCATCAAACAATAAAAATGTAATTATTGGAAGACACTTTAGAGATCTGCAGTCTGACCCTTTGATTATGTAGATGAGAATTTATTGCTCTTTGGAAGAATGAATGAATGAAACTAAATACCCAGGATTAGAGTTTTCCCCGAGGCCATGGGGCTTGGCGCTCAGAGTGTGGCAGGCTGCATGTATCTGACTGACTCCTTGGAAAAAGGGGGCTCAAAATGTTTTAAAAACATTTAACATATTAATACAAAAGATTATGTTAAATACTAACACTTCTGTTTTACATGAAAACTGAGAAGCATAACACTCCATTTGACTCATTGGCCATAGTGACCAATTAGCTGATTGGTAAAAGTAGAATTAGAACCCAGTATCCCCTAGTTGCCTTGAATGACATCAGTCTTTTAATTTAATGTACTTCATTCAGAAGTTAAATATTGTTCATCACACAGTGGTTATTTTCCTCCATAGTCCTAGCCATTTTCCGGCCCATGGAAAGACAGTGCAGTAGAGTGGCCCTGATCATGAACTCAAGCCAGTCTCCCTGGGTCCCAGTCTTCCACCTATCATTTACTCACTGGGGAAACTCAAATGAGTCATCTAGCTTTCTCTGCCTTGGCTTTCCTATCTGAAAAGTAGGCGTAAAACTATTACCTCCTTTCTGAAGTGGTTGTGGGTATTAACTGTTAATATGTGTAAAGCTTAGCACTGCGCCTGGTACACAGTTCTGTAGACACGCTGGCTTAGTAATATGGATCTTCACCCTTCCTGATCTGACTTCCAACAACGTAACATCAAAAACTAAAGGCATCCTCTGTGGGCCTTTATTATTCTGTGAATTATCTTGAATCCAACACTTTTTTGCTGTGGTTTTGATGTCTTTTGAGAAAGAGGAGGCTTGTAAATAGTCTTTCGATTTCAGTAAAACCTAGTGGTATTTTTAGGTGAAATCGTCAAGAGCAATGACATGCATATTACAAAGTGTTACTTGATACCACCTTCAGGAGTACAACGGGGGCTGAATAGGTCACTGCCTTGCTACACGGAGACATCTGAGATGTCCTCACGTGAGTCTGACTCTACACTGAGGTTACTCAAGAGCACCAATTTATGAAGTTGTAGAGAGACAAACCCAAACTCACCGTCTAGTTTTAGTAAATCCCCACTGTGTCAGAATAGTTGTAAATGACATATTCTGGTTAATCACGTAATTGGCAGAGGGGTCACACATATATCATCCCCAGTGTATCAAGCTTTGATGAATTAGTAGAGGTTGGCAAATGGTGACTTGGGGAAAAAATCTGGCCCATATCTTGTTTTTTGTATGGTATCATGGAATAAGCATGGTGTTTCCCTTATTAAAGCATTATAGGGCCTGGCACAGTGGCTCACGCCTATAATTCCAGCACTTTGGGAGGCCGAGGCAGGCGGATTAACTGAGGTCAGGAGTTCGAGACCAGCCTGGTCAACGTGGTGAAACCCTGTCTCTTCTAAAATACAAAAATTAGCCTGGCGTGGTAGCGGTCCTGTAATCCCAGCTACATGAGAGACTGAGACAGGAGAATCACTTGAACCTGGGAGCTGGAGGTTGCAGTGAGTTGAGGGTGTGCCTTTGCACTCCAGCCTGGGTGACAGAGTAAGACTCCATCTCAAAAAAAAAAAAAAAAAAAAAGGGATTGTAAAAATAACAAAGAATATAAAACAGAGCTGCTTTTAGCCACAAAATTTAAAAGATTCACTATTTGGTCCTTTATAGAAAAAATGCGTTGACCTCTGAGTTAGGGTTTAACAAAATGAATCTAACATAAAAGCCATGTGGAACATAATCTTTTGTGATTCCAAAGGCACTTCTGACTCTTACAATATCCCAGGTTCAAGATTACAAACATCAATTAGGATTGGACTACACAATGGTTAAAAGTAGGAATTTCTGAAATCAGACTGCCTTGGATCAAATCTAGACTCTACCACTTATTAAGTGTGTGATCTTTATCAAGTTACTTAATCTTCCTAAGCCTTGGTTCCCTCACCTGTAAAAAATGAGCATTGTAAAAGCCACCTCATCCGGCTGATGTGAGGATCAAAGGAGATAATGCATACAAAGCACTTTGCACATGGAAAGTGTTCATTAAATGTTAGTTGCTGTCATACTTCCCAGAAAATTGGTCTGGTTTCTTTGAACTTCCTGGTTATTTACACGTTGTGTGATTCCAAGTAGACAACACTGTCATCCTGGCCAGAATGACCTATCCAGTTTCCTGATTCTAAGTGGGATATCTAATTGATGATATGTGCATTACAATGCATCAGATTTAGAGGTTCTACATGTGGCTTTCACCAGTAGCTGGAGCATGAAAAGACTGAGGGAGGAGGTTAATTCCTGGTGTATTCTACACTCACATTTACTTGGCCCTGCCATTCACCCATTTTGGTGCTGGTAGCCACATGTGAAGTGTGCACAATTCTATACCCTCTAGCATCCTTAGAGCCTTTGGTGGCTTCAAAATGGCTGTCTTGCCCCTAAGCATTGACCTGCAGTCACAAAGGCAGGATGGGTCTAAGTTCACATTGACGGCAACTCCTGGCTAACACTCTCAGCAAAACGTTGCTCCTTTAATTCAGATATTGGCATGGAAGAGGCAATGTACAACACATAAGATGAGTGGAAAACGAAACTTCATTTTTATAAGCCTCTCAGATTTGGGGGTATTTGTGATATATTACTATAACATCACCCTGCAAAGTCTGATTCTTGCAATAACCTAACAGGAAAGGTCTACTCCTGTGGGACTTTCTAGTAAATCCAGGTTACTCAAATAAGGAGGATCACCTGTCCCCATTTCTAAATACAAAATTTGAAGAAGGGAGATCTTTGAGATTTGTGATTTGAAGGCATGAAGTCAATTAAGAAAAGGTAAATGGCAGGCTGTACATTGTACTGGGAAGTATTTTATCCATGTCCGAATGTTCTTACCTGCTTATATCTGTTTTTATGGGTCAAAAAAGTTTGAATTTTCCTTTAGGCTTACATGACAAGTATTTCCTTTTAATACTTTGATTAAAAATATATATAGAAATTTTCAGCGGTAAATAATAGCCCACCAATAAAACAAAGCCTAGGACCAGACGAATTCATAGCCAAATTCTACCAGAGGTACAAAAAGAAGCTGGTACCATTCCTTCTGAAACTATTCCAAACAATAGAAAAACAGGGACTCCTCCCTAACTCATTTTAGGAGGCCAGGATCATCCTGATTCCAAAACCTGGCAGAGACACAACAACAACAAAAAATTTCAGGCCAATATACCTGATGAACGTTGATACAAAAATCCTCAATAAAATACTGGCAAACCAAATCCAGCAGCACATCAAAAAGCTTATCCACCACGATCAAGTTGCCTTCATCCCTGGGATGCAATGCTGGTTCAACATATGCAAATCAATAAACGTAATCCATCACATAAACAGAACCAATGACAAAAAACACATAATTATCTCAATAGATGCAGAAAAGGCCTTCGATAAAATTCAACACCCCTTCGTGCCAGAAACTCTCAACAAACTAGGTACTGATAGAACGTATCTCAAAATAATAAGAGCTATTTATGACAAACCCACAGCCAATATCGTACTGAATGGGCAAAAGCTGGAAGCATCCCCTTAGAAACCGGCACAAGATAAGGATGCCCTCTCTCACCACTCCTATTCAACATAGTATTGGAATTTCTGGCCAGGGCAATCAGGTAAGAGAAGAAAATAAAGGATATTCAAATAGGAAGAGAGGAAGGCAAATTGTCTCTGTTTGCAGATGACATGATTGTATATTTAGAAAACCCCATCGTCTCAGCCCCAAATCTCTTTAAGCTGATAAACAACTTCAGCAAAGTCTCAGGATACAAAATCAATGTGCAGCAATCACAAGCATTCCTATACACCAATAATAGTCAAACAGAGAGCCAAATCATGAATGAACTCACATTCAGAATTGCTACAAAGAGAATAAAATACCTAGGAATATAACTTACAAGGGATGTGAAGGATCTCTTCAAGGGGAACCACAAACCACTGCTCAAGGAAGTAAGAGAGGACACAAACAAATGGGAAAACATTCCATGCTCATGGGTAGGAAGAATGAATATCGTGAAAATGGCCATACTACCCAAAGCAATTTATAGATTTAATGCTATCCCCATCAAGCTACCATTGAATTTCTTCTCAGATTTAGAAAAAAACTACTTTAAATTTCATATGGAACGAAAAAAGAGCCCATATAGCCAAGACAATCCTAAGCAAAAAGAACAAAGCTGAAGGTATCATGCTACTTGACTTCAAACTATACTACAAGGCTACAGTAACCAAAAGAGCATGGTACTGGTACCAAAACAGATATATAGACCCATGGAACAGAACAGAGGCCTCAGAAATAACCCCACACATCTACAACCATCTGATCTTTGACAAACCTGACAAAAACAAGCAATGGGGAAAGGATTCCCTATTTAATAAATGGTGTTGGCAAAACCAGCTAGCCATATGCAGAAAATTGAAACTGGACTCCTTCCTTACACCTTATAAAAAAAATTAACTCAAGATAGATTAAAAGCTTAAATGTAAGACATAAAACCATAAAAACCCTAGAAGAAAACCTAGGCAATGCCATTCAGGACACAGGCATGAGCAAAAGCTTCATGACTAAAACACGAAAAGCAATGGCAACAAAAGCCAAAATTGACAAATAGGATCTAATTAAACTGAAGAGCTACTGCCCAGTAAAAGAAACTATCATCAGAGTAAACAGGCAGCCTACAGAATGGGAGAAAATATTTGCAATCTATCCATCTGACAAAGGGCTAATATCCAGAATCTACAAGGTACTTAAATTTACAAAAAAAAAAAAAACCCATCAAAATGTGGGCGAAGGGTATAAACAGATAGTTCTCAAAAGGAGACATTTATGCAGCCAAAAAAATATGAAAAACAGCTTATTATCTCTGGTCATTAGAGAAATGCAAATCAAAACCACGATGAGATACCATCTCATACCAATTAGACTGGCAGTCATTAAAAAGTCAGGAAACAACAGGTGCTGGAGAGGATGTGGAGAAATAGGAACACTTTAACACTGTTTGTGGGAGTGTAAATTAGTTCAACCATTATGGAAGACAGTGTGGCGATTCCTCAAGGATCTAAACCAGAAATACCATTTGACCCAGCGGTCCCATTACTGGGTATATACCCAAAGGATTATAAATCATTCTACTATAAAGACACATGCACATGTATGTTTACTGCAGCACTGTTCACAATAGCAAAGACTTGGAACCAACCCAATGCCCATCAATGATAGACTAGATGAAGAAAATGTAGCATTTATACACTATGGAATTCTATGCAGCCATAAGAGAGGATGAGTTCATGTCCTTTGCAGGGACGTGGATGAAGCTGGAAGCCATCATTCTCAGCAAACTAACACAGAAACAGAAAACAAAACACCGTATGTTCTCACTCATAAGTGGGAATTGAACAATGAGAACACATGGACACAGGAAGGCGAGCGTCACACACTGGGGCCTGTCGGAGGGTTGGGGGCTAGGAGAGGAGGGATAGCATTAGGAGAAATACCTAAAGTAGATGACAGGTTGATGAGTGCAGCAAACCACCATTGCACATGTATATCTACGTAACAAACCTGCACGTTTTGCACATGTATCCCAGAACTTAAAGTATAATAATAATAATAAAAATCTGAAAACAAAAAAAAAGAAAAGAAATTTTCCACATATCTGAAAGGCTGACAAGCAAGATGAAATTTCCAGCAAATATTGGAGGTAGGTCCCCCAGATGGAACAAGCAGGTGGGGTGAAGAAAGCAAACTTTTTTTTACAAGGTTCCGTAGACAAAATTTCTCCATCTCTCAAAACAGTCCTTGACCAATGGCAAAAATGTCCCCATACTATTGAATAAAAATGTAGCCCGTGACTTACAGAAATACTGCAGTAAACTATTTGGGCCTGTTTCAGCCTCAAGTACAACATCAAAGGACTTTTATATGTTGGGAAAGATAAACCAACTTTTCCGTCTTTTTGCTTTATCAAAGCAAACATAAGTATATCCTATAATATTTCTGCTATGTAACTTTAGTTAATATGCAAAAATCTTAGTGGGAAACTGCTTTTAAATTCTTTCTAATTAACAAAAAAACTGTCTTCTTTGATATTTGAGAAATCTAGGCTCAGACAATGAATGCGGGCTTTCTTAAGAATTTGATTGATTTTTTTCTTAGTAAGTCTTCCCACTAGCAGTATTTTTCTCCATGCAGTCCTAAGAAGGTATTAAGGGGAATTCTGTTGTACATTGCATGTTGTTTTGTATATACTGTGAGTGCAATAAAATACTTGTTTTCCATTTCTTTAAGGAGTTATTTCTATTTGCAGTACTGCCTTCTACTGCCGTTAAAAGATTTCATCTTTGTTCATAGAATAAGTTACTAAAATAATCTAAATTTCTTCTGTTTGAGGACCAACTCTTCATACTCAACTAGAGTGGGAAACACTATTCTTGAGGGTTCTGTGCAATTTTCACTAGAATTCTGGCCTGATTGCCTGATTTCCATATACGTCATCAAATGTATGAGTTAGTTCCGCTGTTGTTTTTCTTGAAGCGCTCTTCTTTGACCTAGCAGTGAAATATATCTATAACCCTCATCTCTTCTATTTTATCCTTTGTTCAGAATTACAGATATGAGACACAATTAATAATGATGAAAATTTAAAATATTTTTTTAATGATCAGTGTTGGTGTTGTGCAAATGGTGGCTTAAATAGAAAAAGCATTTAATCCTGAAGCCCTTGGGGTCCCTAGTGTTCCATCTGTCCTGTGGTGATTACCATCAACTCACATTTTTTTTCAACTCTGCCTCCCCAGGAATGTATTTATCCTCCTCAAATATATCTCCTAGTGGGATTATTCCCAAGAAATGCCTAAGCACTGTGGCCAGTTCTCTGATTCTCCCACTTCAGCAACCTCTTCCATTGTCTTCTTAGGACCCAGCAATGGCGACTTTCCATCCCAACAGAAATTGTGGTATTTTTCTCCTTTTCAACTGTGAGCCAGCCCAACAGGCTAGGCCAGCAGATGAAGCCCCTTTTTTGTTTTGGGTCTCCTGTAGCCTCCACCAGGAACTTTACATCTTATTTAATATATCTCATAATGACTCTAAAAGTAAGTGCTATAATTATTGTTGTTTTGAACAGATAAGGAAACTAAGGCTCAGAGAGGTTTAGCATTTGTCCAAAGGTCACGCACCCAGGCTACAGAAAAACTGTATTATTCCAAAGCCATCACGTTACATTGCATCTTTCTCCAGCTCCTTCTGGGTTAATCATTTTCTTCAGTGTTTTTCTTTACATTATTTTGATCCATGTCCAATCTTCTATCTGTTTGAATGAATCACATCCCTTCACTGTCTTCCAAAGCCTCTCTGATAAATCTTGCCCCCATCCATGCATTCATTCTTTCATGAACCAGTGTTTCCCAATCATCTCCTTTGCACAAGGTACTCACTGCATAGCCTTCTATTATGCAGGTCAGACATTGACATAAAAATAGAGTCATCTTGTTGCCACTCACTCCAAAAAGAAAGTCAAGATATGAACCTTGGGGTAATGTTGGTCAAAGTATGTGGACTTTCATTTATAGGATGAGTAAGTTCTGGATGATCTAATGTACAGCTTGGTGACCATTGTTAATAATAATTTATTGAATACTTGAAATTTACTGAGAGAGTAGATCTTAATTATTCTCACTATACACACCCAAAAAGGTAATTAGAGGTGATAAATATGTTAATTATCTTGATTATGATAATCATTTCACAATGTTACGTGGATTAAACCATCACATAGTATACCTTAAATACCTACTTTTTTGGCCAATTGTACGTCAATAAAGCTGGAAGAAAAATGATACAATATTAAATTATAGAAAAAGATGTGGACCTTTCAAACTGTGTACTTTATACAAAAGATAAGAGCCAGAGGGCTCCGATTTTAACCATGTTCTTAAGCAGCTGCAAGTACGAGTCTGTAATTGTCTTCAACCATGTAACAGGATTCCCAGTAGTTGCCCATAGCCCATAAACGAGTCACATCTCTTGACCTCTGTGAAGTTAGTGGTTTAGAGGTGGGGGGACAGCAGGTGGATATGCTGGGGGTAGGGACTGAATCAGTCTTCAGCCCTACAATGTTTTTTTCAGAAATGTCCTCTTCAACATCATGCACTTCTTATAATCTTGCAACCTTCATGTTGTTTCCTACGTAAATACCTGTTTATCTCCCTAGGGACCAGCTTTTATGACCAGGTTTAGTTTGAGGGGAATTGGATTACTTGTGTCATGGACTGCATTTCTAAAAGAAACATTTTGATAATTTTACAGACTAATGGCATTTATGTTGAAATATTTTCAACTCTGTGAGAAGCCCTAGGATTTCTCTTATCAGTTTCTTTTAGTTTTTTTTCCAACATTTTTAAATGAAAAATTTCAAACATAAAAATGAAAAAGAATTATACAGAAAATACCCACACCCACCACCTAGAATCTACAATAATTAGTTTGTTATATGCTTTATTATTATCTAACTGTTCTCTATCTATCTCTAGCCATCCATCAGCCCATTTTATTTGTGTTGTATTTTGAAGCAAGTTGCAGGCATGAGTATATGTCATCTGTAAACAGTTCTATGTGCATATCACTAGCAAGAGTTCAGTATTTCTTTGTGTATGTTTTTAGGGAAAAAAATTGCCTGGAGTGAAATGCAAAAGTTTTTACAGGTATCATTCTAAACTTTTGACAAATGCATACATATGTACAATGCAACCCTTATCAGGATATAGAACAAGTCCATAACTCCAGGTAGTTATCTCATGCTCCTTCCCAGTCAATTCGCACCCACTTCAAGGTAACCATTTATTCCTTTATTTTTCATTATTCATGAAAGGCTCTTTTCCAAATGAAGATTAATTCAGGGTTTACATATATTCTGCTGTTGGAATTTGGAGACAAATCATCTATTACTACCTAGAGTATAGAATCTCAAATAGGAGTCTCACACTTGCCTCTTGTCACAGTTGACTCCATTTGTCCTTTCTCTGAGTGTTTCCTCCATGATGGGCCAATGGTTAATTTGTCTTTTTTGTGATGTCCAAAGCTGCTGAACAGATTTCAGGGACCAGTTAAGACCAGCACTCTGTGCTTCCCCTGTTTGACCTTCACAGCTTCCGTTTTGCAATTGGTGTTCCGCCATTTGGCTTTGGACATGGTCTCATTCTTGGGTACTGCAGTGTACCGGGTGCAGAGACCACTTGTAACAGGCAGACACTGGAGATTTTTCTGCACTCACTCACTGGGGTTTCTTGGCATCATCTGGCATTGCCCATTTGACACGGGGTACTGTAGAGTGATAGGAGCACCTGCTGAAGCTATACTGCACAATGCTCAATTCAGGTCCAAATGTTACTCATATGACACAGGCTTCTGACTAAGCTGATTTTCTGTATGTGTCACAGGATGTCATGCAATGGATTTTCCAACATGAGCTGGTCATTCCATTATAATGAGAGGGTTTTTGTTGGATTTTCTACTTCAGGAATATGCCAAAGAAAAGTTGTAAGGGTTAAAAAATAAATACATAAAAATAAAAAACTATCTGTTGGAGACTGCTCCCAGCTCAGTGGAGAAGAAAGATGACTGAGAAGCTGCAAACTTGGGCACAAGGTATGTATTTGCCATTGAAATGTCCTTGGGCAAAAGTATGAGAAGTGGGGTAGGGCATTCATAACCTATGACTTGCTTCAAAACAAGCCTCAGGAGTTTCATCAGCAGATATAGAGGAACTCTTTGAAAAAAGTAAAAAACACAACACAAAGCAAGGTATTCTCAGGCTCCTGTGGAGGCACATTTTCCACAATGGTGGCTCACACACAAAATAATCTCATCCTGTAGTTCCCACCTGTAGACTGATAGGTCTCTTGGTTCTTGTTGGATCTTCTTGTTGGATAACCTCAAGGTTCTTGTTGGCTATTCCAGAGTATAGGCCAATAATGGTAAAAGACGTTTACTAATATTTCTTGGTTCTTATCACAGTTGTGTGACTCCTAGTAGAAAACATGTACAGCCAACATATTGTGGAAATTGGGGAGAATATAACTAAAGTAAATATTTACAGATATGTAAGCTTGGGAAACTACTAATAAGGAATTATGAAGCAGCCAGCCCAGGAGCGAGCAATCTCTAGGCCTGAAAACGCAAGGGGGAAACAGTGGCTCCTCCAAGTCTCTAGAGAGGTAGAACTGCAGAGGAGGGAGTCAACTAAGAGCTCTCCACATATCTTCTCACACAACCCAATCCCTAGGGAACTACAGCCAGGCAGGAGGGAGGGAAATTCTTGTTTGAGTTAACAGTGCTAATGGGACACCCAAGAAGATGCTTTTCAGATAATTGGAACAAAGGTCCAGAGCTCTTTGCAAAAGTTAGAGATCAGAGTTTGAGAGGCATCATATGTAAGGGGAGCGACTGTTGAAGTCATTGGAATGGATGACATTGTCCAGGGAGATGGTAAAGACAAGAGAACAGAGGCCAGAAATGTGGATGGGCAGGAAAAGGGTGGGCAATGTGGGGGAGCTAAGGGTGGGCAATGTGGGGGAGCTGAGGCCTCAGAAAAGAAGTGCTCCAGAATTTAAGATGTCAAAGGAGAGGCTTCATTAAGGAAAGAAGAAGGAAAGAAATAAACATCTCCTGAGCTGTTAGCTTGCACAGGCTTGGAGCTGAGACAGCTCATTTAATCTTATTAACATTCATATGAAGGGAGTTGATATTCACATTTTGCAGAAATTAATAAAAACAATTTAGTTGAGATAATTTTTACAAAAAGTACATACACCATATTTCTAGTACTGGTAAAGACAAAAGCCAAATTCCACTCCTACTAATTACTTTTTCTTCTCCATGAGTTAAGGGACAAAGAGGGTGGAGTGAAAGTGATCGGGGGTGGTGAAGAGAGAGGTGCATGGACAGGAGGTTGTGGTCTGAGAGTTGACTTTCAGAGTATATATAAGCTCCGGGAGGACAGTGGCTCCAGAGGATCACATTGCACTTTGCACGTGCTTGCCTGTACAAGGTAGAGATGTGTGTGGTAGATGAAATAATATCCTCCATCTCCCCAAGATGTCCACACCCTAATCCCTGGAACCTGTGAAAATGTTACCTGACACAGCAAAAGAGACCTTGCAGATGTGATTAAAAGGTAGAGGTCTTGAGATGAGGGATAATCCTGGATGGGCCTCATCTCATCACAAGGGTCCTTACAAAAGCAAAGCAGGAGGGTCTGAGGCACAGAAGTTGTCCCAATGGAAGCAGAGATGGAAATGAGTGTGGCCCTGAACCAAGGAGTGAGAAGGGCAGCCTCTAGAAGCTGGAAAAGGCGAGGAAATTGTTTCTCCGCCAGAGCCTCTGGAAGACATGGTCTGCTGATACCTTGATTCTAGAAGATCCATTTGGGGAGCTCCAACTTGGTAAGATCATAAATCTGTGATGTTTCAAGCCACCAAGTTTGTGGGAATTGGTTACAGCAGTGATAGGGTTTGGCTGTGTCCTCACACAAATCTCATCTTGAATTGTAGCTCCCATAATTCCTATGTGTTGTGGGAGGGATCCGGTGGGAGACCACTGAATCATGAGTGTAGTTTTCCCCTACTGTTCTCCTAGTGGTGAAAAAGTCTCGTGTGATCTGGTAGTTTTATAGGGGGAAACCCCTTTCGCTTGGTCCTCGATTCTCTCTTGTCTGCTTCCATGTAAGATGTGCCTTTCACCTTCTGCCATGATTGTGAGGCCTCCCCAGCCACATGCAACTATGAGTACATTAAGGCTCTTTTTCTTTACAAATTATCCAGTCTCAGGTATGCCTATATGAGCAGTGTGAAAACGGACTAATACAAGCAGCAACGGAAGGCTAGCACAACATGCCCTAAAGGCCATATGCAAGCAATCTGTTCATTTGGACAGCCACTCTGTCTTCCTGTCAATACCCCCAATTCCCCCCCAACATGTCCCACTGCCACCACCAGAGGAAAACGTACTCTTACCTGTGAGAACTGTTCCTTCTTATGCTATACACCCAAGATCCAGCACAACCTCTGTATCTTTTGTTCTTGATGAATCCCTGTTTACTCCTACCTCCTTGTGTGATGAGTGCTTCCTGCTGAACAAAGAGCAGGAAGTCTTACCTTGGGGGTGTGCCCCAGATGCCCCAGTGGGAGCTTGGTTTCTGAGTCCCCATAGTATCCTGGACCCAGGGGTGACGTTCTATAGTGCCACTGATGGTTTAGTTTGATGCTGGGTAGAGAGGGCTGGCATAAGGATATTAAGTAGCAGATAACTAGAATAGTCACCCAATTTTGAGACACAACTTATGTCTGAGTGTCTGTAAACCAAAATGTTATTTCATATTTTCGTAGTCACCATGACTGCATGCCAACTACAGAGCAACTGTACCTTCCAACTGAAGTAAGAGATAAATCATACATATTAATTAGAGCATGCTAGAAAACTCCAACAGCCAATCAGAGCAAGCACAGCTGGTCATTCCACCAGGGGAATATGGTCCATAAAGGTGATGGACCTGAACAGCAGAGTCTCACCTAACTCCTCAATGCAAGCCAAGGGAAAAGAAGGGCTGAGACTTGCCGAAAACGTTCCCAGAGCGACAGTTCTCAACTGATGGTGCCAAACGTGTTGCACAGTCTTAATTACCCATAGCAGTCCAAGAACCAAACTTTGAGAATAGTTTACTGAAATGAAAAGTCCATAAGGCAGAATCAAGAGTAATAACTTTTCCAAACCTTTGCATAGTAGTATCTTTTCCAAATATTTGCACTCTAGCAGGCTTTCCTCAATAAATGGATATGTTTATTTCCTCGGGCTCTTATAACAAACTTACACAAACCTGATGGCTTAACCAACAGAAATGTATTCTCTCATAGTTTTGGAGACTAGAAGTTCAAAATCAAGGTGTCAGTAGCACCATACTGTCTCTGAAACCTCTAAGAATGAATGCTTCTCTGCATCTTCTAGCTGCTGGTAGCTCCTGGCATTTCTTGGCTTATGGGTGCCTCACTTCCATCTCTGCCTCCATCTTCCCATGGCCATTCTCCCTGTGTGTCTTGGCTTGGTCCTCCCTTTGTGCATGTCTGTCTGTGCATCTCTTCTCTTGGATTAGGACCCACCTTAATGACCTCATTTTAACAACTCAATGACATCTGCAAAAGAACCTTGAGTTAGTATTCTCAGGTTGTCATAACCAGATACCATAGACTTGGTGGTTTAAACAACAGAAATGTATTTCTCAAGTTCTGGAGGCTGAAAGTTCCAGATCAAGGTACACAAATTCAGTTCTCAGTGAGGTCTGTCTTCCTGGCTTGTAGATATCTGCCTTCTTTCTGTGTCCTTTTATACTAGTAGAGGGAAAACGCTCTCTCTCTTCCTTTTCTAATGAGGCCACAGTCCTGTTGGTTTAGGGCCCCACCCTCCTGACCTCATTGAACCTGAATTACCTCCTAAAGATCTCTGTCTCTAGGTATATTCACACTGGGGGCTAGGGTTTCAAAATATGAATTTGGGAGGGACAAAACTTAGTCCATAGAAACGCCATTTTCAAATAAAATCACATTTATAGATACCAGAGGTTTGGACTTCAACATATCTTTTTTGGGGACACAATTCAACCCTCAACAAAAGGTCATGAGTGTAGGGGTTCCAGGAAGTGTGTCTAGAATTGGCTTCGCCCCCTGGAGGGTGACTCCAGAGAACCCACTTCCCACGCATGCCCTGGTGACAACCCTACTGAGAACAGAGACTCTCCTGCCAGCCCCCTCAGGAGTCCTGAATCCCAGAGCACAGAGGCAGCTGTGGCTGGGATGAGCTTGGGAAGGGGGGCACTCTCCCTGCCTACACTTCCCACACAGGCCCAGGAAGGACCCCCACAAGCCCAAGGCTGCAGCAGCTCATCACTTTGGCAGGGGCAAGCAAACCCTGCCACATGGGCCCAAGCTGCTGCCTCTGGCCTGGGGCACTGGGGGCGTTCACACTTCTTCCTTCTACTGCACAGGTACCTTCCGCATTTTGAGCACAAAGAGGGCCCAAGTCATTTCCTTCTTTTTTTACGACACTGATTGGTTGCATATGCCCATTCTGTGTGGATTTATACTGTCTCAGGCATTTGACACACCCGAAGCCCATCCTAGTGAAAGGGCAGAGACCTGAAAGTCAGACACAAGCAGAACCACATTATCTCTGGGAAGCTAGAATGCCTCCCTGCTCCCTGGGCAGGAAATAGCCTCAACTACAAACCCCACCTCTCACTGAGGGGTGTGCCTGTGGAATGATTGGGAGTCTGGAATATCTGCTTTTCAGTATTGGTATTTACATGAGTCTGGACAAGTTGGTTAAGCTCCCCAAGCCTAGCTTCCTCATCCGGAGAATGAAGCTGATATTGTGTCTGTGGTGAGCAGGTCTATGCAAACCTACCCCAAAAGTCCAAGGAAGCTGAGAAGTGAAGAAAGAGGCTGACAAATCAGTTTCTTAGAAAGAAAAACTTAATACGGACTTAGGAACAGAAGCCATATCTGTATTTCGGGCAGTGGCAAGATGAGATGGTCGATCCCTGTGCTGTTACTCCCCAGACCAAGGGCTTGAAGACCACAGGGAAAGGGGGATTCCTAAGGGATGTATAGGACAACGGAAGTATGATAACACCAAGGTTGTTTAATCTGGGGCAGGATTTACGATAAGTACCTGCTCTTACCTAAGAAATAATAGACAAACAGGAAATCTTAAAGGCCTTCCCAGAACTGGTGTTAATCAGAAGCCAACACAGTAGATTAGCTTCCAAGATGGAGTTGCTTCAGCCTCCATATACCAGCACCTACCACAAAAGATGGTTGTAAAGACCAAGTGAGATGATGATTTTAAAATGCTTTGTGTATTATGCTTGGTACTGGTTAGTGATTAATTGTCCCCAAAATTAATAGTATTGCTTGCCATTTTTCTACACACATGCCTAGCAATATGTGTGCATCCAATGAAGACTTTTATTGAACACCCAGAGAAGAAGAGAAGGAAGGAAGGGCTGTAAGATCCCCTTATCCACTGTGTTTGAAGCTACCTGCGCAGTTCCCACCAGCTCTCCCACCCACTAGGTTGAGCTGGGGTGGAGAGAAGGAAACGTCAGATCTCTGGGGCATGTCAAGCTCCATCGCCACCCAGGAAGCCCCCGTCCTGAGCTGATTTAGGGAATGTCTTTAATGTGGCCTCCAGGATCTCTAAACCCTTTACAAAGTAGATTTATGCATGTCTCTGTTCTCATGACTCTTTTAACTCCAAGTTTGAGTTTTATTTGTTTCCCTGGTCTTGCCAACTTAGTCAGCCTTGTGATGGGGAAGGAAGCTTCTACTGAAGTGAGCTGTCACCGGTGTAAAAGGAGTCTGCTATGATTTGCATATGTGACGCAGCTGGTCCCAAAGCCAGGATTAATAAAATACAGAGCAGAGCGCTCACCTAGGACTTAATTATACAACAGGGATAAATGTTACCTACACGTCATTTTGTTCTTAGAAGTATTCCTATCACTTATAATTTGGAAGAAAGCTTGTAAATTGAAGAAAGGTAGGTAACTGTTTGCTTTTGATAGGTGAAGAAACTGAGGTTCATGGAGTTTTAATGACACTGAAGTTGAGAAAATGGGAGTTTAAATACTATCGCTACCTGTCTACTCATTCTATGATTTAGACAGGCTTATTATTTTCTCTGAACTTGCCTTTGTTGGGATAACAATATATATTTTTCAAGGTCATTGAACAGAAGAATTGGGTGGCATATACAAACCACTTAATTTACGGCTTGGTACATAGTAGGTGATCTTACCTAAAGCAGTGAAAAGTGATGCAAGTCTACAGGACAAGCATTCAGTAAAGGTCCCTGTACTTCATAACCCCAGGACCTAGATAGGGATCAGCAATTTTTTTTCTGCCAAGGCCCGGATAGTAAATAGTTTGACATCACAGGTCATATAGACTCTGTCATAACTATTCAACTCTGCTGTTGTAGCAGGAAAGCCACCACAGACAAATACATAATGAATATGATTGTGTTCCAATAAAACTTTATTTATAAAAACAGACAGTGGGCCTGATTTGGCCCCTGGCTCATACTCTGATGACCCCAGGTGTGTATAAAACTATGTTTAAAAGCTTGAGATAATACAAATGACAGTATCTATTAGATAAACCCTATTTATCTTTTCATATTTTAGTTTCAACTCTCTCCTGTCAGAGAATTTTTTTCTTTCTGAGGATGCTGGGCAGACTGAAGGCTTCTGAGACCTCTACCCTTCGAAGACATGACATGACAGCTACCTCCCCGTTGTGGGGAGAAGACAGGCCCATTTCCTAGTGGTCTGTGAGCTCCCAGAAGTCAGTGACTGTGTCTTTTGATCTTTCTCAAATGTGTATATGGTGAACAGCAATACTTCCTCATCTCCCCAGAGGACAGAAAAATAGTAAAAGGGCTTAAGCAGTAGTTGGGGGAATTTAGACTCACTGGTGATTCTCAGTGAGGGGTGACTTTTCCCCCAGGAGGGCATTTGGCAATGACTGGATGTATTTTGAGGCTTCACAACTGGGGGGTGGTATATTGGCATTTATTGTGTAGAGACCAGAGATGCTGTTAAGCATCCTACAATGCACAGGACGGCCCCCTACACGAGAATTATCCAGCCCCAAATGTCAATTGTGCTGACATTAAGAACCCTGGACTAGTGAAAATGAAGCATTGTATAGGCTAAGAGCATCAATCACTGCATTTTGCAGTTTGTACAATGTGACTTACCCTGTCCTTTCAAAGGAGTGTCAGGAGAATCAAATGAGACAAGTAAGTAAAGAGACTCTGCATAAGTCATTAAGTGTTGTGCAAAAGCAAAGTGTTTACCGTGACTTAACCAATCCTGGAGTGCCCATGCCATGTAGGCTAACTCTGAACATTCTTCAGTTCATCCCGCCTAAATCTCCCCTTCAATTTAAGTCTTTTTCCCATCACACTCTTCTCAGCAGGAATGGGAGTGCCTCTGGCCACCTTTCAAATGCGGGGGAACTGTGAACCACACCTCAGTCTGCTTCTCTGCAGGCAAAATTATCAAATTCCTTTTTCCTTTTTCCCAAGGTCCTATTTTTGAAGACTTTAATTACTTTAGTTTTGACAAAGACTGTCCTGTGGACTTGCTCCTAGCTTGCCACATACCTCCCACGATATTCAGTCTTAGCCTAAAAGAGCTTCCAATTAATCTTCCACTTGGACAGAATTACCCATTGGTTTTGTGAGCCACGGTGGCTTTTATCTCATGTTCTTACGTGCACGTAACATGGGCGATCGTCTGTCTTCCTGCTGAAAGAGTTGGGCCCACTTTTCTCTTCAATGTGAGCGAGCAAAGTGAAACATTACAGTGGTGGTTAGTTTGAGGACCTGCTCTAAAACACCTAGGTAAATGAGGTGTGCAATTCCTTGTTAGGTGTTCACCCATTTAGGGCCACTGTGTGGGGCATGGTGGTAATTTCTGTCATTTGGTCATAGTGGGTTGAATTGTATCCCTCTCCCCTAAAAGCCATGTTGAAGACCCAAACCTCCAGTACCCCAGAAATGTGACCTCATTTGGAAAGACGGTCTTTACGAAGGTAATCATATTAAAATAAGGTCATCAGGGTGGACCCTAATCCAGCATGACTGGTGTTCTTATGACAAGGGAAAAATGTGGACAAAGAGGAACACATGGAGGAAAGCTGATGTGAAGATACAGGGAGACAATGGCCACCTATAAGCCCGGGAATGCCTGGGGCTACAGAAGACGAGAGAGAAATCTAGAACAGATCCAGGAGTCCAATACCTCAATATTGGTCTCCTGACCTCCAGAACTGCGAGACAGTAAATGACTCAGTTTGTGGCACTTTGTTACAGTAGCCCTAAGAAATTAGTACAGTCATTGATGCACTGGCTAAGTTTCATGATCCGAGCAGAACATATTTGCCAAGGATTGTTAACTGCCATTCCTCCTTGTAACAGATGCCATCAGTGGCCCACCCATTTCCCCACAGTCTATCTCAGTGGCTGCCGGCAGCCATGTTGATGGCCTCTTGCATCTCCTGGCTGGGGGATTCTCTGACCACGGACACGCACCCAGGAATAGAACAGACTGGAAGTGCCAGTAAGTTCCCAGAATGGTCTAGTGACCTGCCATCAATGAGAGGCAGCAGTTGCAAATAAATACCCCAGTTTCTTCACCCCTGGTTAGGACCACTTGGAGCTGGGTTCACCAAAAGTTTTCAGAGGGTCCCCAGCAGGCCTGAGTCCTATTTGCCTAAAATGGAACCTACTAATCAAGGTGTCTCTTTGTAGCTTTCCACCCTCTACTTTCTCAGTTCCCTGCTCCCTCACAGTGCTTCCTGGCATTACCTCCCAAATAAAATATTTGGCCCAAATATTTTTCTTAGGGTCTGCTTTTGGAGGAACTCAAATTAAGTCACTCAACAATGGGCATGTGAATGCCTAGAGGTGAGATCTGAGAGGCACTATCATCCCTGCAGCTTAAAAGCAAGTGAAAGGGGGAGGAATTAGGTAAGGAGCCACACAACATCAGAGGCAAGGTTAGGAAAATTGATAGACTCAAGAGGTTCTGACCAGGATCATCTCTGAGTGTGAATGGTCCAAGCTGCTGCCATTCAGGCACCAGACACTGGGTTAGAGAAGGCCAGGGCCACAGAAGGGAGAGGACATTCCCTGAACTCAAGGAGCTCATCTTCTTATAGGAAGAGACCAAGGTGTAAAAAATCTGGTTTAAGTGCCATGAGACAAATGCTTAGTGGGGACCCTAGGGAACCAGATTCTGCCTAAGGAGTATAAGGGCAGGGAGTGGAGCAAGATGGATTAAGGATTTGGAGGAGCTGGGTGGGTGTAGAGGGTGTGATGATGGAAGAGAGAGGTTGCACACCCCTGACCCTGAGAGGGGCATGTGCAAAGGCCCTCAGGTAGGGAAAGGTTATAGAAGCTGTGAGGTGTTCACTCTGCCTGGAGCCCTGGGAGAGGGGCTGTGGTCCCCTTCTGAAGAGCCTTGGACATCGTGCTAAGGAATTTGTATCTCTCACCTGTAGGGAGTATTCGGGGCTGGCTTCATGAATAGGTGACCTGATCAGTCACAGAAGACCCCATGCATAGAAGGGTCCACGCTCAGGTTAATGTTCACCTGTCACAACCTTGAGATCCTTAATTCTTTTTTGACAAGGGGCCTTGATTTTGTAGTGGGCCCTGAAAATTATGTGTCCAGTCCTGGCCATAAGGAGCCAAGAAATGAATACCCTTAAGAGTGGCTTTGAGCCAAGTCTATGGTGTATGTGTTGGAGATTTCTGAGGATGGCAGGGTGCTGTTGGAGCTGGGCAGGGAACCAACAGTGCTTGCTCCATTTGGGGGAATTTTGAGGAACTCAGTGTCCAATCAGAATTCCTGCTTCCAATTATGTTGGGTGTGAAGGTAGTCAGGCATTCAAGGGATTGTTCCTTTTCCTTCCTTCCTTCATTCCTTCTTTCTTTCTTTCCTTCCTCCTTCCCTCTCTCCCTCCTTCCCGCCTTCTCTCTCTCTCTCTCTCTCTCTCTCTCACTCTTTTTCTTTCTTTCTTTTCTTTTATTCTTTCAATACATTTGAACGGTTTTCAAGCCCTTCAGTATATTAATCTATTACTAAACAATATATATTATAAAGTAAAAACCCATGTGTGATCATGTCATTTTGGGATGACAGTCAACACTAGCCACTAAACAGTCTCTAATCGTACCACAAATTAGGCAGCATTTTTTTTCCATCTTCGAGTGTAATTCTTTCAGTGTCTCTGTGAGGAAGGCATCTCTACCATTGTTTCACAGATGAGAAAAATGAAGCGCGGGGAGACTTCAGTTCATTCAGGGTAAATCCAGACTTTTCCAGGGTCACCTCCAGAGTAGGACTTGCAAGCCAGGACTTCCCAGGTGTTTTCTCCCCAAGGACCCACCGTGGTCACCACCCGCTTCTCTCCCTAAATCATTCTCCTACTCTCATCTCTTCTATAAAGCTGTCTCCGATGTGAGGTCTTCTTAACGCAGTCACCATATTTTGTATCCAGTTTTGTGTCTGTTTTACGTCTCCTTCTTGACTGTCCTTTAGATTTGTCAAGTGTTTCTGAGTCTTTGTGAGGAAGTTCAGCCTTTTCCCACAGCACAGAATGTGTGCCTCCTAAGTACACATGCTTAGCCACCGTATGGGTGCAAAGGGATTAGCCATGAAGACAGCTCTGCTACCAGCATCGCTGAGGGTTGCCTAAGTGGCCTCCTTATGCCTCTACCTTGTCCTAAGACAACCCTGTTTCTTTTCCATTATCTACACCCCCTCCCCCTACTCCCGATACACAGACACTCATCTCACACATGCAGCCAGAGTTTCCGGGGAAGCTGACCCTCCTCCAAGCTCAACAGAGCCTGACTGCTCTAATGACAATCCTCTCCATTTGTCTGTCATGACTGATTTAGGAATAGTCATGTGACCTCGTTTTGGCCAGTGAGACATGAAGGAAAATTTGGGGGAGGTTCAGAGAAAAGTTTTTCTCTCTCAAGAAAGAGTTACTAGATGGATATAAAATTAGTATGTCAGAGAGATGTCTGCGCTCCCATGCTCACTGCAGCATTATTTACAATGGCCAAGTTAGGAGGTCGACCTGAAGATTCATCAATAGATAAAGAAAATGTGGTATATGTTCCCAATGGAATACTATGCAGCTTTAAAAAAGAAAGGGCATTGTGTTAAGTGAAATAAGCTAGGCATAGACAGACAAATACCACGTGATCTCACTCATGTGGAATCTGAAAAAGTCAAACTCGTAGAAGCACAGAGTAGAATGGTGGTTACCAGAAAGCTGGGGATGAGGATTGGGAAAGATGGTGGTCAAAGGATACAACATTTCTGTTAGACAGGAGGAATAAATTCTGGAGATCTATTGTGCAGCATGGTGACTCTAGTTAATAATAGCATATTGTATACATAAAAATTGCTAAAAGTGTAGATATTAAGTGTTCTCACTACAAAAAAATTTAAGTAGGGTGATGCATATGTTAATTAGCTTGATTTAGCCATTCCACAAGGGATATATATATATCAAAACATCACGATGTTCACAAATATATACATTTATTGCTCGATTATTAATAAATAAATAGAAAGAGTCACTAGTAGATTTAGACTCCCTCTGAGCTCTCTACATAGCCTTTTATCCACCCAGCTTCCAACCACCTGAGTGACCCTGGGTAAGTCACTAAAAACATATATGGAATATTTTCATAGACACTCATTTTTTTCCAACTCAGATGCAATTCAAAAACAGAATCTTTATCATTTTAAAAATGAACGTTTCAGTGGCATTTAGTACATTCACAATGTTGTGCAACCACTAACGCTATCTACTTGCAAAACATTTGCGTCACCTGAAAGGAACTCTGTGGCCATGACAAACCTCTCCTTACTCCCCTTCCCTCAGCCTCTGGCAGCCACAGTCTACTCTCTGTTCCTGTGGATTTTCCTATTCTAGATATTTCATATAAATAGAATCATGCAATATGTGGTCTTTTGCATCTGGTTTCTTTTACTTGGTGTAATGTTTTAGAGGTACGTCCGTGTGATGTAGCATGTATCCAAATTTCATTTCTTTTTAGGGCTGAATAATACACCATTGTCTGTATATAACACATTTTCTTTATCCATTTATCTATTGATGGGCATTTGGGGTGTTTTCATCTTGGCTCTTGTGAATAATGCTGCTATGAATATGGGTATACATGTATTTGTTTGAGTATCTGTCTTTAATTCTTTTCAGTATGTAGGTAGGAGTGGAATTGCTGGGTCATATGGTAGCTTTAACTTTTGGAAGAACCATCAGACTGTTTTCCACTGTGGCTGTACCACTTTGCATTCCACCAGCAATGTATATACCCTACCTCGTTTTGCCATGACTCCACTTTATAAAGTAACCCAACCTCATCAGGATCCTGAGACTCAAGGATGTAAAACCATTTGCCCAACTCAGTTTGTCAAATGTCAAAGTTTGATTCCACATCTTCAACTACAGATCGCATTCCTTTCCATTGTATGCACTTCTCCGGTCTTCAGCTTCATCCTTTGGAGAAAGAAAACAGAGATCTAGGAGGAATAAGCTTATCCAAATGCTGTCTAAGAATTCTGGTAAAATCCCAGTGCAGGGACCCAGGTGCTGAAAACTGTGTTCACATAAGTATGTATGTTTACTTTGCAGACTCAGCATCTGCAATTATACCTAGCCCCTAGTAAATCCTCAGAAAATATTTGTTGAATGAATGAGCCTTATGCATTTATCTGAAAGCCTTTGATGTCTCTGGTAGTTAGCAAACCATATGCTGCCTTTTCCTTAAGATCTTTCTTTGCAAATGCGGCACTTTCAGAAAAATATAGGACTCAACTGACCAGATGTGATGTGACTCTAACAATGGTAGAATGTCTCTCTCATACTCTAAATTGAAAATATGTTGTTATCAGATGTGTTAGTAGTCTACTTCAAATACAGTGGCAACTGCCTTTCTCCATTTCACTTAATATCATCTGATTATTTAATCTATAGACATACATCACTGATGTATTTCAATTAGTATGTTTGCTATGTATTTATAAGTCAGTTTTCATCTTCTAAGACTCTGATGTTTTGCTGCCAAGAGGTCACTAGTACTAACCCCAAATAATGAATATGTTTTAGAGTTAATAAAAATTTTCCCAGATCAATAAGGTTAATAAGTGATACTGTCACTTGGGCATGTTAATAAACTTTTTAAAAAATAGGCCGAGCCAGCTGAAAAGTTACGACTGGAAATAGATTATAGCATTTTGCCCCAAGGCTTTGGCAGCAATTGAAACAAAGTATTTTGAAACACAGCAAATTGGCATTTCTCTGACTTCCAATGCTCAGTCTCTCCAAGCGGGACACCTGGTTCAACTACACAAAACAGCTATTCAGAATTAGAGTCTGGGCTTTTGTTATGTGAAAGGTAAATGAGGGTGGCATGAACTTTTCCAGGAAAAGCTGTTTTTACTTTTTACCCCAGGGAGAGCTCTCTTCAGAAAGAAAGAAAAGAAAAGAAAAAAGAAAACTGGTACAGACAGGAGATCAGGAGTTAAGAGGATGGGTGGGTTCGAAAATTACTTTATAAAAGGAAACTTTATGCAATACTGTAAAATGTTTCCACTCTAAATGAATTAAATCGAACCCCAGACCTACCCTGCTTAGGAACACTAATTTGCCGTGGGACTTCCTGAAGAGCTTCCACCAGGCTCACCCTTCCCCAACTTTCAGACTGCAGAGACTTGCTTTTATTTGAGTTGCATTTATGTAGTAATAGAAATAGTTTGACCAACACTGTGGTTGGCCCACTAAAAGAGGACCTATGCCCCATACGATAACATGTCTGTGACCCTGTGTGTGTACCCTTATGCATGCGTGTGCTTAGCATGATGCAGTCCAGACAAAGTTGGAAACTGCACTTGAATCTAGTGTTTGAGTTGGGTCATGCTACCTGACCTACGCATGGGAAAACCCAAAGTCCAGAGTGAAGGAGAATGCAGTGAAGGTTCTTTGACCAAAGCAGGCTCATCCAAGATGCCTGGCATTTGGTCCTATGACTTATAACCCTTTGGATCCAATGGCCTCCCTATGCTATGTCGGGTGGGTGTTAGCAAATGTGAGGCCAAACAGCTTCAAAATCGAATTGAAGAGTCCACATTGGATGAGTATTAGGGAGTCAGAGATCACCTGTCATTGCACCCCAGGATGAGTATCTTAGGGAGCCAGGCCTCAGACAGCCATTCTTCCCTTTACTTAATTGGTAGCTGTCTCTTGAGTGACCAAGTGCTGGCGTTGCTCTGGGGATGGGACAAAGCTGTGCTCTCAGGGAGCTCACCTCACACCAAAGAAGACAGATGGTAAAGACAAAATGAGGCCATTAAGTCATAGCATTTCAGATGATCAAAGTGCTGTGAAGAAAGCAGGAGGGCAGTGGGAGAAGAGGAACTAGTTTAGATTATAGAATTAGAGAAAGCCTTAAGGAGCAGCATTTTGGCAGAAACCTGCATGGTGAGGGGGGCAAGCCCGGCAAACATTTTGGGGAGGCATCAGAGGAAGTAGGTACAAAATGTCCTAAGGTAACAATGGAACGTCTGAGGAAAGCACGGCTGGCCAGGATGAGTGTGACCTAGGAGGAATGCATCAGCGAGGATACACAGGATAGGCAGGACCAGAGCATGAGGGCCCTGAAGGGCAGGATCTTCCTACCTTGGCACCATTGGTATTTGGGGCTGGATAATTGTTTGTCATTGCAGATGGTGGGTGAGTCCTGTGTACTATAGAATGTTTAGCAGCATCCCTGGCCTCTACCCGCTAGATGCTATTAGCAACCTCACCCCACAAATTGTGACAGCCAAAAATGTCTCCAGAATTGCCAAGTATCTTGGGGGGTAGATGTGAAATCACCCTAAATTGAGATCCACTGCTACAGATTATGGCAAGGACTTTAGGTCATGGCCTTGACCCTCAGTTTTAGCCTAATCATCATGAGAAACCAAGATAGGGTTTTAAGCAGGGGAGTGCTGCAATATAACTTACATTTCAAAGGGAACCTGGCTGAGGGGCCGGGTAGAGACTGTGGGGAGCAAGAATGACAGCAGGGACTGGCAAATGTTCACGAGAGAGATAAGAGCAGGACCAGAAGCTTGGCTTCTACAGAAGATGGAACTTAGGAAGAGATTTACCTCTTCATGCATGTCCCTGGATAGCTCACCATCGTACCAAATGGTGGGAACAGGCTCTTGACAGGAATGACTTCAGAAGAAGATGGCTTCTTAGGTGGCTGAGAGCTCAGTGGTCAGGAAGTCAAGGCTATGGCTTGGTCCATATCTAACCAAATAGATTTGAACAAACTCTACCTTGGGTATATGCCCTTTCTCTAGCCTTGACTATCTCACAGTTACATGGAGCACCAACTGTAATATTGCAATAAACCAACCTGAAAACAAACTTTCATGTTGGAGGGTCTTTCTTCATCTTGCCACTCCATTGTGGGGAAAATGCAGGTGCCACCTTGGTCTGCAGGCCTCTAAAAGTGAGTGACTTGTCATCTTATCAATGTGCTCCTCTCAAGCAGTGCATAACTTCCTGTAAACCTATTCTTGGAGGAACTGAATTACCCTTGACTTTGAATTGCTAGATCTTTTCACCTCCGTCTCATCTCAACATTTCCCACAACAGCACCCAGATGTTGTCCTCATGTGGACAATGTCACTTCGCCTCCAGAATTCAAATTTCTAACCTCAGCCTCCACAACCCCTTTGGAAGTTCTTATTGCAATTCTCCCACCCACCTTGCTGCTCTGAGTTTGCCTCCTAATTTCTTACAGCATTTCTTGAATCTCTGTAGGATCCTCTGCCTCCTCTCCTTCTGTTTCCCTCACTGACTCATCTTTCTTGGCACCACTCTTACCCGTTAGTGCTTCCCCGGGTTTTGTCCTCAAGGCTCTTCACATCACAAGTCTAGACGTTCTCCCAGGAAAGCTCCTTCATTCCCATAGCTTTAACTATCACTTCCATGTAGATGACTCATACTTTTATTTTCCCAGACTCAAGATCTCTCTTGAGCTCCAGACTTTGACTCTCTGCCTCTAACTTGACCTTTCTCCCATTAGGGATGTCACCACCAAACCTCTCACCTAAGCTAGACATTCAAAAGACATCTTTGATTTGTTTCTTTCTCTCTCTCTTTTTTTTGTTTCCTGAAATTCAGATGGGTCCCAGGATACTGTGATTCCATTGTTTTCCTTAAATATGTGGTCTCCTGAGTCATCTTTCTAAAATGCATCTGATCATGTTATTCCCCTGCCTAGAAGTTATTAATGGCTTTCAATTACTGGTTGTCAAATCCCAAGTCCAGTCTCCACAGCATCCTACCTTTCCAGTAACACCTAACTTCTTCTTACCCTGATAATTTTTGTTCTAGCTCCAGACACTGGTTGTGGTCCCTAAAATACACTACGTCCCTTCTCCTTTTATTGCCTCCTCTAATTGTAATTGCTTCACCACTAATCCCCTTCTTTTGTATGCAGTCCTTCCCCCTTGTCCCTTTCCTGCTGTGCGAAACCATACTCATTCTTACAGACCAGGTGTAAATGTAACCTCCATCCACAGAGCCACCTTCCTTGTGCCAAACAGAGTCTCCTGCTCCATTTTCTGGGTTCCCAGGGCCTTCCACATGCCTGTCTGTCTTGCTTAAGCTCCTTTACTGTTGTAGTAGCCATGTTTCATCCATTCTTGAAGCCCTAAATTACCTGGTATTACTCCTGACTTCCAGTGTGTGCTCTGGAAAACAGTAGTTGAACTAATGAACAATTAATACATATCTCCTGTGATCACTTCTGATGGAAAGCTCTTCCTTGTTCTACTGTGCCTAAGATGCTGAGATTACAGTCAAGCTTTTGATTGGAATACAGCAACAGAGATGTAATTATTTCAGTAAAACTAGATTCAATAGAACAATCGGGGGGAGTAGAAATAAGGTACATATTTTCATACCTCAGGTCCAAAATATTGGGGACATGGCTGAGTGGAGAGAAAACAAAAATAAAATAGTCTTGTTAGCACCACTTATAGAAGACTATTCCCAACTGCCTAGCCAGTAAGAAAATACAAAAGATACCTCATTCTAAATTAATCTATAATGGTAATCAAAGACAAGACACATCCAGTATTTTACCATGAATTTGTTCTGTTATTTTGTTGTTGTTGTTGTTGTTTCTTTTATCTTTTTTTTTTTTCTTTTGAGACGGAGTCTCACTCTGTTGTCCAGACTGTCCAGGCTGGAGTGCAATGGTGAGATCTCGGCTGACTGCAACCTCTGCCACTTGGGTTCAAGAAATTCTCCTGTCTCAGCCTCCTGAGTAGCTGGGATTACAGGCACACGCCACCATGCCCAGCTAATTTTTGTATTTTGAGTAGAGACAGGGTTTCATTATGTTGGTCAGGGTGGTCTTGAACTCCTGACCTCAGGTGATCTGCCTGCCTTGGCCTACCAAAGTGCTAGGATTATAGGCGTGAGCCACCATACCAGTGGATTTGTTCTGTTAAAGGAAATTATATTGAAATATAGTTGTCAAAGTAGTTTCTTAAAATTTATGAATAGTAACAGTTATGTATCTTTATTGACTCATTCAATATTAAGACGTATTGCCGAGTCAAACCAACCAGGTGATTGACCTGGTGGCAGGTTGATTACATTGAACCACTTCCATCAAGGAAGGAGTAGTGTTTTTTCTTACTGGAATAGACATCATGGATACAGATTTGTCTTCCTTGCATGCAGTGCTTCTGGCCAAAACTACCATCCATGGACTTAAAGAATTGCCTTATCCACCATCATGGTATTCCATAAAAAACTGCTTCTGATGAAGGAACTCACTTCACAGCAAATGAAGTGCTGCAATGGGCCCATACTCATGGAATTCATTGGTCTTACCATGTTTCCCTCCATCTTGAAACAATTGGTTTGATGAAACAGTGGAATGGCATTTTGAAGACTCAGTTCCAGTGTCAGCTAGGTGGCAATATCTTGTAGGGCTGGGGTAAGATTCTCCAGAAGGCTGTGTAGGCTCTGAATCAGCTACCAATACGTGGTCCTGTTTTTCTCATAGCCAGAATTGATGGGCCTGCAAATCAAGGGGAGGAAATGGTACCACTCACTATTATCCTTAGTGACCCACTAGTAAAATCGTGACCTTATGCCCTTTGGCCTAGAGGTCTTAGCTCATTTACTGTATTAATCTGTTTTAACACTGCTAAAAAAGACTGGGTAATTTACAAAAAAAAGGGGTTTAATGGACACACAGTTCCACATGGCTGGGGAGGCCTCACAATCATGGTGGAAGGCAAGGAGGAGCAAGTCACATCTTACATGGATGGCAGCAGGCAAAGAGAGAGAGCCTGTGCAGGGAAACTCCCATTTTTAAAATCATATCTCCCGAGACTCATTCACTATCGTAAGAACAGTGTAGGAAAGACCCGCCCCTCATAATTCAATCACCTCTCACCGGATTCCTCCCATGACACATGGGAATTGTATGGGAATTGTGTGCCCACCCAAATCTCATCTTGAGTTACAATTCAGGATAAGATTTGGGTGGGAACACAGCCAAACCATATCAGCTCCTGGGAAGGGAAGAATGCTTCTACCAGGAGACACACAATGATTTCATTGAACTGGAAGTTAAGATTGCCACTGTCCCACTTTGTACTCCTCATCATGCTAAATCAACAGGCAAAGAAGAGAGTTACTCTGCTGGTGGGGGTGATTGATCCTGACAAGTAAGGGGAAATGGGACCACTTGGAGGGAAGGAAGACTATGTCTGGAACATAGGAGATCCCTTGGAGTGTCTTTAGTATTACCATGCCTTGTCATTAAGGTCAATGAGAAACTACAACCACCCACTTCAGGCAGGACTAGTAATGGCCAGACCCTTCAGGAATGAAGGCTTGGATTATTTCACCAAGTAAAGAACCATGACTAGCTGATCTGCTTGCTGAAGGCAAAGAGAATACATAATGAATAGTGGGAAAAGGGAGTTGTAAATAGCAGTTACAGCTACATAACCTGTTACAGAAATGAAGACTGTAATTGTCATGAATATTTCCTCCTTATTTTGTTCTGAATTTACTTGTGTGTATGTATGTGCACAGAGGTATAGGGCAAATTTCTGTGTTTTCTTCCTTCTATTATTCCCTTATCATGAAATATACAATGTATTGATTTTATATCACAGTATTTGAGTACAGACTGTCAAGGAGAAGAGTAAACATTACTCAAGGGCTTTATCTCCTCCTCTTGGGAAAGAGCACATTTTTTATTGTGAGCAGGAAAGCTGTATCATGTCAGGCAGAATTATAATCTTGCTACTGTCTTCATGTGGCTATTAATTAAATACATCTTAAGGAGATGTATATGCGTTCCAAGTTAACAACAGGTGGACTTGTAATGGTTAATTTTATGTCAACTTCACTGGATCCCAGAACGCCCAGATATTTAGTCAAACATTATTCTGGGTGTTTCTGTAAAGGTGTTTTGGGTAGGTTTAATATTTAAACTGATGGACTGAGTAAAGTAGATTGCCCTCCCTGATGTGAATGGGGCCCTCATCCAATCAGTTGAGGCCTGAAGAGAACAAAAGGCTGACCCTACCCCAAGTAAGAAGAAATCTTTCCTGCCTGATTACCTTTGAGCTGGAAAGTCACTTCACCATCAGCTCTTTTAAGTCTCCAGTTTGCCAACCATTCTGTTTCTCTGGAGAATTTTGGCTTATATAGTTATCAAAATACTTCTTTAAAAATTGTAAATGATAACAGTTATGATTCTTTATTAACTCATTAAATAACATTACCTATTTCCAAGCCCAAGGACTGTAATTTCAGGGTAGTGATAAGCATACACATTATTCTGGTACATTCATAAGTACTATTATGTAATTTGAAGATATCCATGATTTCAATCAACTGGTGAGAAAGTTACACCTTTTTTTTTTGGAGACAAGCTCTCACTGTGTCACCCAGGCCAGAGTGCAGTGGTGCAATCTTGGCTCACTGCAACCTCTGCCTCCCAGACTCAAGCAATTTTCCTGCCTCAGCTTCCCAAGTAGCTAGGACTACAGGTGCACACCTTGCTAATTTTTTTTTTTTTTTGTAGAGACACTTTTTTGCCATGTTGCCCAGTCTGGTCCCAAACTCCTAAGCTCAGGTGATCTGCCTGCCTCGGCCTCCCAAAATGATAGGATTACAGACGTGAGCCACCATGCCTGGCTGCGAGTTACACATACTTCTAATACTACTGCAATTTGTTTTCTGTATTTATGATCGAAGAAAATGCTATATTTGAATTAGAGGTTTGTGAAAATAAAGATGTATTTTGTCCCAGCCAAGTTCACAATAACCTTAACCATGGACCCCTCAAAGTGTCCAACAGAAGAACCCATGAGATAAAGAAGAGCTACTATCCCTCAGCTCCTTCCTGCATAGACTACACTTTGAGAAACTACCTTCAGAAAGACATCACTAATTTCCAGTGGGTTCTTGGATTCTCAGGAAAGCCAAACATCTAAATGATATTATGTGTGCAGTAGACGGGGAAACTGAAGTGGACCTTGGTAAACAAAGGGAGTGAAGTCCCCTTTTCCATGATTGATTGGCATCTGGGACAAAATCTTTATCTGTTCCTTAAACTCATTTTCTCCCCTCTGGGCCCCTAGCATAGTGTTTCCATGTGACAGACACTGAATTTTCTGGATGCATGGCTACAGATGGATAGACTAATGATCCCACAAAAACATCACTTGGAGTTGCAAAGAAAGCATCGGCCTCACATAGGATATGTTGATGATGTATTTTTTCTCGAATGTTCTCTTTCCTCTCTACTCATGCCATCCATGAGGCCCCAGAGCAGGTCTTTCCTTAAAGCAGCTGCTTCTGAACACTGCCGAGCTCCATCAGCCTGGAGCCATGTGGCCTCACCTTCAGTTCCTTCCACACTAGAGGCAAAAGGGTGAGATGAATGAGCCTCAGCCACTTGCTGGGGGAAGAGAAGGTTACATCACAGCAGGAGCTCTGCCCTCTTTGGTTAATGAGTCCTTTTCTAAATATACTCAGTGAAAGCACGTCTCCCTCATCAGATAACAGAAAGTGTCATCATTTCAAACAACAACTGTTTTTTTGTTTGTTTGTTTGTTTATTATACTTTAAGTTCTAGGGTACATGTGCACAACGTGCAGGTTTGTTACGTATGTATACATGTGCCATGTTGGTGTGCTGCACCCATCAACTCGTCAGCACCCATCAACTCATCGTTTACACAACTGTTTTTTGTTTGTTTGTTTGTTTGTTGTTTTTTTGTTTTTTTGCTGAGACAGACTCTTGCCCTGTTGCCCAGGCTGGAGTGCAATGGTGCGATCTCGGCTCACTACAAGCTCCACCTCCCGGGTTCATGCCATTCTCCTGCCTCAGCCTCCCGAGCAGCTGGGACTACATTTTATTTTATTTTATTTGTAGAGACGGGGTTTCACCGTGTTAGCCAGGATGGTCTCGATCTCCTGACCTCATGATCTGCCTCCTCAGCCTTCCAAAATGCTGGGATTACAGGCATGAGCCACCATGCCCGGCCAAACAACAACTTTTGTATGAATTAACGTACATGTTAATCCTAATGCAAGCCCCAAGGAGAACTGGGAAATGCAAAAAGAGGTGCAAATGCATATCTGATCCTGCAACCCAAATATACATGTTACAGTTCTAATATTTCAATGTATTTCCTTCAAGAATGTATAACATTTTGCATAGTTCTTTTTCTCCTCTGAGGATTTTTGTCAAGAATACATAGGAATTGGGAATTGTACCAGTTTGTGATAATTCTGGCATATGCTCTCTTGTTTACTCTCCCCTCCACTTAATATAACTTTTTATTTTTTATATATATATAGCTTTTACTTATAATACCCTTTTACTAGCCACGTATTATTTCACTAACTAAATGTGCCGTCATTAATGATACATTCACACCGTTCGATCTTTTTACTATCACAGATAAGCCTGCAATGAGCATCTCTGTTCATCTATTTATTTTTCTCTACTTATTTTGTTCTTGGGATGTCTTCATAGAAGTGCAAATACTTTATCCGATGATGAAATTTCTTAAGACTTTTCATATACATGGCAACCAAGCTTCTCTCAATATTTCTTTTTTAAGTTTTAATATATTGGTGGCCTAATTATCTAATCTGAAGGAAATGCCTGAAGTCCGAAACAATCTATTTTCTTTCCTGTCAGACAAGTCTAGATCTTTCTTGGTGCTACCACAGGAGAGGCAGGATCATAGAGTACAACATGGTGGTTAGAAGATCACAGTCAAAATTAAACACATGGTTTCAAACTCCAGCTGTGCTCCAGACCTGCTGGGTAATCCTGGGACAGTTATTTAACCTCTCTGTGCCTATGTTTCCTCGTTTTTAAAGTAAAGATAATACCAGTCTTTGCTACATATGAATACTCTGAAGATTAAATGAGTCACTTCATATTAAGTAGTTTTGCAGACAGTATTACTTCTATAAATTAATGGCTATTATTATTGTCAATCCCTGAGAACACAGTTTACAATCACTATGCTACGTTAATACTGATATATTTAGGGCCTAATTTATTATTATATTATTTGCTTTCTACTTCTACCTGTTTCTATATTTCTTTTTTCTTCATCTTTGTGTTCTTTTGCTTTTATGGAATATTTAAAATTTATTCTATTTTGTTATGAAATAGAATATGAGTGTGGTGGTTAATACTCTTTCAGTATTTTTTTTACAACTTACGTAGCGATTGCAGCTGACTTTCCTGACTTGCCCAAATATGATATAAATCAGTACTTCTTGCCTCATCTCAGTTAATGCAAGTACTTCTTTTCACTCCTTTCTAACTTACTGCTGTTGTTGTCATTTATTTTAATTGCATACATATTTCCTTTTTTTTTTTTTTTTTTTTTTTTTGAGACAGAGTCTTGCTCTGTGGCCTGGGCTGGAGTGCAGTGGTGTAATCTCAGTTCACTACAATCTCTGCCTCCCAAGTTCAAACAACTCTCCTGCCTCAGCCTCCCAAGTAGCTGGGACTACAGGTGTGCACCACCATGCCCTGCTAATTTATGTATTTTTAGTAGAGATGGGGTTTTGCCAGGCTGGTGTCGATCTCCTGACCTCAAGTGATCCACCCACCTCAACCTCCCAAAGTGCTGGGATTACATGTGTGTGCCACCACACCTGGAATACTTCATATTCTATTCAAGTGTTATTATTATAGATTGCTACAGTCAAGATGCATTTCAATTTACAGACGTATTTGCCTTTTCTTGCTTTTTGCTCCTTCCTGGAATCATGTTCCTTCTTCCTGAAAAATATCTTTAATATCCCCTTTAGTTCAGGTTTACTAGTGACAAATTCCCTGAGTTTTTTGTTTGTTTTGGTGGGGTTCTTGGTCTGAAATTTTTATTTTGTTTTCATGTCTTCATTCTTGAAGAACATTTTCACCCAATATAGAATTCTAGATTGCAGGATAACTTCCATTATTTCTTTTATTATCTTCTGGTTTCCATTGTTTTTATTTTATTTTATCATTTTATTATTTTTTAATTTTCAAGGCAGCAACTGTGAATTTAATGTTCCTTCTCCAAAATTAGTGTTTCTTTTTTCCTGTAGTCTCTTTTAAGATTTTCTCATTGTCTTTGGTTTTCAGCCATTTTCTCTGATGTAGTTTTCTCTGAATTTGTCTTGCTTCTTGAATCTCCAGCTTGATATTTTCTGCCAGTTTGGAAAATGGTCAGTCACGACCTCTGCATGTAGCATATCTGCTTCATTCTCATTATGTTATTCTCTTAAGAGGAACCTCATGACATCTATGTTAGAACTTCTGTCTCTTACCCTTTCTCCTATATTTTTCATCCTTTTTTTTTTCTCTCTGTGCCTCCTTCTGAATTTTTTTTAAATCTATCTTTCAATGCACTGACTTTCTCTTACTCTTTGATATGCTTCAGTCCTTCCGCTGTTTCTAATTTTAGTTATTGCACTTTTCAGCTCTACAATTTCCCTTTAGTTATCCTTACAGGTCCCAGTTATTCATCAAAAATTCTCGTCTTTTCTTGTAATCTCCTTAACCATTTAAGCATTGTTATTTTAAATCCTGTGGTTGGTAACTATTATCTGGTGCCCCTTTGGGACTGTTTCTATTTTTGTTTTCTTATTCTCCTCTGTGCCTTGATATGTTTGATTGACTGTTTCATGTATATAAAAAAGTATAAAAATGATTTAAGACTTTATCTTTAACCTAGATAAAGAGGGAAGTTTTATTTTTCTTTACAGCAGGTGGCCAGAAGTACCAGCATTCTAGGATCAATTTCAAGGACTGAGATAATCATAAAACAGACTTCAGTTCTTATAAGGCTATTTCACTTTTCATCCACCCTTACTCCCAGGATGTAGTATTTGCCCGTCTTAATCTAAAGCATGGAAGGTTACCCAGAAGCTTCTTCTGAGTGGGCCCTGGACTTCCATTTTTCTCCCACTCACTATGTGAAGCTGGCAAAGGCCCTGACTACCTTTTCAAGTTCTCTCTTGAGAACTCTCCTCCCTTTTCCAGTACTGGCCTCTGCCTTAGGGTAAAACTCATCTCTCTGTTTCTGCTGTCTCTTGGATCTTGGCTTTTACTGCACTGAGAACTTTCCAATGCCTTCAATTAGATAATGATGATAATGAAGATGACAATGATACATGTGTATATGTTTTGCCTAGATTTCAAGTTGTCTTAGCATAGAGTTGGTCCAAATCATCTGCATCATCCCATCTACTATTTCAGGAAGTAGAAGTCTGGAATCTGTTTTTCAAAGGTATGTGTTTTATCATTTTGAAAAGAGAGCCAGGGAAAAAAATTATGTTTAACATTTTCAAACTTACTTTACTACAAATTCTTTGTTTTTGTGAGGCAGCCCATGGAACAAATGTTCCATGGCATCTCAACTTACAAAAGTCTTAGATTTCAAAAGGCTGTCCCTAAGAATTTTGCTTTTAAGTTCAGAGTGGTGTTAAACAAGGAATCTTTGTATTCACTTTTATGCAAAGTTAAGTTACAAGAGGAGAACTGTGTTTAATGCTTTTGTTGTGACTCATCCCACTCCATGTGCCACTCTCTCACCACTTTCTCTTTTTTGAAAAAATTATTTCTACATTTATTTTTATTGTAATTATACACACAGGGAACATGGGATTGGTTAAGAAGCATCCTAAGGTCAGGTACATAACAACATTTTTAAAGTTTTATTTTGAGATAACTATAGATTCCCAGAAAGTTACAAAAATAATACAGAGAGTCCAGTGTACCCTTCATCCAGCTTCCCCTAATGATAACATTTTGTGTAAACACAGTACAATATCAAGACCAAGAAACTGATGTTGTTAGAACATCAATTGTGTAACTCTTAACTGTACTGCAGATCTTGTTTAATTTTCACCATTTTTTACACGTATTAACTTGTGTGTTTGTGTGCATGCATGTGTGTGTGTGTGAAAGTCTATGCAACTTTATCTAGTGTATTGATTTGGGTAACTATCAGTGTAGTTAAGATGCAGAACTGCTCTGTTACCACAGACGTCTCTCTGTGACCCCCTCAGGTCACCTTCTTATATCCATACCCCACCATCATCAACCTTGGCAACCACCAATTTGTTCTCCATCTCTATAATTTTGTTCTTTTAAGAAAATGTTATATAAATGGGATCAAACAGCACAAAATCTTTTGCCATTTACTTTTTTTTCACTAAGCATAATGCCCTTGAGGTCCATTAGTAATGACATTTTTACTCATTTTTCATCTTTTCTAGCATCTTTGATCCTTGGAAGATGCCATTTTTTAAAAATTTCCTTCTTTTTGCAGAATGAGAAAATAAGACACAGGGAAGAGAAATTATCAAAAATCATGAACAGAAGTAAAGAAAGATTTCTTGACACTCCAGTTCAGAGTTACTTACAACAGACTTTGCTTCCCCTAAGACCACTTCTTTCTTCCTGACCAATTTGGAACAGATCAGCTAAAGGTCATGGTAGATAAACACATCCACAGAATAGTTAATCAAAAGTTGGTTCTGTGAAAATCAAATACTTGACTTTGCCTGAAGCAAAGTAGTGCATTATTTTACATTAGTCAGAACTGTCGGGCTGGTAACTGGGAAATCAGACACATACTGTTGAAAGAATGTCTAAATCTGAATGGAATTTCTAAGCTCTTAGCTCAAGAGATGATTAATTAAAAAGCAAGAAATGGATGCATTCACTGTGTTTACAAGTGATACGTCTTGGTTTTATTCTTTATCTGTTGTTATCTTTGGGGGTTTCCATTAAGGTAATCAAATTTTGAATAAGCCTGACAAGCATTCAACAGCTTTCAGCAGCGGCAAAGAATGTTTATGGAGGGGGAAGCATGTTTTCGAGTCCGGGAGCAGACATTGACACTGAGGCCTGCATGAGTACTCTTGAATAGTCTTTTTTTAAAACTTTTATTATTTTTCTTAAAGCACTGGTTACAAAGATGGCTAACATATCTCTGTAGCCAAATTTTCATGAGTGGACTCCTCCCAAGGCCATCCAGTGTGGACTGAGGGAGCCATTGACCACAGTCTTTACCTGCTGCAGACTTTTCTTCCATGAAGCCCAGGAGCACATCCAAGAACCAGTAGACTCTTACTACCTTTATCTAAGTGCTGATCATGCTGTTCCAAAAGGACTTGGAATTGGTAGAATTTAGGGACAAGAAAGAAATAGACAGAACTCCACGGTATCTTACATGATTGGGATCCCCAACCGAACATCTCACTGGAGTCATGCTGTTTTCAGAGAGTATGAAACCCTGTTCTTGGCATAGCAAATGTAACCATGCAATTTTAACCTAAGAAACCACAACTTGGTTCTTGAAAACATTAATATCTCAAGCACATTCCCTCCCAAACCACGTTACTATTCATCTTCAGAGATGTGCTGAATTTTATTGCTGGGATCATGGTTCAATTAATTATCTCCCCTATAGCTATGAGAGTTGATCTTGTATTTGGGAAATTAGTTGACACAATTTATTCACCTCCTTACATGTGTTATATAACAGGTGAACTTCTCTGTCTTTAGAAGGTTTGAAAGTTCATTTAGTCCTTTTCCTTCAATATTTTTCATCATAACTGGATTTCTTTTGATTTCAGTTCATTGGGTATTTACCTCGGAAAGTATTTCTTTCTGTTTTAAACATGGTAAGCATTATGGTGGCTTAGAACAGATTTGAAAGCTAGAAAGTGTTTATCTAAATGAGTCAGATTTTGAAGATTTTGCTGTTCTCCCATTAATGCTTAATGATTGCTTTTTCCATCAAATGAGGGAGACTGTGTAAAGTTGCCTAAGCAAGGAATGTCAACTACTAGGAAGGAAGACCTTTTCTAATTCTTCCAATCTGCAGTTCAGAGACCTGAGACAATTTAAGATGTGGAAAATTTAAGTTGCGGAAAACAGGCTAAAAGTGCCAGTTTTTGAATATTATATGCCCTTGGCAGAAAGGCAACATCTTTTTCCTAGGAAAAGAGCTTAAATAAGTCTTGTAAAAAAAAAAAAAAAAAATCACTGGGTATGTTGGACATCAAATACCTCTTAAACAAATAACATTTGGGTAAGCTAACTGCAAAGGTACCAATTGGTTATTAAGTTTTCCCCTAAATAAGAAACTCGTGGACATAAAAAATAAGGGGGAAAATTCACAGCTTTTTCTCACACCATAGGGTGGAGGCCACACACTTAGTTTGGGGATCTTGCACTCTTCACATTCAAAGTAGATCAAAGCACTTAAAAACTAAAAGTTGACAATCAAGGGATATTTTTATAACACAAGGAAAAAAAATTATTTTGCAGTTTCCATCACACATGGGAAGGTGATTAATTGTATTGGAAGCAGGGAGGCTTATAATATTCAAAGAAATTATCTTAAGTGCATGTCTTCTTCCTCATTTATACGTACAGAGAGCTGTATGGCAATGCATAAGAAGGAAATGACAAAATGAACATTTTCAAGAATTTATTATTGAAGTTTATAATTTGTATACATTTATTGTCTTCTCAATGATTACATAGTCTCTAAAGGTAAATGAATAGTTATCATTTGCACCAAATGACCATCCATGCACTTCAGAAATACCACAAGATAAAATATAAAGTGCTGCTTTAAAAGACCATCCACAGGGAGTCTACCTTGCAAAGCCCCACCCGTCTAACAATGCAATTATTTTATCAACTTTTCTCTTGGAATGTGTTTTCCAAAGATGAGGCTGTCCTGACTTGTAGGAACAATAAATAATCTTGGGAGATTAAAATAAATGACTGCAGGCTTCTTTTAATTTTCAGCAAACCCTTTGTGAGAATAAAAGAATCACTATTCTTAAATAATTGTAGAATTACATCATTGATCAACTATGTCCCCAGCGGATAAGAACTCAAGGTGAGACATAGCATGTGAAAAGAATTGCTTCTTTGGTAAAACCCCTCAGTAATGAAAAGTTCCAGACAAAGGACCTTCTCTCTCCCTCTCTCCATCCTCTGCACCACCCCACCTCTCCCAACCCTAACGAGGGGAAAAGACCAGAAAGTTCGGTTGAGGGAGTGTGACATAGTTCTGCATATATTTTTTTTCTCTCTATGATTAATCATAAAAATATTATTTGTGGGTTGAAAGTGGCTTTGGAGAAAGTGTTTACAGGTATTACACACCTTGAATATTTGGGGAAAAACTTACTTTATTAACAGAAAATTGATTCCAGTGGCATTTTTTTCCTCCAGATATGTTACAGTGGGTTTTAGTCTGTTTTGAAGACATCTCTGGGGTTGCAGTTGTGCTAAGGTTTCTGACGATTGCTCCATAATTGCCATTATGATGGGAAAGGGAGAAAGACATTAAGAATGGGTTCTACTCAGTGGACAGTGATCCTCAAGGGAATCTAAACGGATTTTCTCTGAATACTGGAAAATGTGAAACAACAAATCAATAGGGTTCTTTAAGATTTTCTTTGGGCAAAAAGTGTTTAAAATGGTGCTTCTGAAATAATGTATTACCTATGTTACTTTGGAGGATGATATGACTATTACATATTTGTAGATCAAAAATGTTTTTACCCTTCTGTTAACTAGCCCGGGAGGAAGGGAATGATGATGGTGATATTGACCATGAATAAAAGTGGGGAGTTAGTATATACTGGATTCCTTCATAAGCATTTTTTGTGACTTTACCAGTTTATATTTGTCAACACTTATCTCAGATAAATACAAGTAGTATTCCCCTGAAGAATCAGTTTTCAAAATCTTATAATGCCCATGGTCACAGGACAAGGAAGTGATACAGCCAAGATAGAAGTCCCTCTGTGTGTCTGAGGCCTCACTCACTTTTTCATGCTCTTACACAGCAGTGACAATTTACAGTTGTTATATGAAGGTTTTATACAAATCCTTTCCATCTGAAAAGTGAGTGA
This sequence comes from Mandrillus leucophaeus, assembly GCF_000951045.1. Lineage (NCBI taxonomy): Eukaryota > Metazoa > Chordata > Mammalia > Primates > Cercopithecidae > Mandrillus > Mandrillus leucophaeus. The sequence continues at coordinate 1,841,541 of NW_012106275.1, read as the reverse complement.
CATTCAGATTCTGCCAGTTTTCCCTAACCAGATAGATGACTTTTCTTTACTTAATCAGTTGCTTTACAAAAAAAAGGGGGCCAGGGAGAAAGAAAAACAAGAAAATAATTTTTTAAAATGCACATAAACACATAAACTGTTGGAAAAGTGACCCTGACATCTTTTGTCTCCTGTTATCCCGTTTAGTGGCAGAACCAAGTCCTTAACTGAGGTCAGGGTTTAATCAATTTTAATATTTTAAATATTCAGTTTGAAAGGGAGTGAAAGGTTGGTTCGTTTTTATCATTGTTTGACACCATTATATTTTGACAAACTAGTTTGGTATAGTAAAGTTAGTTCAAAGCTTTCAATATATACATAGGCACTGTATTCCCAAACCATTATCATTGTGTAGCAATGTTTAAGGGAGAGACATTTGCGTTCACACATAATTTTTTAGAGCATCCAGAGAGAATACACACAGTGCTTTTAATTGTCTGTATTTGGAATTGCAAATTGTTTTTATCTTTCTGGGTGAAAAGTGCCTTTTAGACAGGAAGGGTCTAGACTTGCACCTTAGCTATCCCGTAGATGTGTTTCCAGCAGCCCAGCCTGGGCTGTAACTCTGCAGCAGTCTGGGCACCCTGCCGGCATGGAGGGACTCTAAATGTGTGGAGGAAATTTTTGCAAACATTTTTTAATCTAAGATTTATTTGGGGACATGAAACTAAATAAGGAAAATATACTGGTTAGTAGTATCACTCAATTGAAGTATTCATGTGAAGACCTATCAGCAGTTGTAGCACGTGAATCAAACCATGGACGCACTCTGATCAGACTTTCTTATCAAAAGCAACACATGATGCTTTGAGATCCAGGTGTAATTTCCAGACACAGAAGGAAGCAAAGTGCCTTTCAAAGGCAGAACTGTCGACCATTTCAGCACTCTCTGCCTTTTCCTGACTTGGAGAACACAGCACAAAGAAAGAAGTTAGGAGGGAAATTTCAGAAGTTGTAGCAGTAAAAAATCTATCCAGCGCTGGGGTGAGTTGTTCAGGGGCTTGGCCTGGATTCTGCTGGAGGGATGGTGACCAGGACCCTGCAGGGCAAAGCATGTAGGTTGTCTTGCTTTTTGCAGACTCCTCCAATTCCTATAGCTGCTACAGGACAGGTGAAAAATTGGCAGTGACATCTGTTCTAGAAGCAGTCAGGACTTCAAATGTGTTAAGGGCCTCAGAATTAGCCTTGCATTACAAGCATCCCAAAATGTGCAATTCGGACGTTTCTAAGAGGAGTATGTTTTATTCCTAGCCATTTTTTGGGCCATGGTTTATATCATAGAACATATGGTAAATTTTTGCCTACCATCATCTATAATCAAACCATGCAAATTTTAGGCTCAACACAAATCTAAGCCTTTGCCAGAAACCTTGCTCCAGAGAGCCCTCTAGACTGAGTAACACCCTTGTCTGTCAGGCTCTTCTCTTTGTAAACTAATTCCATCATCATACGACTCTTTGAAAGGCATCTATCACTATTTAATCTTACCAAAGCAATGTAAAAGCGATCAATAGAGAAACTTTCAAGGTTGGCGTTTTCAAACAAAATGCACTCATTTCGAAAATGTGTTTATAATTTGTTGCATCCTTCTTACTTTGGGTACAAATAAATTAAATCATTCTAGATTTAAATCTAATCTGCATTGAATCTATGTGTGAGAATTGTTGTAATTTCTGCAAAACAGGAGAGTAAATTTCTGTTCATTTATTTATCATTTTTCACATAGGATATCGTGGCAGTTGAGGGCAAAATTGTCCATGGTACCTTTTGTTTTTGCAAGAATCTCTAGGTTTCCACTCGTGTGCTGTAGGAACTATCTGTGGTTGACATTCTATGGAAACACTTTTTACAGTCGTTACCATAATCTTAGTACTGAAAATAGACCTCAGTTGACCCATAGGAGTGTTTTTAATGGAGATGACTTTACTGTTTTTTATATTATGAAAATTATGAATACACCTTCTAAATAAATATTAAAAAAGAAATTTTAAAACACCCAAAATCCCAACATCCAATGGAAACATTGTTAATATAAGAGTGGGGGCCAATTTTCCAACCACAGCCATTTCAAATTCATTATTTTAGGAAAGTGCTGTGTTTCACAAACAGATGAAAAGCTTTGTCCAAAGTCACACTGCTAGTGACTCAGTGGCAAGATCAGGGTAATCAACCATCCCGGTTTTCTCAGGATTGTCTCAGGGTTACAATATTAAGTCCTACATCCCAGAAAGCCCCCCAGTCCTGGGAAAACCCAGACAGTTAGTTGGTCACCATAGACAAAATCAGTAGAGGACTCCAAGCCTAGCTAGGTTTTTGTTGTCAGTGTAAACCTAGCCACTCATACATGAGAAATGAACTCCTGTGATATATAGTTTGGTAACTTTCTCTACTCACTTCTATATATGGAACATATTTCCATGTCAACAAGTATAAATCTGCAATACAGTTTTTAATAGTTGCACGTTATTCCACCATGTGGATCTATAAAAATTTATTTTGCTAAACATTTACTGATGGAGGATTGGATTATTTCCAAAGGTTTGATATGATAGATAATCCTATGATGAATAATTTTCTTACATATATATCTGAACACACTTTTCTCTTAGGAAAATTTGTTTGAGATACAATTACCAGGTTAAACAGTATGCACGTATTTTAGGCCAGATGTGGTGGCTCATGCCTGTAATCCCAGCACTTTGGGAGGCCAAGGTGAGTGGATCACCTGAGTTCAGGAGTTCGAGACCAGCCTAGCCAACATGACAAAACTCTGCCTCAACTAAAATTACAAAATAGACGGGTGTGGTGGTGCAGGCCTGTAATCCCAGCTACTCTGGAGGCTGAGGCAGGAGAATCACTTGAACCTGGGAGGTGGAGGTTGCAGTGAGCCAAGATCGCACCATTGCACTCCAGCCTGGGCGACAGAGTGAGACTCCATCTCAAAAAAGGTAAAAATAAAAATTAAAAATATACACATATTTTAAGGCTTTGGCATATATTGCCAAATGGCTCTCCAGAAATCTTAAGGCAGTTTGCTTCTCACCAGTAGTTACTTTCCCTACCCAAATGGATTTTATCAATCTTTCAATAATTCATAACTTGATGAATGAATGTCAGTGTGTCACTAATATTTTAATTTATATTTCTTTAATTATTAAGAATAATAATTAAAGAATAATAAAAACCTAATTTTATGTTTTTGTTGGCCATTTAAATTTTTTTGTGTGTCAATTTTCTATTCATTAGTTTTGACCAGTCTTGTACTGAATTAGTCAGTGGTTTCTAAAGGTTCTCGTATAACCCTTTATAATTTATGTTGCAAGTATTTTTCCAACTTCATGTTTCTTTCAACTACCTTTGTGCTATCAGTAGTGGTGATGGGGGCCACACAGAAAGTTTTGATTTCTAAATGCTTCATGTAATTCCCAATGTAAAATTTTTTAACATATATTTTTTGACCTAATATAATTTAAAATTTTTCTGCATATAAAAAAGAAAACTCTTACACTCAGGCATTATGGGAGTCAACATAACGTAGTGGACAGAGTGGGAGGTGGAGTCAGAAGGGGGGCGTCCAGCTCTGCATTGGCCCCCAAGTCAGCAGTGGCTCTGCCCGTGGTTTCTCATGGGTGAGATTAGCTTCATCAAGCCCATTCATTTCATCAGCATCACAAGAGAGCTTGATCTAGGTCTGCAGTTTTCAGCCTTGGGTGCCCTTAGAGTCCCCAGGACGATAATCTCCAGATACCCAGGACATACCTGTGGCCATCTAAATCAAAATATCCAAGGTGGGATCCTGGCATCTCCATAGCTCCCTGGTGATTCCAATGTGCAGCCCAGCTTGAGACCACTGATTTGGACTACGTGCTTTCCAGACTTGATGATTTCATTAATTGTTCCTCAGGCCTCTGGCCTATAAATTTGGATAGACAGATGGGGTTGGGTTCCAAGAATCTGTGTCATGAGCAAGCATTCAACAATTCTGGTATTTAGGCGTTTTAAGCCACACAGAGCCATCCAAGGGTCCTTCCAACTCCAGGATTCAGCTATTGTCTCCATCTTTCTGGATGGCCTTGTTGCAGAAATGTTATTCTGAAGCTGAAGTTATGAGCGAAGACTTGAATTATGTCCCAGGAATTAGCACTGTGACACTTACCCATTTTCCCTGACACCATCACAGATCCTTCCAATTGTATGAGAAACTGGGAATCATCTATTCCAGATTTCTAATAAGAACCCAGAGGCATGCAGCCAAAGTCACATAGCTATTGAATGGCAAAGCCAGACCTAGGATCCAGGCACCTCAGCCCCTGATCCAACACTACTCTCCTAGCCCCTGTTACCTTCTCATGCCTCAGTCTTTCCATCTGTGCAATGGGGGCAAGAGTCTCTTACCTTCCTTTGAGGAGTCTTCTGTAAATGGATGAGGTAATGTCTGCAGGGCTTATGAGCAACTTAGATGAAAGGCAGCATAATAAGTACAAAGTACTTATTTTTCACATCATACTTTAAAGCTCTGTAAATGTTGAAAGAACCTTGTTATATAAACAAGCAGAAACAATAGTAAAAAAAAAAAAAAAAAAAAGTAGCCCCTTTATCTCACTTTTTATATCTCCAGACTCCCTTTTCCCATTAATTTTGGTTGGTGTTGCATGAACGGCATGTTCACCTGGTTGGGAGCAGGAGGAATCGGGGCTTGTGTTGATGACAAAGCACTGTTCTAACTCACCTCCTCCTGCATTACTTCCCCATACCACTCTGTACTTTGCCTTCATAATAGTAATTTCAACTTGTGCTAAAATCCTTATCTTCACGAACAATTTGCTTAATGCCCATCTACCCTGCTAGACCATAAGCAGCATGAGGCCAGGCACAATACATTTCATATCCCCAGATCCTAAGACAGTATATTCCCCAGGTATTTTTTATTATTATTATACTTTATGTTCTAGGGTACATGTGCATTTTTTAATAAATGAATGCATGACTCTGTGAATTACTGATCCTAGTCAAAGTCCAAGACTCATCCCTGAGCGAGCCCATCAGGGATGAGCCTCCTGTGGCCAGGAGCGGTGGCTGACGCCTGTAATCCCAGCACTTTGGGAGGCCGAGGCGGGTGGATCACTTGAGGTCGGGAGTTCAAGACCATCCTGGCCAACATGGTGAAACCCTGTCTCTACTAAAAATACAAAAATTAGCTGGGTGTGGCAGCAGGCACTTGTAATTCCAGCTACTCAGGAGGCTGAGGCAGGAGAATTGCTTCTAGCTGGGAGGCGGAGGTTGCAGTGAGCTCAGATCACTCCAGCCTGGGTGACAGAGTTAGATTACGTCTCAAAAATAATAATAATAATAATAATAATAATAATAATAATTGGTATGTGTGATACTGGCTTTGACTTAAGTCACTGGGGTATATGGGAGGTAGGTGTGGAACTGGAGTAGTCAGCATTTTAGTTGACTTGACTAAATTATAAGTGTAGGTAAGAGAGTTCCCTTTGCAGCTGAGGGCCAGCTATGGGATAATATGCATTATCTCATTCATTATCACCAAAACTCTGGGAAACAGGTGTGCTTGGCTCCATTTTGCATAATCCTCGCCTCAGCGAGGTTGAGTAACTAGTACAAGATCACACAGCTGAGATTTTAACCAGGTGGTTAGGTTTCTTTCTGTAATGTCACACAATCTTCCTGTAATATGAACTTAGGTCTATTTCTCTATACTGTTCTCCTTGATCATAAATAAGTCAGCTTCATGAAAGACAAAATGGTCCAGTGTTTGCAGAACGATACAGTCAAAATACTTAACAGCTCACATGCCACAGCCTCACCAGTAGGGACAAATGCTGATTATAAAACCCCCAGTTCCCTTCACTGAGATTCCAGATGATGTCCAGGACCTCCATGCACTTTGAATTTCAGATGAACAACAAACAATTATTTTAGTATAAGCAATACAAAGAATATACTTATACCGAAAGGAAGTTTATGTGTGAGGTTGGAAGGCCAGAGCTTCTGGTCTGACATCAGACACATCAGAACAGCACCACTGGGAACAGGTCACTCAACCTTGCTAAGTCTTGGGGATTGATTTCTTGTGAAAATGTATGAGCTTAACCAGGAAATGCTGACTTAGAATCAGGGCTTAAAAATGATTTGTTTTCAGCTGGGTGCGGTGGCTCACGCCTGTAATCCCAGCACTTTGGGAGGACGAAGTGGGCAGATCATGAGGTCAGGAGATCGAGACCATCCTGGCTAATATGGTGAAACCCCGTCTCTACTAAAAAAAACACACACACAAAAATGAGCTGGGCATAGTGGCGGGCACCTGTAGTCCCAGCCACTCAGGAGGCTGAGGCAGGAGAGTGGCGTGAACCCAGGAGGCAGAGCTTGCAGTGAGCCGAGATCGCGCCACTGCACTGCAGCCTGGGAGACAGAGCGAGACTCCATTTCAAAAAAAAAAAAAAATTTGTTTTCTTTTCAAAGCCGGAACAGTTGTGGTTGGGGCAAGAATCTCACCTCTAGTCTAATCCGTGTCCCGCATCCTATTGTGATTTCTGTGCAGGGTGTTATGACATAATTTTTATGATTAATGAATTTATATCCCTAGCAAATTCTCTACCCTTTTAGCTGAAGGGCAAAACAATGCAAGTTTGAAAAACAGTTAAGATAAAACAGCAACATTACTAAAGTATACATGTATGTTAAAACATATCAGCACTGATCAATCATCATAATATATTAATATACTATGTATACTATAATATTGATCATTTAATAGTGAATGCATATTAAAGCCATCCAAATGCCCCAAATGAGTTTTCCCTAGATTATGGCCCTAATGGCTAATTTTTCTTTTCTTCATACATATCTACATTCTAACTTTTCTGTAGTAAGCATGTGTGGCTTTAATAATTCAAAAAAAAAAAAAGAGAAAGAAATTACTTTTATACTTTAGTCACCAACTAAGAACTTGACAGTCTACGAGGTCAGAAAGGCAGACGTGAAGGGCAATAAGGCTAAGCAACAAACCTTCCTCCAGGGGAGCAGATATATTTATGGAAAAATGCAGCAATTCAACTCAGAGTGAAAACGCAACGACCATCACTAGAGAGTGGAAATAATCAGTCAACAAACCCATGTTTTGTCTACATGACATAAATAACTGTTGGGGGTGGGTTGCTTTTTTTTTCTTTTTTTCCATTCCATTGGCCAATTTAGGCGTACTGTGAACAGAGTATTTGATTAACTTAGACTGTTTTCAAAGCTCCAATTTGGTGTAAGGGATAGCTTAAAATTTGTTGTTAATATCCTTGAACACTCACCTATCCACAGCATCCACAGGAGCAAAAAGCACCACCTTAATTACTGCCCACATCCTTTCCAACTGCACTCTGTGTTTGTGGATCTGACCTAATGGGTGAAACACTGGGGTGTTTCCTCTGTTAGAGCAATGTCACGAGGCAAGGGTGTGCTGTCTGCCCCTTGAGAACATTTGTTTGTAAAGGGGTTAGAGTTTTTAATATATATGCAAAGAATGATAATGAAATGTGTCTGGCCTGAACATAATCAAGCAAGATTCCATCTAGTTTCAACAATCCAGAGCGCCAGGGTTGAAGACATTTTTACCGTAACTCGTATTTTCAGCCCTGTGAAGTTGCCGCCCACACAGGAAATGACTTGGAACAGGTGGTCCTCAGAGCTTGCTGGTCTTGTCTGGCTCCATGGGTAATGCTTGTGGGCTCCTGAGTCACTGAATAATTATGAGCCTGAACAAAAGGCTCTCAGATAAGCCCTCAGTCAAGACACAGGGAAAGGCAAGGTGCAGAAGATGACTGTCTGAGCGTGCTAACTGTTCAGAGCGAGCTGATGAATGAGGCTGCGGAGGAAACAATGCCTCCTTGGTTATGCTCTTCTTGGCCCCCCTGGCACCTGGTGGCAGAAGGACGAGAAAGCACAGGTGAGGGGAGTGTCGTTGCACACCTTGGCTTTTAATGAACTGAAATGCATTAGAAAACACCCTACTTAGAAACAGTCCTCACAGAGACAATGAGCTCTCATTTCTCCACTGTGTGCCCAGTGCTGTGCTGGGCATGTATAGACTGTATCTCTTCTCATCCCTTCCCAGGCTGGGAGATGGTGATATAATTCTTCCCGTTTCACAGAGGAAGGAACTGAGGCGCAGGAGCTCACATACCTAGCTTTATGTTTCATGAGGGGAAATGGATGGGGTTATGGGCTCAATTATGTCGTCATATATATATTTACTTCATATATACTTCATATATATGAAGTATACATGATATATATATACTTATATATACACTTGATACACACACACACATGCACACACGTACACATATCCATGTATGTATATAGAAGTCCTAACCCCCAGTTTCATGGAACATATCCTTATTTGGAAATAGGGTCATTGCAGGTGTCATGAGTTAAGATAAAGTCACACTGGAGGAGGGTGAGTCTCTAATCCAATGTGATAGTTGTCCTTGTTTAAAAAAACAAAATGCCTTGTGCAGACACAGGGAGAAGGCCATGTGCAGAGAATTAGAATAATACATCTGCAAGTCAAGCAATGCCCAATACTGCTGGCAACCACCAGAAGCTGCGAGAGAGGTGAGGAAGAAGCCTCTCTCACAGTTTTCAGAGGGAGCGTGGCCCGCCGACACCTTGATTTCTGACTTCTAGCCTCCAGAACTGTGAGACAATACATTTCTGTTATTTTAAGTCACCCAATTTGTGGTACTTTGTTACGGCAGCTCCAGAAAACTAATAGAGATGAGAACTAACATGTATTGGGGGCCTGGTATGTCAATGTTAATAGAACTGAAAAAAAAAACACAAAAAAACAAACCATCAGCTACAAGAAAGAAGGAATTACTAACATGAGTATGTGATTCAAATAAAACTAATATGAGTAGATAATGTATGGCTGAGAGGGTATAAGAGTAAGGTTCTGTTAAAAAGCAGAGAAATGAGAAAGAAAGGGGTCCACGTGCAAATTCTAGAATACACCCCTCGAGGAGGGTGAATTAGACCCTACTTTAGGGGAAAAAAAAATACAGGTGAACTCTTGCCACCTCTATCCAACTGCAAAGTTAGAGCAACAGTGTCTACAAGACCACCTTCACTTCTGACACCAATTTCAAGTTCAGGGGGTTCTCAGAAACACACTCAGTGTCAATAAGTCACTAGAAGGACTACAGGACTCACTAAAGCTATTCACTGGCGATTGCAGTTTATTAATGGGAAGAATGCAACTAACATCAGCCAAGGAAAGAAGCACATAGCGCAGAACCCAGAGAGTACCAAAGGCAGGGCTTCCATTGTCCACCCCCTGTGGACGACAACAGCATCACTTTTCCAGCACTGCTGTGCAGCAACACACCACGCAGGGAAACCCACCCGAACCTTTGTGTCCGGGGGCTCCGCTGGGGTCTTATCACCATCTTATCAGTCAGCATGGCTGGCTGCCCATGTAACTGGGCTCAGTTCCCAGCCCCTCAGACCAAGCTGAGACCACATGACCTAAAGCCCCCATCCTCACTAAGGCATGTTGATGTGACCCAAGGCCCCACCCAAAATCACCTTGTTACTATCTGGCTGGTCCAAGGCCTCCAGGCAAACAAAGCCACTCCTATCAGACATGACATTCCAAAGGCACAGATCACTTCCCAGAAGCTGAGGGTAAAGGCCAGGCCTCTCTCCGAGCGTATTTAAATTCTTTACTTCCCCTTAGGCTAGACACAGTCCTCCATTTTTCCATCTGACCCAACCCTGCTGAAACAGCTCCACAACCCCAGCTCTGGAGAAACCTCTCCTCCCCGTAGAGGCTTGGAAGGAGAAGGGATATCTCTCTCACCTTCCCACAGGCTCCCTCGTGTGTCTAGAGCAAACCTCCAAGTGTCTCACAGGAAGGAGTCTTTGTGCAGCTGGGTCTTCCAATGTCCAGTCTGCCTGTGCTCACCAGGCCGGCTGTGTCTAGGAACAATAAGAGGCTCAGCCCAGGAAAAGCAAGAAAAACCTAGTTTGGCTTTGGTCAACAGGGCTGGATATGGGACAGATGAGGGTCTTTGAAAGGGTGAGAGGACAACACCCTGGCAGCAGTAGGAGCCCAGGATGAAGGCCACAGCCACTGAGCCAGCAGTTATCCCTGTACCAGAGACAATGATGGATGACGGTCCTCCCACAGCCCGAGTGGAGGTGGGGGAGGTACTTCTCTTCCTCGCGATTCTGTTTTTAAGCCAAAATACGGGACATGTGACCCTTTTCTGAAGCTGCCTTCCATAACCAAATTAACCAAAAGGAGCAGCAGAAAGTATTCCTTCAGATGACATTTATATATTCTTCCTCCTGATTCTAGAATCAGTGACTGTTCCCTTTTCTGAAAGTTCAGAGTGTTTTTGGAAAGCAGCTGCTTCTCTTCTGTCCATAAGAGCATTCATGCATCTGTCTAATTTCTTACATTTTACCGCCAAACAGTATACGTTATTTCCACATTTTCACGCAGCATGCAAAAGCATTTAAAATATTTTTACAATGCAGACAAAAATTAGTGTGAGCGAACAAGTTGCCTGAGCAATACTCTGTCCCAGCTGCTGCCTGAAAAGGGTCTTCTGTCCTCCATACATTTTTTGATGCAAAATATGCTTCAGGCAAAAGGGGCAATTTTAAAAGGAAAACCAGAAAAGAAATGGAAAGAAAACAGAAAATTAGTGTAATCATTTATAGCCAATTTGAACTTTTTTCCACAGCTTTACAGGATTTAAAAGACTCATTGAATGGTAAATGACTGAAATAAAAATATTGTTTAATGGAACTCTATGGACAACATACCTACAACTGGAAATGGAGTTAAAGTTATCAAAATTATTTCCATGGATCCGTGAGACCTACAGGATGGAAGAAATATGTTTCAAATCTTCAGTTGACCCATCATTTGAAATTCATTTTCTCTGACTTTTCCATAAGCTATGCCAAGGAAAATAAAGGAACCAGCCCTTGCCCCAGCCCACGGCTCCCCCCGGCCCACTAGGCTCACCAGCTTTCTGACGTTGCCATGTGGATTCAGATGAATGCGAGCAAGTCATCCTGGCATCTGTTTTTCATTGACAAGAGCAGAAAATTAGCATCACCTTCGGCCAAATTCTGCCTTGTATTCCATAATGCATTAGGGGGTCCCCTTCCGATTTTATTTCGCGTTTGGCTTGATAGCACAGTTTCCCTTAACTTCAAAGTTTGTTCTCTGCCTGAATAACTTATCCAGCTCAGAGAATAAGAAATAGGCCTTTATTCTAAGTGGGAATTTACCCGCCAAACCTGTAAGAGAACCAAAAGGCAAAAAGTTCTTGATAGTAAAGTAAAGCAAAACCTTAGTAAGACTTGATGTACAAATGCTTCCCTCGATTTAGAAAAATCCAGATGCAGCCATATTGCTACACGATGACTAATTATCATAGACTTCCTGACATAAGCCACTGCAAACCCTAATAGGCAGAACTAACTGTGAATTTTTGCTTCTAATCCTGATGGGGCATTAGCAGGACTCAGGCTTTGCATGGTGTGTTTGGGCTTTTCCAGTTTTACACGGATTTTTTATAGTGTATTAATATCATGCGTAATGTCAACATTTGGAAAAGGTTCGTGACTGACGGGGCTGAAAAGGCGTATTTCTCCAGCAGCCTGTTTCTATAATTGAAGTCATTCTTCTTCAAGACTCAGACCACCATATGCTTCCACTTTTTCCCCCTCTCTGTTTTATCAAGGGACCTTGGCACATTGGATTTCAGTATAAATTTCAAATATATTAAGACAGTTCCAAAAACTCATGCCAGCTCACCCTCAGCTCCTTGTGGTCCCCTCTCAGGAGACTTTATTGAGGCCTGGACTCCTCTCAGCTGTGGTTGGGGTCAGCCCTAATAACAGTAATCACTGAGGTTTATTGAGTGTTTACTATATGCCAGGTTCTGTGCTAAGTGTTTTATGTGTGTTAGGATATTTAGTCCTCCCAAGAACTCTGTAAAGAAAGATGAGAAAGCTGTGGCATGGAGACAAGTTAAGGAGTTTGTCCAAGGTCCCAGGACTAGTGCATTCATACAGGCCTTCAATGCCCAATCCCATGTTCTTCATTTTCACTATATGGACCCAGATCCGCAGACTAATGTCTGCTCACCACCCCTACACACAAATACATACCCACACACATCCCAACACACATCCCAACACACACACTCATTCTGAATGTCTCCCTTTAGGGACTCTCACTTCTGCTACTAAGGGTGCAATACCTATTTCTACTCCCTGGCTCACTCTAAGCCCTCATAGAGGGAGGAAGATTGTGCTTTTCCTGGGCTGGGGTCCATCATTGTAAAATGCACTTGACTCATAACTAATTTCTTCCTAGAGCCACCCACCCAGGTGACAGAGAAATAACCCAAGACAGTACATATTTGTTAAGCAACAATTATTTATGAAACGTGTTATTGTGATGCAGCAAAACTGTTTACAGACCCCTGCCCTCCAGCTACACACACACACACACACACACACACACACACAAAGTTTGACCTGCTGGACTCCTGAGCCTTTGTGGAGTATTCTGAAATCCTGATTGAAAAGGACTAGGAAAAGGAAATTGGAAAAATCCAAAGGAGGATGGGTTGCCTGACTTAGAAAGGACTCTGAGTCATTCCCAAGAGAAAAGAATAAACCTCGAAAACAACAGGAGTGATGAAGGAGGGACTGAAAAAGAGAACAGGGGACTTTGAGAAGAATCTTTTCTAAGGAGAAGTCTTACAGCCCTTAACTCTGTCTTTCCAAGGATGTAATCCTCCCCATTTTGCCTCTTCAAGAGGCTTCAGTAAGACCTTACTTGACTCCCTGACGCTCTTGCAGTCAGAATTGTATCTCTTTGAGATGTGTGACTTTGCCAAACCAGGACCGATGGTGCAAGTTGAGCATCGGGAGGGGGTTAGACGAGGTACTACCAAGGACATAAGGATGACCTCTGACCTTAGGAAGCTTACACCCTAATATGCTGTTTAAAGAAAATAGCACACAACTTTAGGGCAGCATAAATCACCAGCACGAGGTTACGAGAGCAATGAAAAGAGATATAAAGTAGTGTTAGGAATCCAACCAGAGATGGCTTCTGTGTGTTTCCTGGAGAGACAGGTTTGGGACACGAGTGGAGTTTGGAGGGGAGCTGTCTGCGCATGAGGACCCTTTTCTCCTGTCGCACTTCCCACCTAGGGTACCCACCTTGTCCCGTGTCCTGGGAAGCCCACCAGCCCGGGGCAAACCAAGACGGTTGGTCACCAGACTCCCATCATTAGCCAAGAGCAAAAGGGCCTAACACTGCACATGCGTCCCACCTCATGTGTGCTCCTTATGCCTCATTTTTAGACAAGGAAATTGAAGATCAGAGAAATACGAAGATTTGCTCAAGATGACAAAATTAGCAACGGCTTGGGTTGGGATTTGAGTCTAGACACGATTCTAACATGCAGATACCACATTGTCTTCCACTATTTGTATGTGAAGCCCTCAAAATTTTTCTCCTTATTTAAAAAATTCTATTTCCTATTATCTCCTACTTATTCTTTCCACTTAGGCACCAGGTCAGCTAAAATGCTGTTAGTGGTAGACTTGTCCTGTTAAATAGACTGATGGCTGTTCATGTGGGTTTTGATTTACTGCTTTACAGATACTTACAAGGTAGTCTTAAAATGTACTGGAAGGAAAGAGGATGGCATTAGGGGTGTGAAAAAGGCGTAGGGAACATGAATAATAATGGATAATGTGAAACTTATTTTTAAGATACTGTATAATTCTTTTTTTTTTTTTTTTCCTGAGATTGAGTCTCACTCTGCCACCCAGGCTGGAGTGCAGTGGCATGATCTTGGCTCACTGCTACACCCTGTCCCGGGTTCAAGCAATTCTCCCGCCTCAGTAATCCCAAGTAGCTGAGATTACAGATAATGTGTAATTCTTTTACCAAAGCATTACACTAAATATGTATACTCCAGAACCTTACTACTCACCTTTAGAACTGAAGTTTGTTTATGAAATCTGGAAAATAAACTCTAAACCAGTTTATGAAATTAATAAAGATGCCAGCCTTACTTTGCTGACGGATAGGTGCCTATGGAAACCAAATAAGACAATGAATGTGAAAGTGCTTTGAAAAATCACAAAGCACTTGATTTCTGTAATGTGCCATTATTATCTCAATGCTATTATTTCATGTGACACATCAATGTTTCCTTTTTTTTTTTGAGACAGAGTCTCACTCTGTCACCCAGGCTGGAGTGCAGTGGTGAGATCTTGGCTCACTGCAACCTCCGCCTCCCGGCTTCGAGCAATTCTCCTGCCTCAGCCTCCCAAGTAGGAGGGATTATAGGCTCCCGCCACCACACTCAGCTAATTTTTTGTATTTTTCATAGAGGCGGGGTTTCACCATGTTGCCCAGTCTGGTCTCGAACTCCTGACCTCCGGTGATCCACCTACCTCAGCCTCCCAAAGTGCTGGGATTACAGGTGTGAGCCACCGCATCCAGCCAATGTTTTCTCTTAATGACCTAGAATTATATTATTCAAAGTTATTGTTCAGGTTTAAAAGCAAAGGGGAGAAGAGGTGTCGCAATATAAGGGTTTGTGGGATTTGCACCTTGTTCCAGCAGTACAGATGTGTTAAATATAAATGACATGTGATCCTGGAGATAAGCTCCCTGTCTCCTACATTTATGCACAAAATCACATATTAAACGCCCTGACTTCAGGAATACTATAGAAAAATAAATGGGTCGAGGGAGGGGTGGGATGGGGGTGGGGAATAGGCTGAATGGGAAGGTGGATGGATAGATGGGAAATGGAGAGATAAATGATGATGGAACCCATCTCTTGGGTGAGTGAGATACTGTTCTGACCCTTGGGCATGATCCATTGAGCTAATTCTGGTCAGGTTAATTGCTGTCAGTCCACAGTGTGCTGATACACATGCATGTGCACACACACACACAGGCATGCACACCCATCTCCTCTCAGGGAAGCCTGCTTTGGCCTCGTGCTTATTAGCATGTATCACTTTGAAAGAAAACAACCTCTGGCACATCTGAATATATGCCCCCAATCCCTTTGCCCCTCAGTTCCTTCTTATAATAACACAAGTAAGCAGGCTTACTGTGGAGCTGGAAGGGTGTCTGTGGCACTGAGTGTTCCAGGAACTGCAACTGCACAGGGTGGTCCACCTCACCTTCTCTCTGCTTAGTGTCAGCCCTAGGTATGTGCCAGATGTTTACATGACTATTATTATTCTTAGTGGGAGCCAAGGGACCCATGGTATAGTACAGACTGGCCTGTCCTCTACGTCTGAGGCCAATGCCACTGATTTCATGGCTCCCCAAGGAGGCCCAGCCCACAGAGCCCTTAAGTTCTTCTTGCAAAGGATTGTACCTGTCTCCTTGTTGGATGGAGCATGGGATGGCTTCCCAGTGGCCAGCCTGGTGGACACAGGTCAAGGCTCTTTTGTGAGCTGAAGTTACCCAATGCTTCTGTGGTTGACATGGGCTGCTAGTGTATGTTCCAGAGAGTTCTGGGTGGCCAGGTCTCTCCCACACCCCAAACCAGAGTCTGAACTACCCTCCCCCAACCTCCAGTTTGTCCCTGTTCAAAGGACTCCCAATATCCAGACCTGAATGGGTGCTGGAAAATACACAGCTACAGGTGTGCTAAGAAAAACAAAGAAGATGAAGGGGACACGGTCCTCCAAGGGAGAGACCCCAAGGCCACACCTATCACTGGTGATTCCAACTGAAGAAGAATAAGAGAAAAACTGAAAAGGGATGAGCCTTTCCAGGGATATGCAATTATAGCACCAAAAGTAACTTTGGAGAACTAAGAAGCATGCTTTTGATACTGAAAACATAAAGAAACTGACCAAAAGTGAATTTGTGTTTCAGAAAACCCAAAAGAAATATCTTACAATTTGAATAAATCTCAAAGCAATAAAAATCATTAAAAAAAGAAAACATAAGAGACGTGGAAGATATAACACAAATAGTAGGGATTTCAGAAGGAGAAAACAGTGCCTGGGGAGGGAAAATTTAAAAGCAATGAAAAAACAAGAGAATTAAGGTATCTCTGTGACACTAGATAAATGAGTTAGCCTTGTCTCTCTGGTACACATTGTGTGAGTTTTTGGGTCATGGTATGGAGGTATGATTTTTTAATCCATGCTTGCAAAGGCAAGCTTGCATTCCTTTCGGCAGAAAGTGGAACTTTGCCTGGGCAGAAAGGCCATTTCTGGTTTTAATTCTGGGGGGTGAATGGAAGTAGACAGAAGATAGATCCTAAGAAGGTGGAAAAGATGATACTTTCTCTCTTTCTTGGTCTGAATGTTTAGGCAACTTATAGGGAGCAAATTTCTTCCCAGTGTTACAGTGTAAAGACAAAGTAGGAAAAACACAGGAGAGGTGGAAAAAATACCTGGCAAGCTTGAGTTTTGCTGGTTCCATGGAAAGGATTGACCCTGCAGTATCCCCAACCTTCTCATTCATGTTTCCTTCATTTGTGATGTTCACTTTTCTTGTCTCACAAATTTTAGTAAAGCCATTTTGAATATTGCAAACTTGCCTTAGATATTTCAAAATATCTAGTGAGTACCAGTAGCCCCCTGGGTCCACATAGGCATGGCAAAAATTATCAGGACCATTCCTATCACCAACCCCAAGTCAAGCAACTGGGAAACTGCAAGAGCTGAATCTCTCTAGAAGAGGATTCTCTGTTTAGAGTCCAGCTGGGCAGTTCTGGGTTTATTTTGTTGTTTTCTTTTACCAGCTTTGACCCAGTTTCTGGATATCATATCTTTGGATAGATATTTCATCTATGATGGATGTTTGACAAATTGGCTGACTTTAAGTCACTGTATTTCAAATAAGATCTGTGAAGGCTACTCTCCAAAGCAGATGTGGGTGACCTGTGTATAGCTTATCTACTTCCTACAGGAGGAAGGACAACGTCTTTTGGTACTCTGACCTACTGATCCCCTAACTTCTTAGAGTTAGGCTTCTGATCTTGGCCAGAGCCACCAAGAATTGCACCTCCTTGAGTGATGGTAACATGTGAATGGATAATGAATGGATAATGTATGTGCTCTTCCAGGATATTAAACTCAGTGGACTGTACAGTTTGTGTGATATGATGGATTAAATATTTCTACCCCCCCATTCATATGTTAAAATTCTAACCCCCAAGATGATGGCATTGGATGATGGGGCCTTTTTAAGACAATTAGGTCATGAAGGAGTAGGCCTCATGAATGGGATTGATGTCCTTATAAATGGGATCCTAGAGAACTCTCCAGCCCTCTTTTCACCCTGTGAGGACCCAGCAAGAAGTCGGCCATCTGTGAACCAGTAAGTGGGCCTTCACCAGACACTGAATCTTCTAGCACCTTTGTTCTTGGACTTCCCAGCCTCCAGAGCTGTGGGAAATGAAATAAATGCTTATTGTTTAAGCCACCCAGTCTGTGGTATTCCCATACAGCAGCCCAAACTTAGACAAAAAGCAGCCCAAACTTAGACACAAAGCCTCTACCACACTGAGGCCTTCCCTGCTTTATCACGTGAACCTCTATGAAAACACCAGTATTTACAAAGCAGACATGGTTCCTGGTTCTTTCACATAAGCATCTGAAAACCTAGCCTCAAAGAAGAGCATTGTAGTATATTTCATGTCTTGCACCTGTGGAACCACAGAATATTCCAGGACAATATGTCTGGAATTCCTGGTAGAACCAAGAACTGCTGCCTTACACAGCAGAACCTAAAATGCTCCAAACTCCCCAAGTCTTTCTTGGCTTGACTAGTGAAGGGACCCTAGCTGGGAACTTGACCCGAGTCATTAAGACTAGTTTAAAAATCCTTGGCCTACATGCCAAGGCTGCTGCCTTGCGTTCTTTGGGCTCATTGCAGGTCTGAGTCGCTCGCTCCTGCTGGTGCAAGTAGGCCAAGGAGACGTCCTCCTGCCTGGCTCAGTAGGTCTCAGAGAGGTGAACAATAGGGATGCTTCTAGCAGTGAAATAGTCTTAAGCACCCTGTCCTCAACTGGGGCACAATCTTGGGCTGCAGAAATTCTTGGAGAATGCCATTCTGTGTGTAAACAGGGCTCTTGTGCAGTGTAGGATTTCCACAAATATCAAGACAGAACTTAAAAGACACGAGAAGGATTTGAGTTAAACATTAGGCCAGGGAGTAAATTGCTTCCCAAAGACCTTCAACTCCTTGACTGGAAGTTTGATAAGTCTCTAGGAGAGAAACATGTGAAAAGATTAAGCTTGGTTTAATTAGACAAAAAAGTAGGATATATGTCAATAGAGATAAATCTGTCTAAAGTTTCAGAAATCAGACTTCAGCATCTGCAGCTGCTCATTTTCATGGCCCTTGTAAGATTTATATGCACAATTTTATTGTAATCATTAATCTAGATGATCTAAGATTATGTTATTGCATTAAAGGCTAAAGTGATGAAAAGATCAAGGCGTTTAATGAAGTGCAAAATTCATCCCACTTAAAAAGAGCCATGTTTCCTTCCCAAGGGAAACCCCAACAGAAAATGAGGCTTTTTCATTAAAGTTATTTGTTTTTGTTTAAAATCCTGGATGGCAGGATAAATTTCTGTCATTTTCACACATAAATAGCAACAAGTGGCAATGAGGGAATTGAATTCCTTGGCAGTGAATCTCACACGCCTTCCTCAGTTTAATGAGACAGATCAATAGAAGGTAGCTTATATAACTGAAGGGCAGAGATAAATAATTTTAACACTCTCCCAGTGTTGGTTTAGGAGGCAAAACACCTATTGAGATCTTAGAAGCTCAGGCCCATCATAATTCTGGCTCCTCTATCTTTCATATTCTTAAGTTTGCTATTTAGCTGCAGCTAAAATTTTGTTATTTTGAATATCTGTATTCAAATACATATGTACTTGAATATGTATTTGAATTCATATTTCAAATATGTATGTGAATATAGATATTCAAAATAGTCTGTTATGAAACTATAATAGATAGTTCTGAAAATATCTATAACTATATATTAATTAGTTTATTCTATCTGAAATTATTTCTTCCTAACAAAGATATAGATGGGACGTCAGAGAGGAAATTAAGAAGGTAAGAAAGCAAATAGATATAGTATGAATGCCATAGGAGAATCTGGCCATCTCCATTTAAATGGGAAGGAATTGTGATAAAATAACTGATTCTTGTTTGCCTTTGGTCATTAAAAATGTTAAGAGAAACACAAAGGAAAGAACACCACATGGAGAAACTGTAAATAACGCACATATGAATAATTCTAAATAAAGAAGTTGATGATGACTGGGGTAGATTCAGAATCTTTCCGAAGTAGGAATTTTGAAACATGTATTCACTTTTGTCTTTCGTATGCAAACAGAAGCAGATTGCAGCACAGCAGACCTTGTGTTGAAGCATGGCTTACAAAGATGCTGTTCACAGATGAGTACTGATGGCTGATGGTCAGCAGATGGAGAGACAGTCGTTGGCACAGGATGTGTTCAGAAACAGTTGTTCATTTAAACCACAGCCAATCAAAGTATTAAATGAACTCCTTCCCAGGTCCTGAAATTCTATATTTTCTGTGAACAAGCACTTGAGGCCAATCACTCATCCTTTCCAAAAATGAGTGTACGCACTATTTTCACCACTCTCTGTTGGGTGACTGGCACCATTCTGCTCATTCTTATGCTTTCTCAGATGTGCCAGTGTTGTTTCATCTTTCTCATCTAATAGCCCACAGAGGGGAGGCTTTATGCTGTGTTACACACATGGTGAGTGACAAATGTGGAGCTCACTAACTGATTCCTCAAACTTTGGGGTCTTGTAAAAACCGCAATGGTGTGCTTCTTTCTTCTTTTTTAAATTTTTTAAATTGTTATATTTCAATAGGTTTTTGAGAAACACGTGGTGTTTGGTTACATGAATAAATTCTTTAGGGGTCATTTCCGAGATAGATTTTGATGCACCCATCACCTGAGCAGTGCACACTGTACCCAATGTCTAGTCTTTTATTCCTCACCACCCCATGCTCTTTTCCCTGGATCCCCAAAGCCCAATCCATCATTATTAAGTCTTTGTGCCCTCATAGCTTAGCTCCCACATATGAGTGAGAACATACAATATTTGTTTTCCATTTCTGAGTTACTTTACTTGGAATAAGAGCCTCCAGTTTCATCCAGGTGACTGTGAATGCCAATATTTTGTTCCTTTTTATGGCTGAGTAGTATTCCATGGTATATATATACCATATTTTTTTTATCCACTCATTGATTGATGGGCATTTGTGCGGTTTCCATATTTTTGCAACTGCAAATTGTGCTACTACAAACATGCATGTGCAAGTATCTTTTTAGTGTAATGACTTATTTTCCTCTGGATAGATTCCTAGTAGTGGAATTGCTGGATCAAACAGTAGATCAATTTTTAGTTTTTTAAGGAATCTCCACACTGTTTTCCATAGTGGCTTTACTAGTTTCCACTCCCACTAACAGTGTAAGAGTGTCCCCTTTTCACTGCATCCCCACCAACATCTATTATTTTTTTTATTTTTTTGATTATGACCATTCTTGCTGGAGTTAGGTGATATCGGATAATGGTATTGATTTGCATTTTCCTGATAATTAGTGATATTGAGCATTTTTCCATATTCTTGTTGACCATTTGTGTATCTTCTTTTGGGAATTTTCTATATTCATGTCCTTAGCACACTTTTTGATGGGATTTTTGTTTTGTTTTGTTTTTTTGTTTGTTTTTTCTCGCTGATTTGAGTTCTTTGTAGATTCTGGATATTAGTGCTTTGTCAAATGTATATATTGTGAAGATTTTCTCCCACTCTGTGGGTTGTCTATTAATTCTGCTGATTATTTCTTTTGCTGTGCAGAAGCTTTTCAAGAGTCCTATTTATCTTTGTTTTTGTTGCATTTGTTTTTGTGTTGTTAATCATAAAGTCTTTGCCTAAGCCAATGTCTAGAAGGATTTGTCCAATGTTATCTTCTAAAATTTTTATGGTTTCAGGTCTTAGATTTAAGTGTTTGATCCATCTTGAGTTGATATTTGTATAAGGTGAGAGATGAAGATCCAGTTTCATTCTTCTACATGTGACTTGCCAATTATCCCAGCACCATTTGTTGAATAGGGTGTCCTTTCCTCAATTAATGTTTTTGTTTGCTTTGTCAAAGATCAGTTGGCTGCACGTATTTGGCTTTATTTCTGGGTTCTCTATTCTGTACCTTGCTGTTTTGATGATTATGGCTTTATAGTATAGTTTGAAGTTGGGTAATGTGATGCCTCCAGTTTTGTTGTTTTTGCTAAGTCTTGTTTTGGCTATGCAGGCTCTTTTTTGGTTCTATATTCTTAGGATTGTTTTTCTAGTTCTGTGAAGAATGATGGTGCTGTTTTGCTGGGAATTGCATTGAATTTGTAAATGGCTTTTGGCAGTATGGTCATTTTCACAATATTGATTCTACCCATCCATGAGCATGGGATGTGTTTCCATTTTTTGTGTTGTCTATGATTTCTTTCAGCAGTGTTTTGTAGTTTTCCTTGTAGAAGTCTTTCATGTCCTTGGTTAGGTAAATTCTTAAGATTTTTTGTTTTGTTTTGTTTTGTTTTTTGTTTTTTGCAGTTATTGTGAAGGGGGTTGGGTTCATGATTTGATTCTGAGCTTGGTCACTGTTAGCGTATAGCAGAGCTACTTATTTGTGTACACTAATTTTTTATATGGCCTGGCTTTCTGTCCCCACCCAAATCTCATCTTGAATTGTTATCTGAATTTTAATGCCCACATTTGGGGGAGGGACCAAGTGGGAAGTGATTGGATCAGGGGGCAGTCGCCCCATGCTATTCTCATAATAGTGAGTGAATTCTCACGAGATCTGATGGTTTTATAAGGGTCTCTCCCCCTTTGTTCAGCACTTCTTCCTGCCACCATGTGAAGAAAAGATGTTTTTGCTTCCCCTTCCACCATGATTGTAAGTTTCCTGAGGCCTCCCCAGCCATGCTGAACTGTTAAACAATTAATCCTCTTTCCTTTATAAATTAACCAGACTCAGGTATGTCTTTGTTAACAGTGTGAGAACAGACTAACACAATTTTGTATCCTGAAATTTTGCTGAATTTATTTACCAGTTCTGGGAGCTTTTGGGATGAGTCTTTAGGGTTTTCTAGGTATATGATCATATCATCAGCAAACAGCAACAGTTTGACTTCCTTTTTACCAATTTGGATGCCCATTATTTCTTTCTCTTGTCTGATTGCTCTGGCTAGGACTTCCAGTACTATGTTGAATAGAAGTGGTGAAAGTGGGAATCCTTGTCTTGTTTCAGTTCTCAAGGGGAATGCTTTCAACTTTTCCCCATTCAGAATAATGCTGACTTTGGGCTTGTCATAGATGGCTTTTATTACCTTAAGTTATATCCCTTTTATGCTGATTTTGCTGAGGGTTTTAATCATAAAGGGATGAAGGATTTTGTCAAATGCTTTTTCTGCATCTATTGAGATGATTATGTAATTTTTGTTTTTAATTCTGTTTATGTGATGTATCACATTTATTGACTTACATATGTTAACCATCCCGGCATCCCTGGTATAAAACCCACTTGACCATGGTGTGTTATCTTTTCTGTATGCTGTTGGATTTGTTTCACTAGTATTTTGTTGAGAACTTTTGCATCTATGTCCATCAGGGATATTGTTTTCTTTTTTTTAAAAAAAAGTCCTTCCCTGGTTTTAGTATTAGGGTGACACTGGCTTCATAGAATGATTTAGGGAGGATTCCCTCTTTATCTTTTGGAATAGTGTCAGTGGGATTGGTACCACTTCTTCTTTGAATATCTGATTGAATTCAGCTGTGAATCCATCTGGTTTTGGACTTTTTTGTTGGCAATTTTTTATTACCATTGCAGTCTCACCACTTGTTATTGATCTGTTCAGAAATTCTATATTTTCCTGGTTTAATCTAGGAGGGTTGTACATTTCCAGGAATTTATCCATATCCTCTAGTATCTCCTCTAGGTTTTCTAGTTTATGCGCATAAAGATGTTCATAGTAGCCTTATATAATCTTTTGTATTTCTGTGGTATCAGTTGCAATATCTTCCATTTCATTTGTAAATGAGCTTCTTTGGACTTTCTTCTTTTCTTGGTTAATCTTGCCAATGGTCTATCAATTTTATTTATCATTTCAAATATCCTGCCTTTTGTTTTATTTATTTTTTGTATTTCTTTTGTTTCAATCTCATTTAGTCCTGCTCTGATCTTGGTTATTTCTTTTCTTCTGCTGAGTTTGGGTTTGGATTGTTCCTGCTTTCCAGTTCCATGAGGTGTGACTTTAAATTGTCTATTTGGTTCTTTCAAACTTTTTGCTGTAGGCATTTAATGCTATGAACTTTCCTCTTAGCACCACTTTTGATGTATGGCAGAGGTTTTTATAGATTGTGTCACTATTATCGTTCAGTTCAAAGAATTTTTCGATTTCTATCTTGATTTCATTTGTTGACTCAATGATCATTCAGGAGCAGGTTATTTAATTTTCATGTATTTGCATGGTTTTGAGGATTCCGTTTGGAGTTGATTTCCACTTTTATTCCACTATGGTCTGAGAGAGTACCTGATATAAATTCGATTTTCTTAAATTTCCTGAGATTTGTTTTGTGGCCTATCATATGGTCTATCTTGGGGAAAGTTCTACATGCTGATGAATAATACAACGTATATTCCACAGTTGTTGGGTAGAATGTTCTGTAAATACTTGTTAAGTCCATTTGTTGTAGGGTGTAGTTTAAGTCCATTGTTTCTTTGTTGACTTTCTGTCTTGATGACTGGTCTAGTGCTGTCAATGGAGTACTAAAGTCCCCCACTATTATGTTTTGCCATTGATCTCATTTCTTAGATCTAGTAGTAATTGTTTTATAAATTTGGGAGCTCCAGTATTAGGTGTGTATATATTTAGAATCATAACATCCTGTTGGACTAGTCCTTTTATCATTATATAATGTCCCTCTTTGTCTTTTTTTAACTGCTGTTACTTTAAAGTTTGTTTTGTCTGATAGAAGAATAGCTACTCCTGCTCACTTTGGGGGTCCATTTGCATGGAATATCTTTTTCCACCCCTTTACCTTAAGTTTATGTGAGTCCTTACGTGTTAGGTGAGTCTCCTGAAGGCAACAGAAACTTGGTTGGTGAATTCTTATACATTTTGCCATTCTGTAACTTTTAAGTGGAGCATTTAGTCTATTTATATTCAATGTTAGTATTGAGATGTGAGGTATTATTCTGTTCATCATGCTATTTGTTGCCTGGATATCTTTTTTTCATTGTGTTATTGTTATATAGGTCCTGTGAGATTTCTGCTTTAAGGGGGTTCTCTTTTGGTGTATCTGAGAATTTTTTTTTCAAGATATAGAGCTCCTTTTTAGCAGTTCTTGTAGTGCTGGCTTGGGTGGTGAATTATCTCAGCATTTGTTTGTCTGGAAAAGACTGTATCTTTCCATCATTCATGAAGCTTAGTTTCACTGGATTCAAAACTCTTGGCAGATAATTGTTTTGTTTAAAGAAGCTCAAAATAGGACCCCAACCCTTTCTAGCATCTAGGACTTCTGCTGAGAAATCTGCTATTAATCTGATAGGTTTTCCTTTATAGGTTACCTGATGCTTTTGCCTCATAGCTGTTATGATTCTTTCCTTTGTCTTGACTTTAGATAATCTGATGACTGTGTGCCTAGGCGATGATATTTTTGTGATGAATTTCCCAGGTGTTATTTGAAGTTTTTTATTTGGATGTCTAGATCTCTAGCAAGGCTGGGGAAATTTTCCTTGATTATTCCCTCAAATATGTTTTCCAAACTTTTAGATTTATTTTCTTCCTCAGGAATGCCAATTATTCTTAGTTTTAGATGTTTAATGTAGTCCAAAACTTCTTGGAAGCTTTGTTTATTTTTTTAAATTCTTTTTTCTCGGTCTTTGATGGATTGGGTTAATTCAGAAGCCTTGTCTTTGAACTCTGAAGTTCTCTCTTTTGCTCGTTCTGTCCTGTTGCTGAGACTTCCAGTGTATTTTGCATTTCTCTTAAGTGTGTCCTTAATTTCCAGCAGTTGCGATTGTTTTTATTCATGCTATCTATTTCACTGAAGAATTTTCCTTTCCTACCGTATATCGTGTTTTTTATTTCTTTAAATTGGACTTTACCTTTTTCTGGTGCCTCCTTGATTAGTTTAATAATCTACCTTCTGAATTCTTTTTCTGGTAATTCAGAGATTTCCTCTTGGTTTGGATCCCTTGCTTGTGAGCTGGATGATCTTTTGGGGATGTTAAAGAACCTTGTTTGTCATATTACCAAAATTGTTTTTGTGATTCCTTCTCATTTGGGTAGACTATGTCAGAGGGATGATCTGGGACTCAAGGGCTGCTGTTCCAATTCTTTTGTCCCATGGGGTGCTCCCTGAATGTGGCGTTCTCCCCCTTCCCCTAGGAATGGGGCTTCCTGAAAGCTGAACTGTAGTGATTGTTTTTGCTCTCCTGGGTCTAGCTACACAGCAGAGCTTCAGGGCTGTGTGGCTAGACCCAGGAGAGCAAAAACAAGAAACAATCTGTCTTCAGGTCTTTCAGCCATGGATACCAGCACCTGCTCTGGTGGAGGTAGCAGGGGAGCGAAGTGGACTATGTGAGGGTCCTTGGTTGTGTTTTTGTTTGGTGTGCTGGTTTTATGTTGCTTGGCTTCCAGCCAGATGGTGGTGCTTTCAAGAGTGCATCAGCCGTGGTCCTATAGGGAGGATACAAGCTTGCCTGAGGGACACCTGGTTAAGTGTTCAGGTTTCTCAGGCTGTGGGCAGGGCCACAGAACTCCCAAAAGATTATGACCTTTGTTTTCAGCTACGAGGGCAGGCAGAGAAAGACCACCAGGTGGGGTTAGGGATAGGTGTGTCTGAGCTCAGCCTCTCCTTTGATGGGTGGGGCTTGTTATGGCTGCTGTGGGGGATGCGGGTGTGGTTCCCAATCCAATGGAGGATTGTATTCCCAGGGGGATCATAGCTGCTTCTGCTGAGTCATGCAGATCACCAGGGAAGTGGGGGAAAGCCGGCAATCAGAGGCCTCACCCCATTCCCACACAGCCCGCAGTCCTAAAGGCCGGTCTCACTCCCACCATCCCCCTCCAACAGCACCGATGACCTGGGCTGATAACTTGCACACACCACAAGCCTCCCTTCTGAGAAAGCAAGAAGACTTGCTTTTCAGCATCTCAGGGAGCCCACCGTGGTGACCCAGTTCCTTCGAAGGGTCTGTGACTTCTCTCAGCTTCCCTGGCATGTTTCTGTGGTCATTCTTGGAGCAAAAGTTCAGGATGCAAGTCTCCACACACTGCTCTGTGTGTCCCATGGGAGCTGTAAGCTAGTCCTGACGCCTATCCACCATCTTATATAGGATCCCCACAATGGTGTGTTTCTTGCACTGAATTGTATAGAGAGTTTGACAGCAAAGCTGGGGTTGGGAGAGATGGCCACAAAGAAGGTGAATTGTATGAGCACCTCTTGCACCTCTAGCTTCAAACATGGACTGGGAGAAGAGGAACCTGAGAATTAATTTTTATCCTTTTCCCAAGAGCAGACTGGGAATTAAAATCTCCCATTGGAACTTGCTGGTGTTGAAGATCAGAGTGGATTGAGACAGACATTTGGAAGTATCACACAAGGTTTGAGTTAAAGCAAAGTGGGAAATAAAAACTCATTGGCACAAAGTACAGCATCCTAACATCACAATGGATTCCAGTTTTCAGGCCGTAATAGGTGCTGAAAAATGTCATGTCACTCTTTAGGCATGAATGCTTCAGAGCAGATGTCTCTGCGGGAAGGGACCCACCCAGGGTAGGGGAAGGAGCCCAGAAGTGAGAACCAAAAGCTGCATGATCAAGGCTTGTCCCTGATGCTAATTGGTTTTGGAAGTTCAAACAAGGACATAAATTCAATGACTCTCAACTCCCCTGTAAAATAAGGCCATGTGGATGTCGAAGGCCATTGCTCGCTCCTTAGAACATTGCAGTGTAAATCACAAAGAAAAAAACAAGGGCCGCGACTCTACTCATTCATATTATTTGTAGCCTAAAAACCTTCCAATTGAAGATTCCCTTCCCAAGGCCACAGGGATGAAAGACGTGTGAAGTCATCCTTTTTTTCACACCCAGAGCTATCACTTGTCAACAAAAACCCAGTAGCCATGAGTGTCCTGAGCATTATTTGAATCTTAATAGGCAATAAGAACTCATTTGCAATTCTCTTAGGTTGGCCTTTGATTCTAAGCCTAATTCTTAATACTATATTCACTTTCTAGGTTACCAGTTGTAATCAACCTAGAATTATTAGTGAAGCCATCACACACAGTCGACGTCCAGTGTCCAACTTGCTCAACCTAATTTGCCTTATCTTTTTCTAAGAAGCATAATCTCAACAGAAAAACTTGTGGGGTGAAAAATCCCAGCAGGAAAAAAAATTCTGGCATGCATTAGTGAGTGAAATATGTGAAGGCCTCTATGCATATTAATGACTATTAATAGACCCCTTCCCCTGTGCATGTTTAAACTTTAGCAAAACTTTTAAAATAAATCACGCTGATTTATTATACATCTCAGCATGATTGCTTTTCCCTTTATTTTCTTCATATGCTGGATATAGGGTTTAGGGGCCTTCCCGCATTTGAAGTACAGAGTTGTGTTCAGTGAGTGTGCACGTTTGTATCTTGATTAGCTGCACTCAACACAGATGCCAGGATGGCGGTTCACACTACCTTGGTTGTAAATCCCTGCTCTGACCTGCACATTTTGGCATGTTTTGGGAGCAAAACGTTTTTGTGACAAGCACCTAAAGTTGATATGGGAGCAGACTGGACATAGGAAACCTGACCTAAACTATTTCAGCTGAGTGTTGTTTCAGCTCTAGGGTTGGGGAGGACGGAGGAATATATCCTCAGCGTTACTCCAGTGCAGTTTTGACCAACACCCCTGACCATAGACTATTCGTTGTGCTATCCCTACAGGAAAATTCTCATAGCCCTGGGAACCTGGAGTGGTGAGAAAAGGACAGCAGAAGCAAAAAACTTTTCTTTTTTTCTTGTTTCAATTTCACAAGATGTTTAATTTTAAGAGGTGGAAAATAAACTAGTATCTATTTTGAGAAACTAAGAAACAGTTATCACATCTCATGTTTACAAGTATTAAAATACATATTCACAAATATTTCATGGGTGGATCTGCAATATATATATATATATTTTTTTAATAAATATCATAGTTGTTACCCTCATCTTTGCAAATAAAGGTATACTGAGGGGATTGGTTCCAGTACCCCCAATATACCAAAATCTGCTCATATTCAAGTTCCACAATCAAGCTTTCAGAACGTGCTGTACGAAAAGTCACTCCTCAGCATACACAGGTAGTTTCAATTTGTGTTTGCTTGAAAACAATTCACCTATAAGTGGACCCACACAGCCCACACAGTTAAAACCAGTGCTATTCAAGGGTCAGCTGTATTAACTCATTTAACTCTCATTATCTCTATGATATTTTATGTTATTCTATGATATCTCTATGTTATTTTAATATTCTTCTTTATTTTTATTTTATTTTATTTATTTTTTTGACATGGAGTCTTGCTCTGTTGGCCAGGCTAGAGTGCAATGGCATGGTCTCAGCTCACCTCAACCTCTTCCTCCCACGTTCAAGAGATTCTCCTGCCTCAGCCTCCCGAGTAACTGGGATTACAGATGCCCACCACTGTGCCTGGCTAATTTTTGTATTTTTAGTAGAGACGGGATTTCACCATGTTGGTCAGGCTGGTTTTGAACTCTTGACCTCGTGATCCACCCGCCTCAGCCTCCCAAAGTGCTGGGATTACAGGCATGAGCCACCACACCAGGGCAATTGTTCTCATTTAACAGATGAGGATATAGAGGCATGAACAATTTAAATAGCTTGCGAGAAGTCACATAGCCAGCAAAGAACAGAGATAGGATCCTAGTCCCAGTGGGCCAGCTGCAGAGCACATGCTGTTTATCACCACAGCCCATTGCTTTCCCAGATAACCTACGCAAGGGGAGGCTGGCTGGAAGGAAAAGGGAAAAGTTCTTCCAGTGTCCCTCCTGGGGAGTCTTTGCATGCTCCTCTCTGGGACTTCAGGCCTCATTGCCATTGCCCATGTCTTCTCTTATGTCCCTTCAATGGGCCTCCCAGTGATGCCCCAGCGTTCACCTTGACCCCAATCGGAGTCATCCCTGCCTGAGGCAGGAGGCACATCCTAAAGTTCATTTTCCTTCTTCATGTCTTGTGGGTCTTCATAAGAAACAACCCCAGACCCAGTCCATGATCATGGCCCCATTGTCAGCACTGGGATCCTGCCACTTGGTGCTCATTCTTGCAAATCAGACCACATGTGGGACTGCCAGTGGTGGTTCTCAGGGTGATGATCTGCCCCCAGACCCAGCTGTCCTTCCTGCCCTTCCATATTTGCCTCCCCGAGGCTTTGCTATCCCAATCTAGAAGGTTACCAGAGTTTTTCAACCTCGGTACTATTGATATTTGAGGACAGATCCTTCTTTACTGTAGGATACTATCTTGTGCATTGTAGGATGGTACCTATTAGATGCCAATCATCCCAGTTGTAATGTCCCAAGATGTCTTCAGACATTGCCCAATAGTCCCCAATTGGGAACCACTAGGTTGGATTTAGACCTGAATCCCTGCCATACTATAGTTGAGCCCTTCCCTGGACAGCTGCTTTACCTTTTTCTGTCCCAGCCTTCACCTTGCATTCTACTGTCCATGCACAGCTGTTCCTGGTGACCACAGCCTCACACTCCAGTCCTCAGCCCACTGGATTTTCCACATCTGCGATCTACCTTCAGGTTGGAAAACCAGAACTGGCTGTTTCCAGAGCTGACAAGACTATAAGATGGCTTGGACACTGGGTTAAATCTCTCTACTGGCATGCCCTCTTCTTCAGCCAAGTCACTTCTCTTAGCCCCCGTGTGTGGATGTTATTCCTGGTCCCAATTCTGCCTTGAGAGAACCACCATCCTCCAAACTTGAGACTTGAGCTGGAATAGAACCTTGAATTCAGGACCAAACAACCAACTCTGTACCTTAACATTTATTTATTAATGCCAGAGTTTCTAGGGTGGAACACCCGTGGGGAAAGCAGGTAAATAGCCCCACCCCTCAGCTTTTGGGAATTTGAATCTGAGCAGAATATATATATATATATTTAATAATATATATAAGATATATAATAATATATAAAAATACAATATATTATGTATAACATATAATACATATGAATATTATATGTTATATATAATATGTGTGTGTATTTTCAGAAGTTTCTAGATAAGATTAACATTTGACTCTGTAGACTGAGTAGAACAGATTGCCCTCTATAATGTGGGTGTGCTCATCCAATCAGTTGAAGACCCGAATAGAATAAAAAATGCCAAGCAAAAGGAAATTCCTCCTACTTGACCATTTGAACTAGGACATTGATCTTTTCCTGTCTTTGGACTGAAACCAAAATATTGGCTCTTCAGGGGTTTCAAGCCTACCAGCTTTTCAACTGCAACCTACACCATCGGCTCTCCTGGTTCTCTAGCCTTCAGGCTAGGACTGGAAATACACATCAGCTTACCAACTGCGTATCTTCAGACTTTTCATCCTTCGTAATCATGTGAACCAATTCCTTATAATAAATCTCTTTATACACAAACATTTCACACACACAAA
This sequence comes from Mandrillus leucophaeus, assembly GCF_000951045.1. NCBI lineage: Eukaryota > Metazoa > Chordata > Mammalia > Primates > Cercopithecidae > Mandrillus > Mandrillus leucophaeus. Next base: position 1,810,656 of record NW_012106275.1, on the reverse strand, counting down.
CACACATCCTATTCGTTCTATTTATCTGGAAAACTCTTACTAATACAGACAAGATACACGGTATCAGTACTGTCAGTGAATATTCCATCAGAGGGGACCTGATAGTTCAGTGAAGCTATTAACCATTAGCTATCCCTGGACGTGGTAGAATGTGAGTGATACAATTGTCCAAACTTCCAAGAACCTAATACAAATGACTTTTCTTGTCATCTGAACTTGGGTTAAGGCAAACTGCAGCAAAGAAAGAAAGAATGACAGCCCAGGCTAAATAAGAGAGTGCTTCATGTTCTTAGCAAATATTGGTATTAGCTCTAATAATCCAACAATTCAGAAGACCTGGATGACACATTAAATTAAAAATAATGAGCATGACAATGTTATAGACCTTAACCGGTCAAATCTTTATTAAAAACATTTCTCATTACTAGATTGATAAATATATGTTGTAGGAAGTTTAGAAATTACTATATGGCCAAGCACAGTGGCTCACGCCTGTAATCCCAGCACTTTGGGAGGCCCAGGCAGGTGGATCACGAGGTCAAAAGATCAAGATCATCCTGGCTAACACGGTGAAACCCCGTCTCTACTAAAAATACAAAAAATTAGCTGGGGCGTAGTGGCAGGCGCCTGTAGTCCCAGCTACTCAGGATGCTGAGGCCGGAGAATGGCGTGAACCCGGGAGGTGGAGCTTGCAGTGAGCCGAGATGGCGCCACTGCACTGGGTGACAGAGCAAGACTCTGTCTCAAAAAAAAAAAAAAAAAAAGAAATAAATTACTATATAAGCAAAGAAAATGAAAAAAAAAACCTATCTTTCATGGTTTTGTGATACAAGGACAACAATAATCAGCATTTGGTGTGTGTCATTTGAGTCCTGCTACCCCTTATGTGTGTATGAACACGTGTAAACATGTGTGTGCATATATGTACATGTATACACATGTGTGTACATGTACATACATACACATATCCATGTCATACTGCATACATTATTTTTACTATGTTTTCTATTAGTAATTAACATACGTCATGGACACCATCACATGTTATTAGGCATACATGCACCCATGTCAACGTTCACCATAATTGCCTGACAGTCCTGAGTCTGGGTGCCCAGTGCTTGCACCCTCAAGTCCTAGCTCTCTTCTTCCACCTCACGCTCCTCTTCTGACCACTGAGGTAGATACCTGAGCTGCTCAGGACATTCTCATACACATATTTTCCCCACTTTGGACTGCATTGTTTTGGATAAACCCCTAAAAGTAGAGCTCTGGATCACAGGGTATGGAGGCTCTGGGGACATGCTGCCAAATTGCCTTCCAGAATGTTCTACCAACCTGCAGCCCCTCCTGCAGCATGTGTGCCCCCTCTCCTCATTGTGAGGATAATGAATCTTTTCTTGATGTATTAAAGGGTACTCCTTGGAGCTGCACATTTAACAGTTTGCAGACAGGAGTATTTCACTCCGATTTTTTTTTCTCTGAAAGATCTGTGTCTTCCTTCATCTTGTGGATTTTGGCCTCAACGATTATCTTTCCAGCCAACTTGGGCTAAATAAGCAAGCAAATGAGATATATTGAGGAGAAAAGAGTTCCCGTTGTATTTTCTCCATTCATGGATGGTACCCACATAAAGAGTCCTAACTTTTTCTATTTAGACAGTGTCTCTCTAAGTTCCCAGGAGAACTGCCTTAACTTTCCCTATTTCTGTTTTTTAAGCATGTATTTTCTGATTATAACAATTACACAAGCTCTTATGACCCTTCACAAGACAACATGAAATAGAAGACAGAGCATGAATTTTGGAAAGAGGCCTCTTATTTGTGACCCAGGTCCGCCCCCAGAACATTGAGTTTGGTCAAATTACAGAAGAGCCTACTGTAATGGAGTGTCTAATCCCTGTGAAATTAGGACAGTAATTCCTGCCTTACACAATGTCAGGGTTCAGTAAGATAATGCATACATATAAACATTTACAAAAATGCTACTAACTAGTACTAAATGTGTAATGACACAATTAAACAGAGTAGAATGACAGCACTCTGTATTAGTTTGCTAAGGAAGCTATAACAAAGTGCCACAGAATGGGTGGCTTGAACAAAATGAATATATCGTCTCATAGTGCTTGAGGCTAAAAACCCACGATCAAGATGTCAGCAGGAATCATTTCTTCTGAGGCCTCTCTCCTGGGTTTGCAGATGGTGATCTTTTCCCTGTGTCGTCACATGGTTACATGTCCAAATTCCCCCTTCTTTTTATAAAAACACCAGTCGTGTTGGATTAGAGGTCACTCTAATGACCTCATATTAACTTTATTACCTCTGTAAAGGGCCCTATCTCCAAATAAGGCCACATTCTGAAGTACCGGGAGTTACGACTTTAACATATGAATTTGGGAGAGACACAATTCAAGGCATAGTAAACTCTGTAGCTGAAAGGAAATTTAAACCTCCTATATCATAATAACCTCAATCACTGGAAAGGCAGGTTCCGAGCGGGTGATGTGACCCACCAGAGACCTCCAGAAAAGCAGTGGCAGGTCCAGGAATCAATCTTCCTAGATGATAAACTCAATTGTTAACTCATTTCCTCACATTTCAATTCACTTTTATTCCCTCACATACGCAAGTACACATGGACCATTTTCTAACACAGGTTCTAAATTTTCTCAATAAACAAGCAGAGGAGGACTGCTCTTCCCTTCTTCTAGAGAAGACAAAGGAAGATTGCTCAGTTGCTCAGCTGGAAGGAGAAAATCATTTCAGGTTTAGGTCAAAAAATCACTCTGTGATATTACTGCGTTCAAACTCAAGTATATTAAATTACCCAACCTAAATGTTAATATAAAAATGCACACTCAGGTAAAGATTGGGAAAACAGAAGTTAAATTTTATAGATCATGTTCTACATGGTAGATACAATGTTCAACATTTGCATATAGTTTCTGTCAATTCAGTATATGTGCCTTTTAGGATCATTTAATGTTTTTAATTATCTTCCTCAATGCTTGTGCCCAACCACAGGAAAAGTAGAGGCTTCCTTTTCATCTTAGGTGGTGGGAAAATCAAATTTTTCCCCAGACTTGGCACTAGCTATTGGGCAACCGAGTTAAGTCTTCAAACTCCTTTGTACCTCAGTCTTTTCATCCAAAAAATGGGGATAATTGGCTCTGTGTTCTTTAATCTCCTACTAAATAAGAGATAAGATTGCTAAAGGCACTGAGTTTACTAGATAATCCTGACACAAACACAGCCAGTAAAATTACTGGGATTACTATATATTATTTCCTACAGGCCCAGCCTCAAGGAAAACATTGTTGAAAGTTTACCGTGGATGAAAAGTGTGGGAAGATACTTAGAAGTCAAACAATGTGAAGAAAATGGAGATAAATCTTTTACTCAATGTTACTATAAAAGCTAACCTTTATTTTAAATGAAGAGACTTGAGAAGTTTTTCCTTGAATGTCATGGAAGCTGCCATGATGGGGATTTATGAATGAAATCGATTAGGCACTAATTTTCCAGGCTTCACTTTCTGGAAATGGATGTACTGTGTTTTCAGAGTGCAGCATCTCCAACAAGGTTACCAGAATCAAAGCGGTGACTTTGGCTTCCAGTGTTGTCCTTTTCTCCTTCCAACTGGAGGCCTACCAAGTAAGTGACTAATACAAAAAACCACAGGTGTGCATCTGCACCCCAGAGGCTCAGGTACCTGGAGATGGAACCTCGGGAATGGTTAAAACATTCTGTGTACATCCAAATACAGACATGGTGAGAGGGAAGCAGTTCCACTATCACTTCTTAAGCACTCCTGATGTTCATCCTCCAAACAAAAGCAACTGTGTCATCCCAACGCCTTCTAGTTTCCATGGCAGGTGCTGAGTATTTTGCCAGAGAGCTGCTGTTCTTGCCAGAGATTTATTAGGCTGAAAATATCCTTCCCACTTTAGGTCAGTTGAGTGGATGGGTGAGTGTGTGGAGCTAGAAATGGAAATTACTAATAAAAAGCAATAGAACTATATCTTTAACCATGCACATGTCTCTCTACAGCTCAATTATTGCTCAACTTTTCCAAAACACCCTCTATTCACTCTTTTAGTATCAAGGTCACAGAGATCCTTAGCTCCCAGATTCTAGATTGGTTTCATCCCTTCACATAGGCCCTCATGCTTATAATTGTCATTTCCAAGGTATATTGAATCTATCTCTGCAAATACTGTAGACATATTATGCCTTTTGTTTTAGTTCAGTCCCTATGTCTTGTCCAACTATATATGTACCATTAAAAACAATGGCAAAACTGCACTTTGCACCAACCTTAGAAATATATATATTCCATGTATATATATTCCAACATATATATGGAATATTATGTAATATATGTAATATTCCATATATAAATATATATATATGGAATATATGTTTCTTAGTTGTCTCTCTATGTAGCAGATCCTGTAGCCCATTTAGCAAACATCCTTTACTCCTCCTTTTCTCCCTTGTTTAAATTCTGATTTTTGTCAATTATCAACTAGAAAGCTCATAATACCCATAGAAAGTGGGTATGCCCCAGGCCTAGGGAGGAGTAGTGACTCAGAACTGGCCATGAGCTGTGAAGGAACACCTACCAGGAAACTGTGAGAAGAATTTTTGGCCCCCAATTGTAGTGGATTGAATTATGACCCCCCTAACGGTATGTTCAAGTCCTAATCCATGGCACTTATGAATGTGACCTTATTTGGAAATATGGTCTCTGCAGATATAATCAAGTTAAGATGAAGTCATACTAGATTACCATGGACCCTAATTCCAATGGTTGGTATCTTTGTAAGGGTAAGAAGATGTAGATTTGAACATACAGAGACACAGAAGAAACACACAGGGAAGAAGACCATGTGAAGACAGAGGCAGAAATTAGAGTGATGCAGCTACAAGCCAAGGAATGCCAAGGATTGCAGCAACCACCTGAAGCTAGGAGAGATGTAGGAAAGCATCCTTCCCTAGAGCCTTCAGAGGAGCATGGCCCTGCCAAAACCTTGCTTTCCGACTTCTAGCCTCGGGAACACACTTCTGCTGTTTTAAGCCACCAGTTTGTGGTACTTTGTTATGGCAGCCCTGGCAAACTAAGGTACTGATTAAAGATGAGAGGCACACAAGCAATTTTTTTCTTTGCCATAACAACACCCCTGATTTGAGGCCATGATGCTTGAAGCTACACCAGTCATCTTGTGGCCAGGAAGCACAAAGCCAATAATGTGCTCTAAGCATGGCAGATAATAGCATCAGGAAGACCTGGCGCCCTCTGTAGATATCAGTGAACATCTGAACCCCATCAACAACCGCTGGCTCTCACCATTTGTGTTATACGACAAATATAAACACTCTTTATTAGCTACTGTTTTGAAGTGTTTACTATTACTTGCAGCAGAAAGCATTTTTAACTGACATACACTCTCTATTGCTTTTATTTACATACAACTTTCTCAACTGCACACCTGATCATCAGCTTCCCAGTTACTTTCCTAATCATGTCCAAACACATCATTCATTCAGAACCCATCACGATGGGGTCTAGTTTCATCTACTATTCCCCTATCTAGTTCCTACACACTCCTATACACAAACTTTTCACTTTGGTGAAACTGGAAAGAACCAATGTTCTTGAGCACATTCTACCTCTATTTGTCTTGATTTCTATGCCTGAGACGCCCTATCCTGATTGTTCATTTTTCTTCTAAGTATGTAAAATTGCAAAGCGCATGTCAGTACCACTGCAAAAGTAAACAATTAGGAAGAAAATTAGTGTCTGATCATCCAGGATCAGTTCACTACGCTATGACACATTCATACCATGGAACCCTCTAGAGCTTTAAAAATGTTATAAAGGCATCACATTTTATGATGCTATATGCAACATTCACTGTTAGGGTGTTTCATGGAAACAGAAAATCAGAGTTTGAAAAGTCTGATGAGATGCCTAGTAGCCTGTTGTCTGTGATTATTTCTGGATAATAGGATTTGGGAGTAATTTCATTCTTTTTTATACTGTTTTAATTTTTCAGATTTCCTACAGGTATATATTACCATTAAGATAAGAACTATATATTTTTAAATCCTGAAGAATCTTCAGGGCCCTGTTTGACCTTTTCAGAAAATCTTCCCCGGATTTCACTGCAGGATCATCTCCTCCTCCTTTGCTTTTCAAAACAACGTTTGCTCTTCCCTGATGGCATGTGGACCACACTCTGGCTTGAAATAGACTTACTAGTGTATGTATTTCTCTCACCACATTTTAAGCTTATTCAGTGCTTAGAACATGTTCAGGTCATCTTTGTCTCACCCATGGGGAACAAACAAAACACCCTCTCAGTATTGCGGAAGTAATCATTGCTGGCACATACTGAACACTTAATATAGCAGAATAAAAATAATTCTGTGTCATATCGTGCAATCCATTCATTATTCCGATATGGAACCTGAGGTCTTGAGAAGTTAATTTGCCCAAGAAAAGAACTTTGAGCACCCCTGAATCCTCTCTCTTCTTTACCTTCATCTCCAGTTCCCAGGTTTTATTAATACTTGGGCTGACATGTTTTCTGATGTCCTTCCCTCCTTGTCCATCCTGTAGTACAGGCCATCTTCCTCTCACCTAAACTATTACCATTATTTCATTAGTTAGGTTTTTAGTTCCACAATGTTTTCTATCCTATAATTTGTTATTAATGTGCTATTGGTTTATTCAGTCAAAGTATGTTTGGATTTATCTATGTGGCTACCAATTTTTCTTTGCTCACACTCTTGATCATATCTGAGGTTTGAGATATTTCTTCTGTATTTATGTCCTTTTTCCCCAAAGTATGTCCTTTAGAAATTCCTTTCATGAGGATTTTTTTCCAAGGTGAGAGTCCTTACATCTTAGTATATGAAAATGTGTTCAACCTTGTTTTTGAAAGATAGTGTGGCTTGGCAAAGTTATTTCCTCTTAGAATTTTATCGTCTTTGCGTATCCATTGTTGTTGAAACTTCTGTTGATCTGATTATTATTCCTTTTGATGTCTGCCATTTCTCTAGGGCTGCTTTTAAGTTATTTTTATCCTCTCTGTCATTCTATAATGTCACCATAATACAAATATCCCCAGATCCAGACGGGACAAATGTCCCCTCTGGACCTGAGGCCTTTGTCTTTCCAAATATCTGAAAAATCATCAACCTTTATCCTCAAACATTTCTTCTCTCTCTGGTCTCTCATTTTGAAATGTTAACTAGTCCTTATCATTCTTATGGACCCTTTCATTTTTTCCATCTTGTTGTGTCTGTGTGCAGCATTCCACATTTCTTCAAACCTATATTCTAATTTGATATTTTCATGTTCGGTTGCTCCACAAAAGTAGGGCCCATGTCTCTCTTGTTCACTCTCTTCCACACCTGAAACCTAGGAGGTGCTTCAAAGCATCTCTTGACTGAATGAATTAGTTTTACATTTGGTAGGATATTGAGGCTTAGAGACACCAGAAACTTGCCCAATGGCACACCCCAGGTGCACAGTAGGAAGGAGACAGCCCGGGGTCTGACTCCAAAGCCTGTGGATCAGTAAATGAGTAAATGAGCAAATGAAAGTAAAAATAATAATAATAATAAAACAACTTAAAAATGCAAGTCATGATACTTTATACGTCTTCTCCTGATCACCAAAATGAAGACGTTTTCTCAGAGCTTTTCTCTCTTTCCATTCCCAATATTTAGAATTAATCCCTCAAACTATCTCTTTATATGTCTTCAGGACAGCTGTGGGAATCACTGTAAGATTGCTCTCAAACATACATCAGTAGATGACAATCGGCAGTGGCATTTAGCATCTTCCATTCACTTTAACTCTTGTTTATTGAGCATGACTGTACCGGATGCACTGGCCACCTGGGGAGTTACAGAAAACTTATGATGGGGCTGGGCGTGGTGGTTCACGCCTGTAAATAATCCCAGTACTTTGGAGGGCAAGGCGGGCAGACTGCTTGAGGTCAGGAGTCTGTGACCAGGCTGACCAACATGGGTAAACCCCGTGTCGACTAAAAATACAAAAAATAGCCGGGCGTCATTGCAGGTGCCTGTAATCCCAGCTACTCAGGAGGCTGAGGCAGGAGAATCACTTGAGCCCAGGAGATGGACATTGCAGTGAGCCGAGATCATGCCACTGCATCCCAGCCTGGGAGACAGAGCGAGACTCCATCTCAAAAAAAAAAAAATTTTTTGACTTTGCAAAGCTCAAACTACATGGTGGAATTTTCAATATGGTTCAGATTAAGAACCCAATATACTAAGATCAGAATATCTCATAGAACTTTCAGGGTCTTTCTCCATGGCTGAGTGGCCTTTTGTATACTGGCTCTTTAAAGCAAGTAGGCAGAAAATGAAGTTGGGAATCACACGTCAGATACACTCTTAATTTCTCCCCAGTAACATTGCATTAGTCCTGGCACATCTCTGAAAAGCTGAAAATCTTGCCATAGATTGTTCCGAAAGCCTTGGCTGATGGCGCTCGCGTGACCTACTGGGCAGGGCTGGGCTGGGCTGGGTTGGGCTGGCTCTGGCAGGACCTACCCAGGCACAGGCTCCTAATCACCCTTTATCCTTGCCCCTTCCTGCTGTGTTGACAACAGCCGGAAACTGCATTGAGAGCCTCAACCCACTCTCACAACTGTTGATGGACTTCAGAAAGAGTTTCTTCCCTGGCCGATAATTCAGACTGAAAGGAACAAACATGTTGAAAACCTCATTCAAGGAAAGTTGTTACTAAGTGTGAACAATGCCGATGATAACAGGGCTTTTCTCGGAAGACCACTTAGAAGAGCATTGTTGTTCCCATTTATGTCAGGCTGCTGGGCTCTTATCTTGCACGTGCCATATGCTCCCACTTATCTGTCAAGCAGTTGGACTCCACTGAAGCTGACAGTGACGTCCAGCTCCACACGGCTGACCACCAAATGAGGGTCAGGTGGCAGGAAAGAGGTTGTTCTCCTCTTTGCATTTATTCTCTGCAGAATTGTGTAAGTGGCTCAACAGCAGTAAGCCAGGAATCTCTCTGAAACTGTCATAGTTATAGTTGTACCTAGATTTTGACTTTACTCAAGTGCCTAAAGCAGCGTCAGGGTCTCGTTTGCAGCAGCACTTGGAGATATCACATGAGTTTCCAAATGTCCTTTGAATATTGGGGGCACGTGTAGTTGAATAGCCACGGGGAGAACTATCTGTACTTCGGATCAAATGGTGTCCACAATCCGTGCAGATGTCCATATAGCTGATGCCGTACAGTGAAGCAAGGTTAAATTTGCAGTATTACATTGAAGGACTGCCAGGCATGGTGGCTCATGCCTATAATCCTAGCACTTTAGGAGGCTGAGGTGGGTGGCTTGCCTGAGCTCAGGAGTTCAAGACCAGGCTGAGCAATAGAGAAGTCCCATCTCTATGAAAATACTATATATATATATATATATATAGAGAGAGAGAGAGAGAGAGAGAGAGAGAGAGAGAGAGCGCGCGCAAACGCCAGGTGTGGTGGTACATGGTTGTAGTCCCAGATACTCAGGACACTGAAGCATGAGAATTGCTTGAACCCTGGAGGCAGAGGTTGCATTGAGTCGAGATAGCACCACTGCACTCCAGCCTGGGAGACAGAGCAAGATCCTGTCTCCAAAAATAAATAAATTAATTAATTAAAGGACCGGTGTTACCGCTGTACACACACATAGTCTGCAGGTTTGTGTTTACACATATAAGTTGTAAGTACACACACACAAACATATATTGAAAAATCTATGCCTATACATAGACACGGGGAGTCTGGTACCATGGTTAAAACCCTTGACTCTGAAGCTGGACTGACTGGATTTGTACCCTAGCTTCTTCCCTTAAGAGGTGTGTGACTTTAGGCCAGGCACAGTGGTGCACACCTATAATCCCAGCACTTTGGGAGGCCAAGACAGGTGGATCATTTGAGGTCAGGAGTTTGAGACCAGCCTGGTCATCATGATGAAATCTTGTCTCTACTAAAAATACAAAAATTAGCCAGGCGTGGTGGGGCGCACCTGTAGTCCCAGATACTTGGGAGGCTGAGGCTGGAGAATTTCTTGAACCCAGGAGATGGAGGTGACGGTGAGCCGAGATTATGCCACTGCACTCCAGCCTGAGCAACAGAGTGAAACTTCGTTTCTAAAAAAAAGAGGTGTGTGACTTTAAATATTCAACCTCTCTGCTCCTTTGTTTCCTCATCTGTCTACTTCAAAGTGTTCTCAAGAGGATAAGACAAGCTAGTACCCTTAAAGGACTTAGGACAGTGGCTAGCAGTCAGGGAGTGCAGTAGAAGTGCTTATTAATAGAACGCTCCCTCTCAGTTAAGAGGGAGATATGGCCTCTGTCTCTGGCTGAGCAGCCATGAGTCCGGCTACCTCAGAGGTTCTACCACTAATAATCTACAGAGGGACTGGGTTAGTGGGAGGTGACCAATAGCCTCTGCCATGCCTGTACCATAGGTCTAACTTTTATTTTTATTCATGTGAATATGTGTGCTCCTCAGGAGACAGCAGACTCTGCCGGGTCAGGGACAGTTTTAATATATTCCACTGTTTTCTCCCCTGCATATAGCAGGGTGCTTGGCACATAATAGGTGCTTAATAAATATGTATTGGACATTTAATAGAATAACTACTACTATTGCTCGTGCTGTTGCTACTCATACTATTATTGCTCTTATCCTCAGGACGGGTTTTAATTTTCTGCATCATCAATTATTGTACTGAAATATGGGTTCCTGAAAATCATGTATAAATCATGACGATAACTTCCCAAAATGGTCAAATAATAACAGTAATAAAAATAATGTTCTCTCTTCGGGTATTTACCCAGTAATGGGATTGCTGGGTTGAATAGTATTTCTGTTTTTAAGCCTTTGAGGAAATGTCACACTGTCTTCCACAATGGCTGAACTAAGTTACGCAGCACTATTCACAATAGCAAAGACATGGAATCAACCTGAATGTCCATCAATGATAGACTGGGTAAAGAAAATATGGGTAAAGAAATCTAGGAGAGAATTTCTCCCAACACAGCACCTGTAGAAATTGAAGAACATGAAACAGATGTGCACGAGAATAGGAAAGTCCCAGTAATTTAAAGATAGTTTGGGTGGTGTGCTGGACCAGAAACAATATACACCATGGAATACTATGCAGCCATAAAAGAGAACAAGCTCATGTCTTTTGCAGGGACGTGGATGGAGCTGGAGGCCATTATCCTCAGCAAACTAACACAGCAATGGAAAACCAAATACCACAAGTTCTCACGTATAAGTGGGAGTTAAGCGATGAGAACACGCGGACACACAGAAAGGAACAACACACACTGGGACCTTTTGGAGTTTGGAAGGTGGGAGGAGGGAGAGGCTCAGGAAAAATAACTGTTGAGTAGTAGGCTTAATACCTGGGTGATGAGATAATCTGAAGACAACCCCTAAGACACAAGTTGACCTATGTAACAAACCTGCACTTGTACCCTTGAACTCAAAAGTTTTTTTTTTTTAGATAGTTAATAGTAATAATTAACTTGGTTGTACAAAACAGTAGAATAATAAATAGAAAATAAGGAACTTTAAAAGTCAAAATTAAAAAATAAAGAATAAAAATAATCAAGCCTTTGTTCTGCAAAATGTGTAGTATCAAATAAACATTGGGAAAGTTTACAGAGAAAATACTACTGGTGTCAAGTAATTTACTGTCAGGAATAACTTGAAGGAGCGCAAAATGAGTGATCATGTTCATGTACCAAATGGGTAGAGATAAAATATAGTTAACAAAGAAAATGCATGTTGGATTTTAATGCAGGAGGGTAAACACCATTATTTGCCCTCACCAGGATATAAGGAAGCAGGTTTTTAATGGGCCTAGAACACCAAGGTCTAGGAAATGCTGTGTTCAAAAGAAATAGGATCAATAGCTAAGCCAGTCAAAGCCATGTGCACCTGAAGTGAAATGTGTGACCGTGATGGAGGAATGTGCAGAGAGTTTGGTTGAAGATTAAAGGAGGGAGGGAGAGTAGGACAATGCTAGAGACCACCCATCCAGATGGAGGAAGCTCTGATGTTTTCTAGGCATGGATCAAACAGCACAGATGCTGCCAGAGAGGTTGGGTGACTGCAGAGGGAGGGGCCTGGGTGCAGGGAGCCCAAAGGGACAGCTGCTAGAAATCGACTTCAGTCCAAAGAGGAAGCGAGGCAGAGCTGCTTCTCTGGATCTATTCTAACCAAGGAGGAAGTGACAGGGGCCCTGGAGATAAAAGGAGCAGGTTACGCTAGAGCCTCCACAGCCAACCATAGGTAAGCTGGGTATTGTCAGGTGGGTGACTGCCTTTTGAGGAGGCAGAACTCTAAATGCTTAGAGCAAAGATTGGTGGAATTCTAAGATTTGAGCATGAATCAAGTCTGGAGAGGGAAGGGTCCTTGTTCATAGCACAATCCCAACTGGGAAGAAAATGGGGAAGTATCTCAAGAGGTAGCCAAACAGGAAATTCTCTGGTAAAGTCAGATGTAAGAACACTTGTGTAAAAAAAAATAATGAAAGAAGATGAATATAAATTCAAGTAAGAAATAGTGTTGAGAATCCTTGTAGTTCAAAGAAGTTTGCAAAATTTGCTAAGACCTAAAATGAGAGTCAAGGAAAGGAACAAAGGCAGGACAGGTCTTCTGTAAGGACAGCTGATATATAATATAAATAGACAACAGAGAGAAAAGATAACAGCTCAACCAGGTTACATTAAACAAGTACTGACTGGCTGTCTTCCCTGTAAGCCACAACCAGACATTCGGCTATGACCCTGCTCATGAGGAACTCATGGGCCAGATAAGAAAAGTATACAAAGAACAAATGATGATCAGGATGGTAAATTTCCGTAGTGTTAAGTATCTCTAAGGAAGAGAGTTCAATTCATTAAGGGATTCATTTAGGAAACACATCAAGGAGAACGTAGAGGTAGGTTTTGCAGGATTCTGATAGGGCTCTTGGATTGAGAAACACTTTAAAAGAAAAGCAGAGGAAGAGAAACCTGTTGAGGAGCATGAGAAGAAATGCTGGGAGGAGGAGATAGATAACCTGGAATAAACTATCATAGAAATCTAGGAGAGAATTTCTCCCAACACAGCACCTGTAGAAATTGAAGAACATGAAACAAATGTGCACGAGAATAGGAAAGTCCCAGTAATTTAAAGATAGTTTGGGTGGTGTGCTGGAACAGAAACAAGGTCCCCAGAAGGTTTATGAGATGAAGGAAAGCATTAATTAATTCCAAAAGTTTGCCTGTGATGGAAGCAAAAGAGGAGGTGGACGGTGTAGAAAGATATAAGATCAAGGATGAATTTTGTGCTTTGTTCTTATTTTTAATTTGGTTTGTGGATGGAGATTTCAACATGGTTATTATATGTGCTTGAGGGAAGAGGCAATAGAACAAAAGCCACTAGAAATGAAAGATAATGAGGTGATTAATAAGGCATGACCCTGAAGGATGCAAGCAGGGGATAGGAACTGGAGTCCATGTGGGAACATTAGCTGTGAGAAGTGGGTATCAGCTTCTCCATGGAAATTTCAGGGCTCTGAGAGTAGGTCCACCTGTAACCAGTGCTTGGGACAGATTTCTGAAGGTGTTACTTTGAGTTAGTTTTCATTCATTGGAGTATTAAGAAGACCTGTCACCCCCTAAAAGAAAGAGAAGAGATAGTTCCAAGGGGGATTTGAAGACTGTAGAGAAACAATGATTTAGGGGAATGGAAGAGGAAGGTATTATGGGATCTGTGGAAGGAGAGTGGCAGATAGCTGAGCTCCCATTTCAAGCTGAAGGTTATAGCTGCATAGGACAATAACTTTCATGGTATGTGTGCTTCACCAGTAGTTCAGGTGTAGGAAAGGTGGATGGTTGTATTAATCCAGGGATGGAGTCTACCAGTGAGTGTGGTGGAAAAATGAGAATGGGAAAGAAGATGCAGAAAGACAGAGGCTGAAGCCATGAGCTTCATGGCTTCAAGGCATGAGCCATGAGATCCAGGCCACTAAGCAATAGGAATGAAGGCAACAAGGAAATGGAGCAATCAGAGCCTCTAAGAGATCAAAGACCAGGTGTAGTAGGCACACAGAATGATGACAAAGGGTAACACAATATATGGGCAGTGAGAGGGATCCCTGGGTATAAGCTGGCAGAGAAGGAAGAATTCCAGGTTATATGCTGGATGTGGCCCTGGGAGAGTGTGCCTGGAGTGGGGGGAAGTGACAATCAATGGAATTGAGAACGTCAAGAAAAGCGTGTTGAATGGAAACATTTTCTAAAATTCATTGCTGTGTTTATTTGTACACAGGGGAAACACTAAGTGTGCTTCTATGCTAAGGGGAAGGCCTAGTAGAGAGGGAGAGATGAAGATACTGCAGAGAGGGGAGAGGGTTGAGGGAACAAGGTCTGGAGGAAGCAGGAGAGAGGCAGGTCAGATCGTGGCTGATGGGATCGGCAGGAGAGAGAGGAAATGAGGAGCAGGAATGAAAGATGGGTGTGGGTACAGATGCATTCATCTGGGCATTTGAGGCAGGAAGCTGAGGCTGGACAATCTGCTGTGAGACAGGAGGCCAGTGAGGCAAAGCATGGGAGAGAGGCAAGAGCTTGGAACAGCCGCAGGAGCTTCCTGGTGGGGACTGGCTGAAGGATCTCAGTGATTTTCTCCAGCTAGGCTCACCCCCAGGCTTGAGAGTGGAGAAGGCCAATGATGCATGGGTTCCCAGGTGGAATTTTGCCAGCTCTGAATGACAAGTAGACAAGGAGGGAGGGGGATTACCAGTGAGAACTGACAAACCCTGGCAACGAAGGATGCCGGACTGGATAAAGAGGGAAGTAAAGCCAGGTGGATCCAGATGGACTGAAAGCAAATGGAGGAACCGAAGATCTGGGAGGACCGCGGGAAAGTAAGAGTGGGTGGAGTGAGAATAAACCTCTGAGGGGGTGTAGAGTAAGATGAGGGAGCTGTGGCTTAACGGAATTTGTGAGGATGATTTGGGCGTTGGACTTAACTGGAAGTGTTCTGAATCAACACTGAGATGAAATGGCAGTGATAGTAGGTGACCTCATTACAGTCGAGCTGAGGCATCACAAGCATCTTTCTCTTGTTTAACAGAGCAGGAGAGCTGGGAGACCTGTTTGTTCCACTTCAACTGTAAGAGTCCATGAGCAACTCCACCCAGCATACATGGAAATACACACCAGTCCATACACGTATTTTGCATAAACTCTTACCTGAACCATCTACAGCTCAGGGAGATGCGTTTTCATTCCCTGTATTTCCTGCACATTCTACATGCATGTGATGCTCCTTTAGAGTACAATGCATGCATGTACAGTGCGTGTTGCATTTGGGGGAAGGGAGGAGCTAATCTATGGCATCACTAGTTTTATGCTTTGAGACATGGAGATTAAAAGGCCTAAATATACATTTTCCCCAGGTGAGTCCTGTGAGAATGACGAGATTCATTCCTGGAATTAAGCTCTTTGACAGCCCTGGGAAAGGAGGCTATAAAAATAAGGTATTATTTGATAGGGGGTTACTTACTTTATAATAAAACCACAAGAAAAATAGTAAAAGTGTAATCAGCACACTTTTTTATTTAATGTAACCCAAACATATTGGCTACAGTTTTTTCTTTATATCATATTATTGGGTTAAGTTTTTATATTCCTCTATGTAAGAGGAGAGGTTTATTTGCAAACAGAGCGAAACACCCCAGTGGTAACTTGATTTTTCTTTAAACCTCCATATATTATAGTTTAAACTGCAACTAAATGAAAATGCAAATTATTTATAAAAGCTCAGTTGAGTCTGTGGGACCGCAGTACACACTGTGACATGCCAGGAGTCGCGAGATGGAGTGCCATGATGATGAAGTGCATTTACACCCCTCTGTCCCTCCCTGTCTCCACAGCTGCATGGCCACGCTCAGCACCAGCATAGACCACAGTTCTCAAAGACCAAAGGTCACCCTGAGGGATCCAGAATTAAAACACACCAGAAGGTTTACTTTTTCTACAGCAATGTTAAGAATGACCTAAAATGAGATAAATAATAGATGGGAGGGGCGAGAGGAAGAAAGAGAGAAAGGGAGATGGAGGGTAGGGAGCTATAGATGGACAAATAAATATAGTCTCTAAAACACCCAAACATCCAGTTCTTACCCCAAAGATGCAGAGCCATCTGAAAATTATGAGTTTCCATTTGCTTCCCACCTCCAGAAATGGCCAACACTTGTTGCCTTTATTCCTAGGCCCAAAACTCTCTGGCAATAAGCAGGCCTGCCAGAGGCATTAAGTATAACTCCGGAGTTGATTATTTTAGATTGGAGTCAGGTATTGCCTGATGTTCAGATGGCCAGGAAAGAGAAAGTCTCAGTGTTAGCTTTTATTTAAGTGATGATCTTATCTCCACCACACCCAGCATATTACTATCTCAAGGTGTTAGAAAATAAATTTCCTTAGGTTTAGAGATGGGTTTTAGGCCAGCAAGAAAAAAGCACTGCAAGCCAAGACTGTAGCAATGAAGAAAGTACCATCATAGTCTATTCTACAGAATAAAGCTCACTAGAAAAGGCTGTATACATGCCTGAACAAATGAACAAATGAATGGACACAGACAATTTCATTTCCTACTTTCCAGGCACATTATATCAAAAATACCATTCAAATAAGATTAAACCGCATCTGCTTCCAAAAATAATAGGCTTTTCTGGAAAAGTCTCAGTAACAGGATGGATTCTACCATCTTGTTTGTGTAGACAAACAATCTGTGTGATTCTGCCATGTTTGTGTATCCTTGTTATGGCCTCAGTTATGTAATTCATGCCACTTACTGACTTGGACAAATTATTTCAAGAGGTAATTAAAATATTTTTATTTTAATGTACCTGATGGATATAAACTTGGAGAAAACTTGATGGATATAAACTTGGATAAAATATAACTTGTATGATTACAAGGTGTCGAAGTAAAGGATAAAATCTCACACATTTCTATTTTGAATTAAAGACTGTTGGGCAACCTCTTTAAGTAACAGATGGTATCGCTCTTACACCATGCAAATGAAACACAGATAGATTTGAATATTGAGCATGTTTATGTTAATATGTAACATAACATTTGTGATCATATGTAAAGTTACAAACCCAATGACACAAATATTAACACTAGGCAAACTATCTCCCTGGCGCTGTAAGCTTCAATTCTGTCTTGGCTTCTTTGTGTACGAAACACTTTTCAATATGCTGCCTAAAAATATTAAACTCCCATCACAGCGACTCAAATTGTTACAATGATCTTTGAGGCAAAAAGTCAAAATGTTGAAGTGTATTTTACTAATGTTATTAAACTAATCTCTATGGAGTTCTCAAATAAGACAATCAATGGACTATTCTACTCATCAGTTGTTCCAATGAGGCCACGCATGGTGAAATTTAAAGCTGACCTTGACATTGTTCTCCATGGACAATGGGGAGAAGGGAAGCCCAGTGACCAGTCTAAACTCATTGGTCTTTTCAGATAATCAGAATAAAGAATCCCCATGGCCTGCAGCTTGCCCTTCTCCCCCACTGCATTCTACAAGATTTAAGAAGGATGGAACAGAGATGTGTGAGCTAGGCTCTGTAGACGGCCTCCCTGGGTTGGAATCCCAGCTCCACCTCTGACAGCTGTGTGATCATGGACAAATGACTCAACATCTCTGAACCTAAGTTTCCTCATCGGTTGAATGGAGACTATAACAGTGCATATCTCACAGGGGTATGCCGAGGATTAACCAAGAAAATATAAACTGTGGCTCCAGAAGTACTGGCTATTACTGTAAACCTTTATGAAACATTGTGAACAAGGGCTGTTTTACCTTTAAAATGGTTCATAGATTTTCTAGGAGATTATTGGGATCCATGTGATTCCAAGACATTCTCAACAGTATTTGTAGGGTACTGACCACATGCCCACAACTCTGCTACATATGGGATTCAAAGATAAAGAAAAATTCACTAAAATTCAAAGTGACAGCATCTAGTTTCTTTCCTCCTGTCTTTTTTCATTTAAAATAATGGTGTAAATAAAGGTCACTGGGGGCAGATGTATGAGAATGACTAAATGTGTCTAGGGAGTCATTTCAGAGAACATTTAACAGAAGTGGGTCACATATGGTTAGGAGCTTCAGAAGGAAATATGAGTTGAAAAGGAGAGAGAGTGAAAATGGCAGGGGAGGAAACTTTATAAGTAGGAAAACCTTTGAGGTAAGACATTTGAGCCATGTGTTTCCAGATAGGGTTGAGACATTAGATGTAACTGATGCTTAAGATGAGGGGGGAGAGTGAATAAACCCAGAAAGCCTCCTGGACTTGTGGCTGTGGATGCCCTTGAATGCTGTGCTAAATTTGTTTTTTACCTGATATGGATGTGGGCAAAGTGTTAACCAACTCAACCTTCTCACCTTCTATGTTAGAATTCATCCTTTGATAGCTGTGTTCTCCTGGTACCTGATATGATGTTAGCTGTGCTCCTGGGTGACATTCATTAGCATAAAAATGACCCTGATGGGTAACTCACATCTGCACTGGGAAAGACTACAAGTGGACCCAATTAGGGTACCCTGTTTTGAGATTTCCCTAAAGAAGAATTATAAGAGTGTGGTAACTCTTGTAATCCTTAAGTGGATCCTAGAAGGAGTTATACCTCTGGAGATGTTACAAGATATGCTGGCATAGAGCTTGGAAGCCAGGGTAAATTTCATGGGAGCCAATGTGGATTCACTCCCTGCTGTGTAGACAACTGTTGCAAGAACTCCAACTAACAGGAATACTGAACGCCACTAGGCTAGCAAACTGTGACTCCTGTTCTATATCCTCTAAGAGATGAATATCAAGTGATAATTTATGAGCATGAAGATTTAGTTGAACATCAAGAAACTTTGGTAGGCATTGCAATGGGTAACAGAGAACTCAAGGAAGCAGTGAAGTAGGAGTGTAGAAAGATATGTCTGAAAATGTTATTCAAAATTATATTTATTTTAGCTATGGAGAGGAGTTTTCTAGAATGTAGAATTTATTTTTAGTTTTTTACTGCTCCTTGCAGAGAATGGCTACTAGGCAGTGTGCCCAGATTAGCCAGAATTTCTAAATTAAAGGATTTTACATGATTGCATAAAGCTCTAAAAATAAGACATTTGCTCAAAATAAAATTTGGAGGGCAGCTATCTTGACGTGCCTATGTTGAAGGGTGAGGGAAGGTTTGTATGACTAATGGAAACAATAGAACAAGCTGCAAATGGTTGGGAAATTGTTTCCCTTGTCCAAAAGATACATTGAAATGGGCTATTATGACCTAGTTCACCTCACATTTCTACAGAAATTAGATAATAATCAGCACAGAACCAAGTTCAGGTTTTAAACATTTTTTTCCACCACATCTCTGCATGAAAATACATCAGACTGAAAGGGATTGCATTCACTCAGCAAATATGTGCTAAGATCCTTCTGTGCCAACTCTGAAGATGAAAAGGTATGCGACGTGGTCTCACCCCTAAAAGAACAAACTGTCTGTCTAGTGGGGGAGACAGACACACAGCTAATTACATTCAGTGTGCTAAGTGCCTATAAGGAATATGCCCACATTCTCACAGGAACCCAGAAGGAACTATTAATTGTGCTTAGTGGGACCTTCTCAGAGGGAAGAACATAGTGGTCTGAATTTTCAGGAGTAACATCTTAGTCCAGGATGCTATAGCAAAAGACCACAAACTGGGTAAGTTTTAAACCCCAGAAACTTATTTCTCATGATTCTGGAGGTTGGGAAGTCCAAGATCAAGGCACCAGCATGTTTGTCTGGTGAGGGTCTATTTCCCGGTTCATAGAGGGTGCCTTCTTGCTGTGTCTTCACATGGTCGAAGAAGCAAGGCTCTCTCTGGGATCTCTTTTAAGAGCCCTAACTTAAGAGCTCTTCCTTCATTTCTTGGTGATATAGTTTGGATATCTGTTTCCTCCAAATCTCATGTTGAAATGTGATCCCTGATGTTGGAAGTGGAGCCTGGTGAAAGATGTTTGCATCGTGGGAGTGGATCCTTATAAATGACTTAGCCCCATCCCTTTGGTGATGACTGAGTTCACACAATATCAGGTTGTTTGAAAGTGTGTGGCACCTCCCTCCTCTCTCTTTTGCTCCTGCTCTCATGAGGTGACATGCTGCTCCCACTTCATCTTCCACCATGAATAAAAGCTCTTTGAGGCCTCACCAGAAGCTGGGCAGATGCCAGCACCATGCTTCCTGGCATCTGCAGAACCATAAGCCAATTAAACCTCTTTTCTTTATGAATTACCCAGCCGCAGGTATTTTTTTATAGCAACACAAGAACAGCCTAATACACCGAATCTCTTCCCAAAGGCCCTGCCTCCTAATACCATCACCTTGAGACTTAGGATTTCAACACATGAATTTTGAAGGGACACAAGCATTCAGACCATAGCAAGTAAATAGCAATTTCTAGGCAGAGAAGAGAAAAACTGTGTATGCATGCATGTGTGTGTTTATGTGTGTATATGTGTAGGGGTCCATGGGCAGAGGATGGGGGAAGAAGGTAGATGAAGCAAGAATAGCAAAGAAGCTTCATATGGTATTGACATCACATGCCACACTTTGCTCTGAGCATACAAGCTCTGCAGATATTTCTGTCCACAGCAGCAACCTGTGCTCTGACAATAGAAGGACTGTCCTAAACTCCTTCTGGTGGGTGAGCCACTGGCCAACAAGGTTGAGTCTACAAATGGCCTTTTCTTCACTTGGACATACCTTGATATTTCTTACATCGTTATCACTAAACATTCCCTTCTGGTGAGCAGTAGGCTCCTGTTGTATGATGCAAATCATATATGTGTGGAACTGCTATCTGAAGGTAAAAAACAGGAGTTGCAGATGACTCCTGCCCTCATGAAACTAAACCACAGTCTGGAAGAGGAGAGCAAGTTTATGTGGGCTATGCATTACACTAAAGGTAAGAGTATTTCATGGTAGGAGAAGGTGTGCAAAAGAACAATGTAATGGTTGATCTAGAGTTAGATTACTAAGGGCCTTTAGAGGCTTATAAAAATATTTAGATATGATGAATATTGCAAAAGAGAGACACTAACAGGTGTTTTAAGATGTTATATCTGGCAGCAATATTATATCAGTCAGAATTGCAGAATTGCTGGAAGAAGTGGACATTCAAAGGAAAGACTAGACTGCCTAGAGATGAGCATAAAGGAGTCACTCCAGCCTGAGACTGGAGAAGAAAAGGGAAGCAATCTAGTTTATAGGGCCCGTGGATTGGAACCACAGGGTAGATGCAGCCCTGGCTAGAACTGCCACTCAAGTGGAAAGAGAGGGAGAAATACCCAGCCAGCACCTTATCTTCCCATCGAAACTTTAAACTTTTCCTTTTCAGAAGACACCACAAGGAAATAGAAGGGGTCTGAACAATGGTTCATGCCTGTAATCTCAGTGCTTTGGGAGACCAAGGCTGGAGGATCACTTGAGGCCAGGAGTTCAAGACCAGCCTGGTTAACACAGTGAGATCCCATCGCTACAAGAAGTTGAAAAATTAATGAAGTATCAAATGCCCATCGATGATAGACTGGATAAAGAAAATGCAGTACATGTACACCATGGAATACTACGCAGCCATAAAAAGGAACAAGATCATGTCCTTTGCAGGGACATGGATGGAGCTGGAAGCCATTATCCTCAACAAACTAACAGAAGAACAGAAATTAACACTGCATGTTCTCACTTGTAAGTGGGAACTGAACAATGGAGAACACATGGAAACAGGGAGGGGAACAGCACACAGTGGGGCCTGTTGTGGGGGCAGAGGGAGGAAGAACATCAGGATAAATAGCTAATGCATGTGAGGCTTAATACTTAGGTGATGGGTTGATAGGTGCAGCAAACCACCATGGCACATGTTTACCTATGTAACAAACCTATGTGTCCCACACATGTATCCTGGAACTTCATTAAATTAAATTAAATTAAAAAGAAAATACCTACATTAAAGCCATTTAGTTTTAGGGAAAAGGAGTTGAAAATGCAACCAACTCTTGGTGAAATGTACAAATAAATCTTTGTTATACTTTATTTCAAATAAATTATTTTCAAATTAAAAATTTTTCACTGGGTATGGTGGTGCCTTATTATAGTCCTACGTCCTCAGGAAGCTGAGGGAGGAGGATCACATGAACCCAGAAGGTCGGGGCTGCAGTGAGCTATGATCGTACCACTGCACTCCAGCCTGGAAAACAGAGCAAGACCCTATTTCTGAAAAAAGAGAGAGAGAGAGAGAAAAGAATTTAGAAGGACATGCCACACATTGAAAGAACATATTTTTAAATCACATCTTTGATACAAGAATTGTGTTCAGAATGTATAAGTAATTCTTACAGCTCATAATTAGAAGACAAATAGCCCAATTTAAAAACGGGCGAGAGATTTGAACAGACATTTCACCGAAGAGGATATGCAAGAACGTAAAAAGATGATCAGAATCACTGGGAAAATACAAAATAAAACTGCAATGAAATACCTCATATCCAGTACAACAGCTGAAATAAAAAGACAGACAAATACAAGTGGTGAAAAGAATGTAGAAAAACTGGAACCCCCAAATTTTCTGATGGAAACAGAAAATGGAATATTCAGTTTGCAAACAGCTTGACCTCTTCTTAAAAAGGCAAACATAGACTTACCACATGACCCAGCTATTTCACTCTTAGATAGGTACCCAAGAGAAATAAAAATATGTCAACACAAAGACTTGTTGGTAAATGTTCGTAGCACCATTATGTATAATAGCCAAAAACTAGAAATGATACAGATGTCCATCAGCTGGCGAATGAATACACAAGTTGTGGTATATCCATACAATGGAATACTACGTAATTTAAAAAACCAGTTACTGATACATGTTACAACATTGATGAGTCTCACTGCATTCTGCTGGGTGAAAGAAGGTAGAATTGAAAGGCTCCTTACTGTATTATTTCATTTACATGACATTATGGAAAAGGCAAAAATATGGGAACAGATATCAGATTAGTGGTCCTCGAGTGCCAATGGCAGTAGGAGAGGATTGACTGCCAAGAAGCTGGAGGGAACAAAGAGGGGCTTTGGAGGTGGTGAAGATGATCTGTATCAAGTTTGCAGTGATGATTTCACAGCTGTTTGTCAAAGCTCATCCAACTATACACGTCAATAAGTGTATTTTACCATACTTAAGTTATACTTTGATAAACATGACTTTTAAAAATAAGCATTAAACTAGTGGCAGGCAGAGCAGCTAGGAGAACACTGCTGAGGGGGAGCAGCAGTGAAGAAAGGGAAAGACCTTGATGAGGAGAAGCAGCAGTGAAGAAAGGGAAAGACCTCGATGAGGGGAAGCCTGCCTAAGAAAAAAGAACATGAGAGACAGGCTTTCTGGAAGCGGAAGAGTTTGCGATTATAAATAAAGAAGGCAGAATGATAAAATACATGAGCAGATGTGACAATGAAACTCAAAGTAACTCAGTGAAACTCCATAGAGGGGAATAAACAGGAGGGTTCTGGTAAGTCTGACAAAAGCAAGGGAGAGAGGCATTCATGCAATCACTCATACACCCATGCATTGACTCACGCATGTATCCATTCATTCATGCATGATGCATGTCTGCATTCAGTGTTTATCTTGTACTTAACAGTGGGAAGTAGCCAAGGGCAAATAAGAACATGGAGAGTTGAACCTACCTTCTAGGAGCAGAGTTCCTGAGTGCAAAGCCCAACTTTAGATTGGTTTAATGGTTGCATGTTTACCTCATAGCTCTTCCCTCCCAATTCTGTATTCCGAATGTTAAAGAGAAGTCCTTTCATCCCCAGGAACTAGGCCCGTCCTAAAGTCAGGATAGATCCTGATTGGCCAGAACCAGCCATGGAAATCCTAATCTCCTTCACCAGTGGTTAACAAGAGATGAGAACATGTCTTAGTTCTCCACAATGAAACAAAAAGGACCTTCACTTTTTGAACCAAAACCCAACTTAGGAGAATGACTTTTGTGTCCGTTTCTTCCTTCCTGCTTGGACAGCTGGAATAAGAATATGTCATCTGGAGCTACATCAGGCATCTTATGACTGTGAGGTGACAAGTATGAAGAGAAAAAGGCAACTGGTCAAAGATCACAGAGAAAAAAGAATAGAAATGGCCTGGGTCCTTCATGACACAAACCATCTGTTGCACCAAAGGTAAAACCATCTACCCCCAAACTTTATGGAAGATGACAAAATTATAGCAGAACTCTGGCAGAGGATTCCAATGGGAGTCATCTCTGGGTCCACTTATGAGGTCAGAACCCAGCAACAGCTTACATGACTGTGCATACAGTCCTCACCCCTGAGGCTCTTCAGAGAGGTGGAAAGAGAACAGAAGTGAGAAAGAATATGTAGGAGGGAAAGATCGTGGGTTCCGGAGAAAAATTTCAATCCCTGAGATGGAAACTAGTGGGAAAATGATAGGTATTAGAGACAGGACAATAGATTAGTTCCGGTCTCTGGAGCAAATGGGTGACAATAAGAACTAAAAATCAGAAAAAAAAAAAAAAAAGAAATGACCAATTGGATCAGGAGAGAGGGAAAGGGAGGCCTAACTGGTCAAAGTACTTTTTGCTCCCATGCGGAATGAATCCAAAGTATCTCAGCAATGAACCCAAAACATCCCAACCAGTTTATCTTGTGGTCACCAAGTCATCGAATGCAAAGGAGAATGTGATTTACAATCACGTGATTTTCCATCCATTTTAAAGGGTAGGCAGGGAACTCTGAAATGGATAGATGGGGAATTAGGAGTTTGGATCTGTGCAAAGACAGTAAGTCAAGGCTCTTCGAGAATAGCCACAGGGGTCATGCAGTTGAGCATCTGAGAGGTCTTTGATTGCGAGCTTGAGCTTCTGTTCAGAGTTGAGGCTTCCTTCATATAATCTTTCTCCTTCTTGTGCTCCTCAGAAAACCAACATTTTCACAAGGCAGCCCTGCTAGTAATATCTCAGAAAAACTGGATTTTAGGAGGGAAGTAGAGAGAGATTAGGAGATTTTAAGTTTTGGTTTTATGAAACAATGAAGCCTTTTAAGAAATAGATGTGCCATCTTGAGACGACATTGTCAGTATCTCGTTCTACCTATTTCTCATTTTCTGTGTTTTAAAAAAATTCAATAAGACTATGGTGGGGTGATTACCTTTTTTCTATTTCTTGCCTTATAGTTTGGTTGTAGACCCAACCCTGCCTGAGTACAGATCTCCAGTCATTTCAGCTCAGCTTTGTCCTATTACACAATTTTCCTTTTTACCCCTCTTCTGGCTCTGCCAGAGTTGACTAGAAATTGACGATCCTAAGTTTTCTTCACCAAAATCAAGGTAGTGGAGGCGAAGGTGAACTTAGTAGAAAAAACAGACCTTAATCAATGTCACAACATGTGCATCTGGCCCTAGGTCTGCACTGCACTAGAAGTGTAATTTTGGAATAGCAGGTTAACGTCCCTGCAGCACGGTTTTTTCGCCTTTCAAAAGGAGCCATTCATTCCAATTCCACGTTACAGGGTGATTGTGGGGGATGAAAGAACAGTGAATAGCATCAATATTTTTGAATAAAAAGAAAAATAAAGTGAGACTGCGTGCTTTGAGCACTGATATGTTATGAAATTATAAACAAGTAATTTCCTTATTATTATTTGATTATATAATAAAATACAGAAACATAATGAAAACAATTTTAACAAATTGATCCCCTTGTTCAAACAAGTTTCCCTTTAAAGGAAATTTATCTTATCTAGTTTTTGTATTTATATGTAACAAAGAGCCAAATCAAAATATAAATGCAAAAGAATCATAAGTATTGTTTTATAAGGCATGTTTTTCTGACATGTTATTAGTTGCATCATAGAAGACACTTAAGAAAGCATCTTATGCTCTTTACCTTGCAAAAAGGTGTTACCATACTAGAATTGAATTCTCACTCAAGATCCAGCATGGTAAAAAGTATATGACAAGAATAATGCTTTTCAGTTGTTACATAGATTTGTCCTATAGAATTTTTAGTGTTTTTAAATGAGCATTTTTATTGAAATTTAACACTTCTGATTCTAACTGTCAGGCTTGGTTCATTTTCACAAAATGAACAGACTTATGTAACCACCCTACAAATAGGAAATGACGCATTATCAGCACCCCAAAACTCCCCTTGAGTCCCCCCAGCTACCTCCCTCTACTCCCCAAGGATCACAACCAACGTGACTATTCTCACTACAGATTAAGTTTGCCTCTAGTTGAACTTTACATGAATGGAATCACAGAGTCTGTGCTTTTTATTGTAACTGCATTTTTCTCTCAATACTTGATTCATGATATTCATTCAGTTTGTGTGTAGTAAGAATTCATTTATTCATTTTCACTGCTATGTGGCATCCCGTTGTATAGATACACTCTTCATTCTATTCTTCGTGGAGATTTGGGGCTATTCAGAATAGTACTGCTATGAATATTTTACACATGACATTTACTGCACGTATCTGCAATTCCGTAATGTATAAACCGAGAGTGCAATTTCTAGTCAAAGGGTATGTGTACATGTAACTTCAGTAAATACTCCCACACACTTTGTCAAAAATGAAAGTACTAATTTACACTCCCACCACAATGTAGGAAAGTGACCATTCCGATAACTTCTCATCCTTAGTGACACTGACTAGTATTGTAAGTTTTGTTTCTCTTAGTCATCCTGACAGCTGAGTGATGCTATTCCACTATTAATTTTAATTTGCATGTACCTTATTCAGTTGACATTAAGCATCTTTCCACCTGCTTCTTGGCCAATTAAATAGCTTCTTTTTCTGAGTGCCTGTTTAATATTTTTGCCCATTTTCCTATTTGGATGTCTGTCTTTTCCTTAGCGATTTGTCATGAGTCCCTTGTCACTCTCACTCTATGACATGTACTTTCACCCCCTTTATGGTGTCAATGTGATAAACAGAAGTTCTTCATTTTAATGTGATTCAATTCATCAAATTTTCTTAATGACTAATGCTTCTTGTGTCCTAGTTAAGGACCTTTGCCCAGCTCATGAAGGCAATGAAGAAACTATCTTGTGTTATCCTCTAGAAGCTTTTTAATTTAACCTTTCACATGTAGATCTACACCCCACCTACATCTAATTTTTGTGTATGGAGTGAGCTAAGGTTGAAATTCGTTTTTTTCAATGTGGCTGTCCTTATGAATGTTCAAAAATCATTCTTTTCCCACTGGATGTTTTTGTTTCTCTCTCTCTCTTTTTTTTTTTTTTTTTCTTATCTTTTTTTTTTTTCTTTCTTGCCATTGATCTATTTTCCCAAAAGCAGTTATACTCACTTACCCGGTACCTTTGTACTGATATTACAGCTTCGAATCTGGTCATTTAAATCCTCCAACTTTGTTCTTGGAGATAAACAAGGCTCTTATTGATCTTCTGCATCTCTGCATACATTTTAAAATATCAGCTTCTCAATTTCCACACACAAAAATACAAACTTTTAGTGATTCTCATTTAGACTTTATTGAATCAAAAGTTCAATTTAGGGAAAATTGCTGTTTTTGTAATATGGAGTTTTCTAATTCATGAAAATTATTTATTTATTTTCTTGTGTTTATTTTTCTTTTTCATGTTCTTTTTACTTTCCCACAAAAACATTTCATAGTTTGTTGCATAGAAGTCTTTCCTCTCTGCCTCAGCTTGAACATTTTTTTACTGACCTATATTCTACATAACAAATCTGCTCTCCAGCTGTGTAATCTCCTGATAATCACATATCTGACACAGTTAAATCATATATTGTAATTTTAATTTTTTTCCTCTCTCTTGGTTTTGTTTGTTGGTATGCCTGGTACTGTTTATTAAATCCTAAACACTATGAAAAATCATCTAAAATTTCTGAATTATTTTATGTAATTTCAAAAAGAATTTTCTTTGTCTTCTTGAGGCAGATCCCTTAATCCAATCAGAAATTGAGCTGGTTTGAAATTGAATTTGAGACTTACAAGGCTTTATCTAATTTCTGGCTTGCCCATACTCCTGAAATATAGTACAATCAGCCCTTAGTAACCACAGAGAATTGGTTCTAGGGTCCCAAGAAAATACCAAAATCCACAGATGCTCAAGTCCCTTTTGTAAAATGGTATAGTGTTTTCATATAACCCACATATATCCTCTTATATATATAATCATCTCTAGATTACTTATAATTCCTAATGCAATGTAAATGGTATGTCGTTAGTTGTTACAGCCTTTGTTTAGGAAACAATGACAAGAAAAAAAGTCAGTACAATACAAACAATCACCTTTTTTCCTCCCCTGAATATTTTCAGTCCTAAACTGGTGTAATCCATAGACGCGGAACCCACCATTAGGGAGGGCTGACTGTACTTCATGGGTTTCAACTGGATTAATAACTAGGCTCCTCTGGCAGGCTTTGAACCACATTTTTTTCACTGCAGTATCATGAGATATCCAAGAAGTCTACATCAAGGTTTTGGCCTCTTGGCAACTGATTTCTACTCAGCTTCTCTACCTTTCAGCAAGAACAATTTAATAATCTGCCAAAAACTTGAAGAGAAAAGCAGCTGAGGGTGTTGGTCTCACTTCTCTCTGCTTCCTTTTCCTTTGGAATTTTGGCCCCTCACGTCCTGGTTGCCTTAGTAGGGCTGAACATCAACTTTTGTCTCCCCAGGGCCACGAGACTCGCAAAAGCTCTGCTCAGAGTCTCTTCCTCTTTGCCACTGGGTTATTCTTGACTCACTTGCTCAGCCTCTTTGCCCAGGTTATGGACAGGAAAGAGTCTTAGGGGTAAATCAGCATAGAATGGCAGGTTTCCCTTTCCCTCAGTGAGCAGCCTTTCTCTTTAAGGTACTGGACCCTCAAGTGTAGTCCATTTTAGTAAGTCTTTACTCAGATTGTGTGTGTGTGTGTGTGTGTGTGTGTGTGCATACACTACTCAGCTTTTCGTTTTGTTATTGACAGCAGGATTTGTCCACCTCTGGCTAGTCCTTCAGAGCTGTTAGCTGAAGCACTGTCTGATAGACTGAAAAAGCAAAGAATAAAGACTCGTAATAACCTTTCTAGTAAATATCCTTTTTCACCCCTTTAACATAGCCTGAAAGAAGGAATGTGAAAAAAAAACCTTGGGATTACCAAATTTCCCCATAGAATTTCATACCACTGATAATTCAGGCACAAAATGTTTTCTGTTTTTAAAATTTTTCCATATATTGGACTATAAATTCTTAAATTATCATATATATGGTAGTAATTAGTGCTGGTTTCCAGATATTCTGTTTCTTCCTTCTTCTGGCACTTCCATCTTCTAGAGGATTCCCCATCCTGGCTCCTCTGTGGTAGGATACAGCTTGCTCTGGCCAATGCATTGTGGGTATAAGTAAAGTGCCTGTATTAGCAGTTATCTCATTGCTATAAAGAAATACCTGAGACTTGGTAATTGATAAAGAAAAGAGATTTAATTGGCTCGTGGTTCTGCAAGCTGTACAGGAAGCGTAGCGGTTTCTGCTTCTGGAGGGGCCTCAGGAAACTTACAATCTTGGTGAAAGGCAGAGGGGCGGCAGGAGCCAGCACAGGAGAAAGATAGAGTGGGGAGGTACTACACACTTTTAAACAACCAGAGCTCATGAGAACTCACTCACAAGAATAGTACTAGAGGGATGGTGCTAAATCAACTCATGAGGAACCACCCCCACAACCCAATCACCTCCCGCCCACGCCCCACCTCTAGCATTGGGGATTACATTTCAACATGAGATTTGGGTGGGGACACAAATCCAAACTATATCAATGCCCCGATGAGACCCCCAGAGTTATTTTCTTCTGCCGCTGTGACCATTACTGGTCTAAACTGTGCTGCACTTCAGGGTGAAAAATGAGAACAACGTGGAACAGAATTCCTTCCTAAGCTTCAGGAAAGAAATAGCATGGGCAATAAATTAACCTTGTTTTAAATCATTGAAATCATGAGGTTGCTTGTTACTGCATCATAACACAGCTTATCCTGATTCATACATTAAAGATTGCAAGAAATATATAGAATCCCATTTTATTGATAAAATTAAACGTGGTTCAGATTCTTGCCCAGAAAAGCTCCTTGCGAACATGAACATGTCTTATTTATTTGTACTGGCCCTTCATCTAATATAGCTTAGCTAAACTATGCAATACAGAAGATGTCTGAGGAATTTCTGAGACAACTGAATGAATGACCGAATAACTTCCTTTGTGTGAATCAGTATAAATAAGAAGACAGGAAGGCAGGATATTATGATCTCACAAGATAAATCTGGATTCGAATCCTGGTTCTAACATTATCTGTGTGACCCTGAGCAAGTATCTGAATTTCTCTTAAGTCTCAGCTTCCTGAACTGTAAAATGAGAAAAATAATATCTGCCTCTAAGAGTTGTTAGGGGAATTAAAAGGGATAACTTGGTGATGCCATTAGCCTATGTTCTGGCACATACTACTACTAAAAAATGGCAGGCATTACCATTATCCCTCAAAAACTAGTGGGAAGAAAGAAAAGTGTAAGAGTCAATGTAGGTGGGGGGTGTCAATATTTAATAAGTCACTGGCACATTTTCTCTAGACCTATGTCAAAGTCAAAGAAAAGGAATCTGGAGAACAAAACAAAGCTAGTTTCCAAAAAAATTAATGAAAGGCAAAAATATCTGAATCCATGAATCCATTCAAGAAACTATGAAAGTAAAATATGAGGTGTGAATATGTCCATGTGTATATCATATATATAGGAGATGTATTTGAAATTTGAGACATGAGATGGATACATAAGCAGGTAGACAGATACATCATAGTTAGATATTAAGTGTAAGATTTATATTAAAATATATTGGCAAAGCTCTCTTGAATAGAATCACTTTAGTGCAAATGAGAAGAGTTTCTAAGAAGAGAATGATTGTCACTTGGACACGGAGTCATTAAAAGGAAAGGCCGGGCGCGGTGGCTCACGCCTGTAATCCCAGCAGTTTGGGAGGCCGAGGCGGGTGGATCACGAGGTCAGGAGATGGAGACCATCCTGGCTAACACGGTGAAACCCTGTCTCTACTAAAAATACAAAAAAAATTAGCCAGGCGTGGTCGCGGGTGCCTGTAGTCCCAGCTACTCGGGAGGCTGAGGCAGGAGAATGGCGTGAACCTGAGAGGCAGAGCTTACAGTGAGCCGAGATCGCGCCACTGCACTCCAGACTGGGAGAGAGAGCGAGACTCTGTCTCAAAAAAAAAAAAAAAAGGAAAAGACTAACAGCCTGGAAAAATGTACGTAATTTATGCATGCCAATGATAACATAAAACTCCCGAAGGTTCATTTTAAGAACTCCAGGCTATAAGCAAAATACTTCTGATCACTCATGTTACAAAGGTTTTCCAGAAAAGCAATGTTTGAGTTTCAGAGAAGTGGGTAATAAGATGCTAATGCAGTCTCTACATCTTAAGGCTTGAATGGGCTTGACATCCAATATGGAGCAGTCACAAAGCTGGCAGCTGATGCTGACTGTCATCTGGAAGTATAGATGGGCTTGTTGACTAGGCCTACACATGGCCTCAGCATGGCAGCCTGATTCAGAGGCCAAAGCCCAAGCAAAAGGTGCCAGTCCTCTTAAAGACTAAGTCCAGAATGGCATAGCATCACTTTCACCAAACTCCATTGGTCAAAGTAGCCCCAGGTTGGCTTAGATTCAAGTAGAGGAGAAATAGGATAGTGTCTTAGTGCATTTTGTGTTGCTATAAAGGTATACCTGAGGCTGGGTAATTTATCAAGAGAAAGGTTTTATTTGGGTCACAACTCTGACTGGCTGGAAAGTTCACAATCGGGCATCTGCATCTGGTGAGGGCCTCAGGCTTCTTCTACTCATGGGTCAAGGTGAAGGAGAGCCGTTGTGTGCAGAGATCACATGGCAAGAGAAGAAGAATGGTGGGGAGGCATCAGGTTCTTTTTATAACCATCTCTTGAGGGAACTGATAAAGTGAGGAGTCACTAACCCCTGAAGAAAGAGGGTGTTAATCTATACATGAATGATCTGCCCTCACGATGCAGACATCTCCTGTTCGGCCCCACCGCATCCAACATTGGAGACTGAATTTCAAGATGAGGTTTGAGGGGAAACATTTCCAAGCCATAGTAGACAGCCATCAAAAGACTGTCAGATAATTTGCATCCGTCTTTCTTGTGCCACACTCTGGTACGTAGATGTCACTATGCAAATATCTTTCTAATGAGTGGGTGATTAAATACTTGGCCACCTTGTGCTCTTCCTGACAAGGATGTTTTCTTTTCCTCTACCTTTGAATATATCAATTTTCTACATGTTTCAAAATTTTTAATTCTTCTCTTCCACTTTCCATTGTTACTTAGAAACATTGTTACTATCTTCCTTCCTTTTCCTCCCTTTTATCAATTTCTTCCTTTTCCTCTCCCTTTCTCTATCCTGCTCTCCCCAACACACACATGCTGATATGGTCTGGCTCTGTGTCCCCAGCCAAATCTCATCTTGAATTTTATTTTTCTTTGAAACAGAGTCTCGTTCTGTTGCCCAGGCTGGAACGATCTCGGCACACTGCAACATCCATCTCCTGGGTTCAAGCAACTCTTTTGCCTCAGCCTCCCAAGTAGCTGGGACCACAGGCATGCACCACCATGCTGAGCTAATTTTTGTATTTTTAATTAGCTGTAGAGACGAGGTTTTGCCATGTTGGCCAGGCTGGTCTCAAACTCCTGACCTCAGGTGATCCACCTGCCTCAGCCTCCCAAAGTGCTGGGATTACAGGCATGAGCCCCAATGCCCAGACTCATCTTGAATTTTAATACGAATTTAATGCCCACGTGTTGGGTAAGGGACCTTGTGGGAGGTGATTGGAGCATGGGGGCAGTTCCCTCATGCTTTTCTTATGATAGTGAGTGAGTCTCACGAGATCTAATGGTTTTAAGGGGGTTTCCTCCCCTCTGCTCTGCACTTCTTTCTCCTGCTACCTTGTGAAGAAGGACATATTTGCTCCCCTTCCACCATTATTGTAAGTCTCCTGAGGCCTCCCCAGCCATGCAGATCTGTGAGTCAATTAAACCTCGTTCCTTTATACATTACCCAGTCTTGGGTATTTCTTCATAGCAGAGTGAAAACAAACTAATACACACACACACATCTCCCATGACATGGGACAATGGCAGTAATAAGACAGAGCTGGAGACTCAGGCCCACACGGCTGGCATGGATGCTTCTGGTAAGTCATGTGTTTGCAAGTTGGCAGTGCCCCCTTTGAAGCTTGGAAGCAAAAAGAAAGAAAACAGCAGATGCATATTTTTCTTTTGTACAAATTTGTGGTTTCAAGTCTACACTTTACAAAATATGATTTTCCTTTTTCAAATAAAAAAAAAGACTGAAAGATCTATAAATCACAGGCATCACGGAGTAACATCTTGATGATTTAAGTGTAAATGGATAAGAAACATATGGATCCCATTTCATACAAAGCACACACATTGGGAGTGAGTGGGGGAAGCATCTGGCAAATCATGTTTCTGGTTTGGTAGAATTCGCAGAACTGGGAGGTGTAGTTCAGGACATGAGCAGCCCAAATGCCAAGTGTGGGCTGAGTTCATTTCAACCTGATGCCAAGGCAAAGCTGGAGTTTTCATTCACGTTCAAATACACCTCACTTAGGTCTTTTTTTCTTTTTTCTTCACATTATAGACTTGGCAAAATTTAAAGATTCCTTCCACTTTGGATTCATATGAGCTCTAGGTCCTGGCATGAGGAAAGTAATCTAATACAAAATGACATAAAGTTTGGGAAAAATGACAATTCGATCTCATGTTCACTTTAATATGGAAAGGTTGAATAACATTCAATTACAATTCATTCCAATTTTCATCTTCTCAATGAAAGACGAGGGCCTGCTGAAGAGAGGTAGGCAGGGAAGATTCTAGCATCTGTGGGTGGGGTGAGGTGGGGAAGGGGTGTTGCTGGAGCTGTGAGCAGCCTTGCAAAGATTCAAGAATGCAGAACAGTTTGTATTGACATGACCAGCTACCTTTCCTCCCTTTTGGTGAGCAACTAATTCACAAGAAGTGCTTAAAAAGAACAGAACTATTTACTCTGGATTAGACATCAAGCATTTGAGAAATGATGATCACTAAGTCTAACCAGAACTATAGATGGGGAGAAGAGAAGGAAGGCTGGTAGAAAGACAATCAGAGATGCTACATACGTGTAAGGGTGTCAAATTCCATCCCCAGGTAGGATGACAGATTTGAAAGTTTGTTTCTGCCTGTTGATCTACACAGACCGCAGCAGTGATCCGTAAATGGAATGAAGACCATCTGCACTGATTTGCACTCTTAAGTATATTGTGCTTTCTGCCCCTCTCGTTATCCCAACTCTGGCCATTCTCACAGGGATTCTTCAACCGCCCAGGGCCTGACCTCCACCTCCAATAGCAGAACTGCACAAAATAGCAGAGCTCTCTTCTGAAAAGGCAAGGCTGATCATGCCACTCTCCAGCTCAACAGCCTTTGGTGGCTCCCCGGTGCTCTCAAACTGAGGTCTGACTTCCGCAACATCTCAGAGGAGGCACAGGACAGTCAGCACCCAAGCACAGCCCTCTAGCCACATCTCTTCACACCCATAACCCTCACATTCTAACATTCTATTGTCTACCCATCAGGAATGTATTTCAGCTTCTTAAGCTCATGGGGGTTTGTTGTTGTTGTTGTTGTGGTTGTTGTTTTACTCTAGGCTTCCTCTCTGCCTGGGATGCTCCTCCTTCCCCTGCCGCCCCACTTTCTCTGGCTCTTGCCTATCTTCCTCCAGATCTGGGGAATTTATCCCAGATTCTTCGGGCTGACAATTGAAGCCTTTCTTCATGTTCTTTCGACAGCCTTTACTCACTTAGAGATGCTGTGACCTCCTCTGTGATTTGGTCCAACCGAAGGCTCCTTGCTGACAGAGGCAAGGCATCCACCCTCACGTCTCCAGCACACACAGCACCATGCTTGGCACTCATTAGGTGCTCAGAAACAAGTCTGAATTTAAACCCCATTAGGCACTGCAGTGTGCAGGTGTGACAACTTTGTGTGTCATCTTGGCTAGACTACTGTGCCCAGTTGTTTGGTCAAACACCAGTCTAGATGTTGCTGTGAAGAAGGTATTATATAGATGTCATTAACACTTACAATCAGTAGACTTTAAGTCGATTGTCCTCCATAATATGAGTGGGTGCCTATCTCTTCTAAGATGAAGGCCTTAGAGAGAAGCCTGAGGTTCCCGAAGAGGAAGGAATTATCCTTTAGACCACACCTTAGAAGCCCTGCTTGAGTTTCCATCCTGCTGCATTGTAGAAGCGGATTCAAGACCGCAACCTCAACGCCCACCTGAATTTACAGCCTCAGAGCTGGACCTACAGACTTCAGAGCTGCCAGGTCCACAAGAGAGTTAGTTGTAGGTCTGACAAGTCTGTAGATACATAGTCCCGTGTGGCCTAACGAGAGGGATACTTTCCAAGGAATGTGTCATTAGGTGATTTTCTCATCACATTAACACCATGAAGTGTTGTAGATGGCATAGACTGCGACACACCTAGGCTCTGTTGCTCCTGGAGGACAAACCTGTACAGCATGTTACACTACTGAATACTAGAGGCAATTGCAGCACAATGGTAAGTATTTAATCCCAGCGCACTGGGAGGCCGAGGCGGGCAGATCATGAGGTCAGGAGATCAAGACCATCCTGGCTCATGTGGCAAGACCCTGTCTCTAATAAAAATACAAAAAAAAAAAAAAAATTAGCCGGACATGGTGGCAAGCACCTGTAGACCCAGCTACTTGGGAGGCTGAGGCAGGAGAATCACTTGAACCCGGGAAGCAGAGGTTACAGTGAGCCGAGATCACACCACTACACTCCAGCCTGGGCAACAGAGCGAGACTCTGTCTCAAAAACAGGGAAAAAAGGGTACACCGGTATAGCGCAGTTACTACGAATGGTGCTAGTAGAACTGGCAGTTTCTCTGCGTCAATCAGTGAGGGGTGAGTGAAGGGGAACGCCTAGGACATTACTGTGCATTACTATAGACTTTGCAAACACTGTGCACTTGGCCTACACTACAGTTCTTAAAAATATTCGTTTACACCAGCATCACCACAAACATGTGAGTAACGCGTTCTGCTATGATGCTACGGTGGCTATGGTGTCACTAGATGATAGGAATTTTTCAGCTCCACGGTAATTTTATGGGGCCACTGTTGTATATGAGACGCATCACTGACCAAATTATCATGTCAATGATGCATTGCTCTGTGCATATGTGATTTTTCTTATGGTTCTGTTTCTCTGAAGAACTCTAGTATAGTTAGAAAGGTAACATCACCAATTTCTATTTTGACTCTCTGTTCTTTCCAAGAAACCCAAAACTCATCTCCTCCAGTTCGGCAATGCCCTCCAGCCCAGAGTAGAAGCCCAGTCCCAAGGCTATGCCATGCCAAGACATGGGCTGGGAAAGTGAGGCCCAGGTCTTCAGTAACCTTCTATTTCCAGGCAGAAACCTGCTGAGGGGGGCATTCACGCCACCTGACCCTACATCTTCTTTGCCGCACCAGTGAGTGGTCCCATCTGCCAGGCCCCTTGAGGCCTGGATTTCTCTCCCTTAACTACATTGATGTGCCTCTGGAGCTGGCAGATGTCATTCTGCCGAATAGAGAACTGAGAAACACTCAGACCTGTCTACCTTTGTAACCCAAACAGCCCCGAGTGTAAGCTCTTCTTCCTTTCCGGAGCTTTATCCAGGAAAGAAGGCCCTGCCCAGGGTCTGCACCCAGGAGTTCTCAGCAGCGTTTCTCTGGGACACATCAGCTTCTAAATTTCCCACTCTCTAATGGGTTGAATAGCGGGCACGGAAAAGATACGTTTGTGCCCTAAGCCCCAGAACCTGTGAATGTGACCTTATTTGGGAAGAAGGTCTTTGCAGGTATCACTATGTTAAGGACCTCTAGATGAGATCATTGTGGATTATCCAGGGGGCCCCTAAATCCACTGACAAGTATCCTAATAAGCAAGGTAAGAGGAAAAGACACAGACCCAGAGGAGAAGGCCACATGAAGTGGCAGAGATTGGAGTGATGCAGCCAAAAGCCAAGGGACACTTGGAGCCACCGGAGCCTGGAAGAGGGAAGAAGCCTTCTGCCCTTGAGCCTTTTAGGAGAGAACAGCTCTGCCAACACCTTGATTTCAGACATCTGGCCTCCAGGACTGTGAGGGAATAAATATCTGTTGTTGTGAGCAACCAAGTTTGTGTAATTGGTCACAGTACCTACAGGAAATGTAGACACCCCCGATTGCCTTCCCTTTTAAGGGATTCTTTAGTAGTCAAGATGAGGGGTGGTAGGCTACCCTTACTCATCATAAAATTCTCCTGGTCTAATGCCTGTGCCAGGAGTCTTTTCCATTCCCCCTTTGTACTAGGGTCCTGGTACTCAGGATATCAATAAGAAACTAGCTGATTAAACGGGAGGGGGATGAACACGGGAGGTGAAAAATATTACACCAGGGAAATCCCTTTCAAGTGATCTTTCCTGAAAATATTAAGAAAAAGACTATTTTCTTTAAATTTGTCCTGAATTCTCACTTGGAGGGTAAGATCACAGTCCAATAGACACATGACTTGGGACTTCATCACAGACGCTGCTTTTTAAAAGACAGAAGTCAATCCATCCCCATTCTTGCATTTGCTTTTATAAGTGTACAAGCATCTTTGCTAGATTTCCCTAATGTGTGAATTCAACGCTCTGTGACCAAAAGAATTCCCATCACTAGGAAATGATTTCTGGAGTGAAATTTCTTTGGCCCAGCAGTGGTTCCTGACTATTACTTGTCATCACTATGCATCTGTGACTCTGACTTCTCTCTCAGTTCCATAGGTTTTCTTGGATGCCTTTTCCCAATAACAGGGAAACTGCCAGGCCTTGAAAATCTCCAAGCCTCTGCATGCTATGCTGACCCCACAGCCTTTCTGCTGAGTAAAGTTATAAATTACATGTCACTGTCATCACACAATGATTCTGCCCTGGCTTTGCCATCATGCAGACCTGGGTTCAAATTCTCTCTTTGGTTTAATGGCTGTGTGTCTTGTAGCAAATTATTTAAACTCTTGGAGCCTCAGTTTCTTTCTCTTTACTTAAAGTAAGAGAGTTATGATATGAAAAGGAATTAGTACTAATTGTGTCATCTTTTCTCTAAGAATTTTTACTTGTTCCTAAACTGATTCTTTACCAACCATACTAGAATATAAGGTGGCTATTAACCATAGTGCTCTATACGAATGTTTAATAATATAGAAAAGGTCTGTGTGGTATTACTACATGAAAAAAGGATATTAAGTGGTATATGCAATATTATTTCAATTTATATCTAAAAAAGAAAGAATCTGTAGAAATTATTGCATAAAAACTTATAGAGGAATAGAAGATATATACTGAAACAAATAGTGGTCATCTGTAATTGGTGGTATTTTGTGTGTTGTAAATGTGTCTTTTTCTTTATACTTTTCAAATTTGCTATGTTATAATCAGAAAAAAATCCTGAATCCAAAATAAAAGTTAAAAAATGAAAGAAAAACATATTTGGTACAAGTTTGGATAAGTCACTTAACCTCTTTGCTTATTGGAAAATAAGAGCTTATCGCTATCAAAGAACTATATATGTGTGTGTGTGTGTGTGTGTGTGTGTGTGTGTGTGTGTGTGGCATTGGGCTAAAAGGCAAGTTTTAGCAACAAGTAAAAGCTCAGTTGCTCTAGGAATGCTGTTTGCTGTGCACCTGTGGGTGGGTGCATGTGTGTAGCTGTGACTACTAATCTACTAATGCAGTCAGGGCGTGGACTTCATGGGCATGGACCTTGCAAGGGCCAGCAGGTCTCTTGCACTCAGAAGGGCCTTGAGCTTGGTTCAATGTGTTCTGGCCACCATCTTCAAATTCTCAATAAGTTTTGGACCATAAACTCACATCTTTATTCTATACAAAACCTCAAAAATGATATAGCTTGTCCTGAGGGTAGGTGACTGTATGCATGTGAGAGTGTATGAGGTCTTGTGTATATTTTAAGAAATTGAATACAGTGAGAATGATGGATGCTAGATGAGGGAAGGAAGTGTGTACAAACATGGCCAAGCCCGGAAGAAGCTAAGGCAGAAATGAAGTCAGAGTCTACTGGGAACTGACCAAATGGGAATGGTAGTCAGTTTCCTTTAGAAATATATCATAAATATATATACTTAAACATATCTTATATGTTATTTTTGAAATATATAATTTGCTTGCAAACAAAGCCAATTAATTCTACAGATTAAACTGAACTCTGTTTAAGGGGCTTTCTCCTTGGCCCATATTAAACACTTGAGAATTTGTTCTCACTTTAGATAAGATTCTAACTGAAATGGAAGAAAGCTCTATAAAAGTAAAAAGGCTTGTTCTAAATGAATCAGTTGGCTGTATGAGGGAAAAGTGTTAGCTAGAAAGACACAGAGATAAATTGTCCATAGGATCCGTTTCTGCCACTGAAGTCCTTAACATGATCTATTAACCCGGAGATAAAAGATATCTTAAGGATTTGTGTAAGACTTGGCTGGATGCCCCCGGCTTTGCTCATCCTGACACTGAAGGCTAAGGTAATGAGGCGGGATAATGGAGGATGGGTGATCGCGGTTGGCTGCAGGGACTGCATTTCAGTGAATGTGATTGCCTATTTTGAAGTTGTATTTAGCATACTGTCTGGGACTTTGGGGTGATGTCATCTTATCTCTGGGAGGAAGCTGGTTGCTGCCTGTTTCTGAATTAATCAGTTCCTTTCTTAGAGAAGTACCAGATTTTACACCAAGTAATTGAAAAACCAAACATTTGAAATCAGGGTCACCACCCCAAGAATTACTCAATCTCTTTTTGGACCAGAGAGTCCTTTATCTTACGTGTTCATTTATAAGTGCTACAGATTTATTTTTTAATCATAGTAGCTAATTTTTACTATGGAAAAGTAATATGAAACATAGAAAAATTTTTGACACCCCTGTGTTTGTCTTTTTCAAACTGCCTCAGCATTCCAGGAGCTATTTTAAATGTTGGATACAACGTGCTCTGTTATTTGACATTTACATCCTTTGTTACTTTTAGAAATTGGGCACATCCAAGCTCACAGCTAAAAATGGGAATTTTCAAAAAAAATAACGGGTAGGTGTGTTGGTTATTTAACGGTTAACTTTGCCCCTTGCTCCCTACAGAAAAGATGCCCATGTCTATATTAGGCAGAGAAACTTTTAATGTTATAACTTTCATTCAAATTTCACACTTACAAATGCTAATTTCATGCCCTGGCATGGTGCAGAAGTTAAAAATCTTTTCTCGGCTGGGTGTGGTGGCTCACGCCTGTAATCTCAGCACTTTGAGAGGCCGAGGCAGTTGGATCACAAGGTCAAGAGATTGAGACCATCCTGGCTAACATGGTGAAACCCCGTCTCTACAGAAAAATACAAAAAAGTTAGCTGGGTGTGGTGGCGGGCGCCTGTAGTCCCAGCTACTTGGGAGGCTGAGGCAGGAGAATGGTGTGAACCCGGGAGGTGGGGCTTGCAGTGAGCCAAGATTGCACCACTGCACTCCAGCCTGGGCAACACGGCGAGGCTCTGTCTCAAAAAAAAAAAAAAAAATCTTTTCTCCTTTGTAAGTGAATGTATCAACCAATTATCCTTCTTATCATGAAGAGTTCAGTAACTCCAAATTCAGAAATTTAAGAACTTTAGGATAGGTCACTAATTTTCTTTAGCTAAAAGCTATAAAATAAGCACAGTGTATTTATCTAGGACAGTGGTTTTACAAATACAGTTATAATTTTCTTAAAACTAGATATGGGTATGTTCTAAAAGGTTGCACTCAAAAATCAAATTTTTTTTTGATCTATTGGTAGAGGTGATTTCTTTTATTTTGATATTCCTTGCTATGCTACCAAGTTCCATATGCTCAAAATGGTTGAGACATTACTCATATTTTCTGGATATTTTTAAAGGCTCAAGCAGTCAGATTCCACAACATTTTGTACTCCTTAAGAAGACTGGAAAATGCAAAGTGCCATTTAGCCAGTTTGCACACATTCCAAAAAATAAACCAGATAAATTTCCTTGTATAATTCCCAGTGTATTAGACTGTCTATTGCTGCTGTAACAAATAACCACAAATTTAGTGGCTTAAAACAAAACAAATTTATTCTCTTACAGTTCCACAGATTAGAAATTTGACATGAATCTCATGGGGCTAAAGTCAAGGTGTCAGCAGGGCTGCATTCCTTTCCAGAGACTCTAAGGCAGAATCCATTTTCTTGTTTTTTTCAGCCTCTAGAAGCCCCTGCATTATTTGGCTTGTGGACTCCTCCTCCATCTTCAAAGCGAGCAAAGGGTGGTTGAGTCTTTCTCATGTCATGCCACTCTGACACTGATGCTTCTGTCTCTCGAGTCCATTTTTAAAGATGCTTGTGATTACACTGGGCCCATCCAGAGATTCCAAGCCAATCTCCCCATTTCAAGGTTCTTATCACATCCATGAAGCTCTTTTGCCATGCAAGGCTACTTACTCACAGGATGGCCACTCGTGGGTACCATCCAGTTTAAGTCTTCCTTCTTCCAGTGCCTTGTATGAATTTGACCTCAGTCCATCCAATTCAGAACTTGATTATAAGTTATTAGTTCTGATATGCCATATAGCTACTATTTTATTGAGCTTTGGGAACATTAAGGATTTCTTTGACCTCTTCACTGTATCACTGGTTCACATGAGACAAATGGACTGTCAGTCTTTGCCCATAACTTCAGTGTCCAGCAGGGGAGTCCCAAGGACCCTCTCCAAGCCCTTCCGTGCCATGTTATTGAGGAGTCAAGAAGGGAAGGGAGGCTCATTCCTTTCTGCTCTGCTAAAAAAAGCATCCGTTAGGTCTCTGCCTATTTTAATAAGAAAACAAATAAAAGGTAATTCTCTCAATTCACTTTCAAAAGTTCTTGAATCTATTTGAGAAGTCAAAGTCTCTTCTCTCCTCCAGTATTCAAACTAATTCCTTGAAAGGTGATGGTTGGAGATCAGGAAAATTGTTTTCTACCCTCTGAGGGTCTTAACCCTCATGTCTATAAACAGTTCTGCACTGAAAACCACAAAGAGAGAGATGTCCACAAGTGAGCAAAATTATCCCATGGTTTAGGTGAGATAAACCTCACCAAAAAGGTGGCCTTTCAAAGTGATACTACATTTGTAACACAAAGATCTGAGTTACGCATGTCCAAAGAACCCCATCAAAAGAAGGAATCAGGCATGTATCTACTGTCTGTGTTTCTCTCCCAATAGGTCAACCCTTCTTCCCTACCTAATCCCCTTGCTTTTCTCTGCACAACCATTAGAAGCTTATAATAGAAATAGTTTTGTCTGTATGTAGTGGAAAACACCAGTTTAAACAGGATGTTGGAGATCACAACAGCTGACCCAGAACACAGGCCAGAGCAGACATGAAAGCACGAGCGTTTCATTCACAAAGGTTTTCTGGGACCAGCTCTTTCTCAGCCTAAACAGAGTCACGCACAGGCTGGCCCCAACGCTCTCACACTGCTTCCAGAGTGGAGGCGATTGCTTTGAAAGCTCTGCAGAGCTGCAGCCTCCGTGGATGGCAGCCATGAGCGGGACTGGGAGCAATTAGGAGTTGAAGGGCTTGTTCCTCTCCAAAGCGAGCCCTTCTGCCAGCGACTCCCCTTGAAGAGTATGAGGGAGGGAGCACAGGCGTCCCACGCCTACTTGTTTTCTTTCCTTTCAGTGGGACAGTTTCAACTGATTTTGATTACCCTGGCGCCAAATAAATGAAAACATTTCATAGACATATAATCATCCATCACTGTGAAGAAAGGAAAAATGTTTCATGTTCAGTATGTTTATAAATATACTTAATGAAAAAAGGACAGTGCTGTCTTTCCTACCACCACACTGCTGCTGCTGTTGGCCAGATAGTCCTGCTTTCGGATCACCCCAGATCCCCCGCCAACCTGGCCTCAGCCATTCTGCTCTGATAGCATGATGGCGCCCAAGTCGGTCAAGAGGAAAGGCCTGCCCCTCCAAGGCCACCTTCTAATCTCTAGCCCCTTTTCTGAGCAAGATGAGACAGTGTGCAGAGCCAGGAAAAAAGGTATGTGGCTTGCAAATTAGAAAAGCAAAAGCCAACCATTTTTTTCCAACTGACTTAAGGCAGGGCAAGTGAAACAGCACCATTTCAAAGGAATAACAGTTGCATGTGCAGAATCAGCACAGTCCTCACCTGGAGTTTCCATTTTTATTCATATATACAAATATATATATACATATATATATATGTAGAGAGAGAATTCTAGTCATATATATGAATTTATGAATATATATGAATTTTATTCATAGAGAGAGAAAGAGAGAGAGAGAGAGTCTCACTGTCTCACCCAGGTAGAGTGCAGCTGGTGCAATCAGCACACTGCAGTCTCCACCTCCTGGGCTCAAACAATCCTCCTGCCTTAACCTCCCAACTACCAAGGCCACAGGTACACACCATCATGCAAGCTAAATTTTAAATGTTTTTGTAGAGGTGGCGGGCTCACTTTATTGCCCAGATTGGCCTCCAACTCCTGGCTCAAGCAATTCTCCCTCCTTGACTTCCCAAAGTATTGGGATTACAGGTATGAGTCTGTATCCCCACGTGCATGCACCTGGTCAGGGTTTGGTTTTAAATTAATGCCACGTTGAGTTTCATACAGCATGTGGGTTGTTAGCACCAAGAAAGACCTACGTTGTTGGTCTGAGTATCCCATTTGTGTACATACAATGTGCAATAACATTGAAGGTAATTTTGAATTTAGGATTTATACTTGCAGTGATAAATTTTTGGAAGAATAAAATCTGAAGCAACAAATTCTCTCAGATGTCTTTCTTGTCCTAGCTAGGTCTTTTCATTTTAGATCCCACATGTTCATGGGCATAGTAAATGCCCACAGATCTGTCTCAGAGGCATCAGTTGATAACTAGTAGTATACATGGTCAAACAATGTGGGCTGTCTCCTACACATATATAATTAATTTGGGTCTCTTTTTTCCTAAATGTCATTTCTCATAATATGTTAAATATTTGCATTCACATTTGACTCATAAGCAGAGCCAGACCACTGGGGTTTGCAAGAAACTCTTTACAAGCCATTTATGCAAAAGACATCTCCATTTTAATCACAGGGAGCACCACAAGACTGGGAAAATGCGTCCATTCGAGTACTCCAAATTGTGCTCT
The DNA here is from genome assembly GCF_000951045.1 of Mandrillus leucophaeus. NCBI lineage: Eukaryota > Metazoa > Chordata > Mammalia > Primates > Cercopithecidae > Mandrillus > Mandrillus leucophaeus. The sequence goes on along the minus strand of NW_012106275.1, from coordinate 1,766,180 downwards.
TTTCAATGTCATAGGAGCCTATTTCTCACTTCCACAGAGCAGGGAAAGCAGCCCAGGTAGCAGTAAAGGGGGAAGGCCCCAAAGCACTGTGACATCACAAAAGCTGGAAGGGGAGAACCTGGGACTATATTTACTTTAAGAGCTTATTAATTCTTCAAGCAGAAATAAATGCAGAAGTTCAGATTCTCAGTGTGCCACCTTCCTCTGGTATGGGAATCACCTAGAGCAGGAATAAATGTCTGTTCTTTCAGAAGGTGGTGTCACAGCAGCACATTTAAAACCTCTTCATCTTTCCAGCAGGCTCCCGTGATGTCTTGCAGCCCCACACCACTATGTACAACTTTCTCTGACTCTCAGGATGCAATTCTCAGACCCAATCTCAGAGCGGAGTGAAAGAAATGTTGTTTATTGGGATTTACACATTCTCTGCGGATGCTGTTCAGAATCTGTCAAATTAGTGGAATGGCAGGCAGGCTCCCCAGCCTCAAATGAAATAACAGCCGTGATAGTTCACAGATGCTTTTTTATAATTTGCAAAGCAATTCAATGTGCATTGTCCTATTGAATTCTCATGACCATCCTAGGGAGGTGAGAAGCTGTGATTAAGGACATAACATGACTACTTCATGGTCAAGCAACCATGAAAAGACTGGGAACTCTTAGCCAAACAATGCCAGCCCCTCCCACTTTCCACTCCACAATGCCACTTCTGGTGCCTATAGTAAGGAAACGAGGGACAATCTAAGGTCACCTGGTGGGGTTTGGTCATCTTTATTTATGTATTCTACCTGTGGCAGGTTGACTCCAAAATTAACCCCAACTCTTCAGCCCTCCTTGTAAGCACACTCTTTGTAATGTGAGTTTGAATCTCTTCCAGTTAAGAGACAAAGTCTATTTCCCACCCTTTGAATCAGGTCTGGCCTTATGACTTGCTTTGGCCAATAGGATGTAGTTGATATAGCAATATGCCAGTTCCAAACTTTAAGACCTGCAGAGGCTGTATACATTTCTGCTTACTTTCTCTGTCACTTCCATGTGAACCTGACTGTTCTAGCATCCTGGAGAATGAGACACCTCATGGAGGTGAGTCCAAGTGTCCCTGCTGAGGCTGTCCTAAGCTAACTGGCCCCAACACGTGAGAGAGCCCAACTAAGATCAACAGAACTGCTCACCCACCTTCAGCTGGCCATAGATGCATGAGTGAGCTCTGCTGAGACCAGAAAATTTGCCCAGCTGAGGCATAAGGTGTGAACAATGATAAACATTGATTGTTGAATGCACTTAGGTTTTTGGGATGTTTGTTCTGCAGCGTGATTGTAGCAACAGATAACTGATACACCACTTCAACAAAAACGTGATGGGCTCCTACAGTTTTCCACTTTCAAAAGACTCCAGAGCAATGAATTAGATATCCCCTTTACCCTCCAAATTTTACAGTCTGTCAGGGAAGATAAGACTATAGCTCTATAGTCTAGGGTGGTACATGATATTAATTTAATGAGTGATAAAAAGTGCTCAGAGTGTTTTGAGAAAGGAAAGATTTATTGATCATTTTGAATTACTGCACAATCTAGAACTGCTAACTCACACCCTCTTTCATAGAATAAAATCTAAAATAACCTAACTGTACTCTTTTATAAAGACGTGAACAAAAGTAGGCCTGGACATGGTCAACTTATATTATCTGTCAACAATAATTTTAAATCTCCAAAAGAAACGTATGGCCCCTTTGTAGTATAATTGAACAGCTTATAAACAATGTAAATCGTGGAGACAAGAAAGACAAGAAAATTTGGAAGCTACCTCCTACAAAACCTCTGAACTTCAGAGAAAATATTTCGATTAATCTGAAGCAAATGATCCTTGTGTTCATCTACAAAGCATGTGAAATTTGAATTCCTATTGAAACAAATCGCTTCTTTCCTATCTTAATTGACTCTTGGATTAAGAATAAAAACAAAAAGGAAAGGTAAAGAATAGTTTGGGCACTATTAGGCCATGGTGACTTGTGCAAAATTTGGAGCCAGCCTGCCTAGGTTTGAAGCCGTGGCCCCCACACTTTCTATCTATGTGGACTTGGAAAGTATCTAGTCTCTCTTTTTTTTTTTTTTTGAGACAGAGTCTCACTCTGTTGCCCAGGCTGGAGTGCAGTGATGCAATCTTGGCTCACTGCAACCTCTGCCTCCTGGGTTCAAGCCGATTCTCCTGTCTCAGCCTCCTGAGTAGCTAGGATTACAGGTGTGTGCCACCACACCTGGCTGATTTTTGTATTTTTAGTAGAGATGGGATTTCACCACGTTGGCCAGGATGGTCTCGAACTCCTGACCTCAGGTGATCCACCCACCTCGGCCTCCCAAAGTGCTGGGATTACAGGCGTGAGCCACTGCACCCAGCCTATCTAGCCTCTTTATGCTATGGTTTTCTCATCTGCAATGAGAATGAGGATAAAAACGAGGTTATGAAGATTAAATCAGGTAATCCATGTAAGGTGCTTAGCAAGAGAGTCGATCTATGGCAGCTAATACATAATTAGCAAATTCTTAATGCATTTCATAGCTGAAGACATCAACATTAAATATTTTTCTATCTTTCATTAATTTTTAATTTTCTTTTTTAAAACAGCAGTACTTTATAAGTTATCAAAGATGGTTAATTTGACAATTAAAATAAATAAGATTATTATTTTCCTTTTCTGTTCATATAAAAAATGTTTCCAAGTGAAAATATGATCACTAGAGGAAGCAAAAACATTTCCTGTTATTATTATTTTATATCTGTTTTAAAGACTATTCTCTTACTTTGGTTGAAATGCAAAACTTCATTTGTCCATGTCTACAAGAAATGTTGGGTTTATTTGTTTAAGCGCTTAGATCTACTAAAAGATTTGAGAACTTATTAAAAGAGGAGTCATTTGGTAATTAATATGATATGTAATATACCCAAGATGCTGGAAAAAGTGATAATGTGCTCAAAGTTAAGTACATTTTACTCCCTTATCCCAGACCCCAGTGCATATAAAATCCCAAGCATGAGTGAATGACAAGGGGAAAAATAACAGAAGACAGAAGTTATTATCTAGAAAACTCTGGCCAGAAATTAACATAAATCAAAAACACATTGACAGTGTTTATCATCTGGATTTAAAAATAAAAAATAAAAAATCTACAGAGAAAACTCACCAACAAAGTCATAGGGTGTCAAAATCTGGAGAGATTTGCTTAAGCTAGATATCTGCCTAAAAGAGAAAAAAAACTACTGAAGTTTAAATAGCCAAATAAGGGGCAACTAACATTATGAAGATAGTGAGGACAGTCAATGAGAGACTAATTTAAATAAACACACATCTTTAGCCTGGAAAGTCAAGGTGCAAAGGATCTGATTTACATTTTTAACCCTTAGGAAGACTACAGATTAGAGTGACCACTAAGTCAACGCCAACTCATAAAATATCGGTAGCTAGGGGGAAGGACTTGAAGTTTAAACAGAGTGGTATTGGCTGGGCACAGTGGCTCATGCCTGTAACTCAGTACTTTGGGAGGCCAAGGCGGGTGGATCACAAGGTCAGGAGATCGAGACCATCCTGCCCAACATGGTGAAACCCCGTCTCTACTAAAAATACAAAAATTAGCTGGGCGTGGTGGTGGGCGCCTGTAATCCCAGCTACTCAGGAGGCTGAGGCAGGAGAATCGTCTGAACCCAGGAGGTAGAGGTTGCAGTGAGCCGAGATCAGGGCCATTACACTCCAGCCTGGGTCACAGGGCAAGACTCCATCTCAAAAAAAAAAACAGAGTGGTACAAGTAGGACACAATTTTACTTTGCACAGCAAGTAAGTGTCTAGAACTTTGTGTCCTAAAACAGATTTTTGCACTTTTGATAAACACGCTGAGGACAGGAACTCTGTTTTACGCATTTCTGAACCACCTATCTGCTTCCCCCAGAACCAAGACCCAAATCCAATATAAACTAGTTACTAACAGAAGGTCTGTTAAATAAGTGAATAGGTAAAAGGATGGTGAACTTAGATGAATGAATGGGTAGCGGATCCCTTAGTAAGGAAACAAAAATTATTTGGGATGTAAGCCTTACCTTTTTTTTTTTTTTTTTTTTTTTCTGAGACAGACTCTCACTCTATCACCATGGCTGGAGTGCTGTGGCACTATCTCAGCTCACTGCAACCTCTGCCTCCCAGGTTCAACCAATCCTCCTGCCTCAGCCTTTTGAGTAGCTAGGATTACAGGTCTGCGCCACCATGCCCAGCTAATTTTTGCATTTTTAGTAGAGACAGGGTTTCACCATGTTGGCCAGGCTGATCTTGAACTCCTGACCTCGTGATCTGCCCTTCTCGACCTCCCACAGTGCTGGGATTACAGGCGTGAGCCACCGCATCCGGCCAACCCTTACTTTTTAATACATGAACATCTACTGTTCCTGTAATAATCAACCAACTAACAAAAAAGCAATCCTGGCATCAAATAAAGATAAAACCATGGGTTAGGTGGTCATTGGTTAGGGTCAATGTATCAGTCAGGATGGGCTAGATTAAGGCCACAAACTACCCGGTCTCAGTAGTTTACAATCACAGAGATTGATGTCTTCCCCAGTTGACTGATTGCTGGCTTCAGGTGAGCGGTGTCAAGACATTGCTGGTCTCATGACAGGAAGATAAGCAAAAGATACAGAATGTATGATGGCGAGCCACAGTGGGACACAGAATATTTTGAATAGTAGCCCAGTCGCACTACCTGTTCAAAGAGAAACTTTAGACACGTTGCATTTAACAGTATGTAGGAACAAAGAACGACTCATGAATCAGGCAGCCCCCCCGCCCCGCCCCGCCCCCAAACCAGAATAGAGTCAGAGCAACCCCAGGACTGTTGCATGGATAATGTTTACAGACAGAAAAAGAAAAATGGCGTACACAAAATAGAAGTGGATACAGAAACAGCTGAATTGGTGATAGCTCAGTGTTTGCCTTCTAGGAACACAGGTTGAACAGTTGGTCCCCATGACTGGCTGAAATTCAACTGCTCAGATTGGCTGAGACTCGGCTACTTGTTACAATTGTAGGCTGCTGTCTGTGTAACCATCAAGTGAGGTTACAGCTCGCTAGGCATGGAGAAACTGTTAGGCCAGCCTTAAAATACGGATGGAGGCAGCTTTAGGCCAAACTTAATTCAATGTAACATACCCAAGATGATCATTCTAATTTTCAGTTAGGCGATGGCAAACATGCGTTCTACATGTTCCTACAGTTAGCCCATATCATTGTTGTTCTAACAATTTTTAAAGAATTATTTAAAGAAACCATGTTCTTGATGTTTGAGGACAAAAGCAGAAAGTGACAGAAACAACTTCCTAAGTAATTTACTGTCTGCAGGAGGGAGCATGAATAAAAATCGTGTCTACCCAGCCTTTCACTAATAGGTTTGGGGTAGTGTTTCTTCCGTTTCATCACTGTTTACGCAAAATGTCACACGGCACGTTCCTTCATGTTAAACAGCAACGCAACATCACCACCAAATAAGAGCTAATATGTACCTGGTAGTTAATATGTGCCAAGAATTTTTCTAAGTGCTTCACAGGCATTAACCAATTTAATCCTCGCAATGACCCTATGGGGTAAGAAATACTATTATTTCCATTTCACAGAGACCTTATGAAGGACTTAATCGTATTATTTCCATTCAACAAGTGAGAGAAAGGAGGCACAGATAGATTAGGTAGATGGCTCAAGGACACGTTAACTAGTAGGTGGCTGAGCTGGGATTACAAGCCCAGGTAGCTCCAAGTTCATGTTCACAACCTCATTTAAATTGTCTTGCTCAGTAAAAGGGTGCCCAATACATAGAATGTGCTCAAGAAATGCTTGTTGAATGACTGAACAACTCAGTCCCAAAGGTATGAAATGATAGTTGTGTTTTTGAATGTCTCTCCCTATCTTCACCCTTAATCTCCACTTTCTAATGTTCCTTTGGGAGTTTTCTGCCAAAGCCATACCTGGAGGGGAGAGAAAAGAGAGAGAGAGAGATCGATCTAATTTTCCTTTTAACAATGTCGCAATTAAATGTTTCACAGATGACAACCAAACTAGTTATGTCCCACCTCTTTCTCTGCATTAGTTTTCCCAGCACTATACATAACCTGTACCAGTTGTTTACTCAAAATAAATCGGGAGAGAACCTTCTTCAGAAAAGTTCCACGTCTTTGGCAGTATTGAAATCAGCTTTCCCAGGACAGAAGTGGGAGGGAGTCCTAGACCCAGATCTGGGACCCCCATCCCCATGAAGAAATCAGAAGCCAGCAACCGCCCATCCTTGGGTGTTTTGTTGTTTGAGCGTTTGCTGCTCGCCCATGGTGGTTGGTAATTGCTGGATTCATTGTATGCATTTGGTCTCTCAGGTGTATTTCCTAAACCAACATAAAAAGAAAATGATAAGGGCAGGCGCGTGGAGGTGTTTATGTTTTCAGCTCCAGCCAATTACTTGAGACCTAAAACAACAGTTAGTGCAGATGGAAGGGTACGGATTATGACGCGGACTACAATGGAAACCCAAATCTCCTCTTGCAGAGCGAGCCCGGCACCCAGCTGTCGTCCACTTGCATTTAGTGTGGCTGCCACCCAGCAATTAGCACGCCTGGGCTGTCCTTTGGAAAAGGAGCAGAGAAGAACAATACCACAGCGAGTTCTCCTGGACCCAAAAGCAGGTGAGTCCTGCATGGAGAAAGCAAGGTAAATGATCCCTTTTGCCATTGTTTCTTACTGGTGGCCAAACCATTAGCAAGGTGAGTCTGGTATTTAACACTTCTCCAGGTCCTTGAAAAGGTTGCAAGAAAAAAGGAAGAAAAAAAAATCCACAGCAGCCCGCAGTGATTGAAGTTCGATGGCGTTCTCTATTATCTTCTCCTGTGTATTTAAATAAACCCCCAAAGCTTTCTGTTTCTTAGGTGATATGTGTACACATACATATCTCACATCTTGGCTGTCAACAGGGATTGCCAGATTAAATGAATGAAAGTCAATGAATTAAATTTACCCAGTTCAATTTGAATTATAAACACACAATGAATAATTCTTTACTATACCCGTGTCCCACGCTGTACTTGGGACATGCTAAAAACTCGTTCGTTGTTTCTCAAAACTTTAAAGTTAACAATACATGCTTTTTGTTTGTTTGTTTTTCTGTTTTGTTTTGCTAAGTCTGGCAAGCCTACCCTCAGTACATCAAAGAAATATGTCCTTGGTAGGGATAAACTTGAAATTCAAAGGAAGCAATGGGCCAAGAATATGTTCCTCCTTAAGGTGAGGGTTTGAAGTACAGTGGAATCACCTAATTGTTCCAAATGTTTTCAGTCTACTCAGAAAGAGAGGGTAAGCTGAAGCTCCCTAGATTGGATAAGTGATAGGAATAAAAATGGAAGTCGTGGAGTTAAAAAGTGTGTATGTTGTGTATCTTAATAGGTGAAGGGTTCTGACTCTAAAAGAATTCATGGTTGAGTCTGCTTCTCACTACCTTCAGAAGCAGGTCCTAGGTAGTCCATGATCCACACTGTCCTGAATACAGCGGAACACAGAGACGTAGTTGTCATCCCCGAGTCATGACTCCGTCTCTTATTTTGAATTTCCTTTAGCTTCTCTGAAAAGGGTGCACTGCGAGGTACACGATTCCAAACAGGATGAAACTATTTTATCAGCATGATTTCCTGGTTTCATCTGAATTACCTGGGAGACAGAAACCTAGAAGGCTGTTGTTGAACACTTGAGTAGATTCAAGGAAAAGATAGGTGCTGTGTGGGATTAAACACGAGTGGCAATATATTTATAACTCAGGCATCAGACAAGATAATCTCGGCATATTAAGATGCTGCAGAAAAAGGATTAATCGTTTAACTTATCATTAAATCAATTATCTCCTCTAGATCTGCCCTGTGTCTGGTTGACTAACTACAGGACCGGGGAATACCCAAAGATAATATGTTAGGGCTTGCCCAAACATTCGTTCCAAGTGAGGCCAGAGTTTAAAGTGACATCAATATCCTGGACTAAAGAGTGTGTGTGTGTGTGTGTGTGTGTGTTTGTGTGTGTGTGCGTTTCTATGTATGTGTTTTTGTGTGTGTCTGAGTCTGTGGGTCTGTAGAGTTTTTGCAGTCAACCCTAATAACAGTAATTTATATTCTAGACAAAAATGATTTTAAGTTTTATTTTTCTCAATTAAGCCACAACTCTACGTTCTTCTATAGGTAGAAAACAGGTGTAGAGTGCCGTGGAGAATACAGCTAAATCAGAAACTTTCTGAAGAATCATTTTGCTGGGCAGTCCTCTCATTGCTTCCTCTAATTATCATAAAAATAATAAAGATTTAGTAAGTGCCTATGAGTTAAGAAGTATTATATTAACTGTGTTGCACGCTGAATTAAACAAACCTTCTTGAGGGTCTCATGATGAAAGATAGACTACACTAACCCAATTACCTAAAGCCAAGAGCCGGATCTTGGCCATATCTATATCCAACTGTCCAACCCAGCATTGATAAGGGGAAGGGGATGAGTAATAATTAATAAATAAATCCACTGCTACTCACCCAGAAGATGTACGTACCATTATATAAGAGTCTCATCATGGATATAAACAGTTATTTTAAACGCAAAGAATTCTAATCAAAAAAGCCACTTAATTTTTTATGGTGGTAAAATATACATAATATTTATCATTTTAACTGTTCATTAGTGTGCAATTCAGTGCCATTAATTACATTCACCTTGTTAAGCGACTATCACTGCTATCCATCTCCAGAGTGTTTTATCTTTCCAATCTGAAATTCTATGCTCATCCAACAATGGTTTGCCTTTCTCTCATTCTGTCAGTCCCTAGTGGCCTCTATTGTACCTTCTGTTTCTATGAATTTGTCTGTTTTGGCTACCTCATATAAGTAGAATCATACAATATTTGTCCTTCTGTGTCTGGATGATTTCACTAAATATAATGCTTTTAAGGCCTGCCCATGTTGTAGTGCACATCACAATTTCACTTCTTAGGGCAGAATAATATTTCACTTTACGCATATGCCACATTTTTTCTATCCACTCATCCATTTGACTCAATGGACACATTGTGTTGTTTCCACTTTTTGAAAACTCACTTGATTTTTGTCTTCCACTATTCTTGTAAATATATTCAATGTGCGTGATCCTTTCTCTGGCCTCGCACTTAGGTAAGAAAATCCTATGGTCACCCTAAATCACAGAATCTCAAATCATCAAAACTGAAAATTTGATTTGACTCCCATAGCCACAGTTGGCGCCTACTGGGACGACTGCTTGGTTGGGTTAATGGAATGTGGCCAAGCTCCTTTTTTCCAGCAGCCTAGATTCCTCCATCAACCCCTACACCTTGCTAACCAAGACATCTCACCCTGCCATGCTGGAGGGGGTGAAGGGAGACAGGGAGGAGGATGAGGAGGCTGCTTGTCTGCTGCTAGTATCAGATGGCTCGGCTCTCTCTGGGCCTCATAGGTGTTAATTGCCAATTGCTTCTGCCCTGTGCACTCTCATGGGTTCCACACTGATTGGCACTCCCATTAGGGTCCTTCTGCTGAAACTGCCCATACAGAAGCTGTGCCCTCTCTAGGCTATTGGCCCCTCCTCCCTTCCTTCTCGGCTGCTGCTCCCAGTGGTCTATATCATAACCTCTTTAGGCTAAAATCTCCTTGCCTGAAAAGTCCACCTTCTTAGGCAAAATCCCTTTTAAAACAATGCCTAGCCAACATCTTGTTTAGGGATTCCATATTTGAGGATTCCTAAAGGGGCATGTGGGAAGTTCCTAATGCTACCCCTGTCTATCCTACTTTACAGGAGGCCACTTCCACTCTCCCAGGGGATGAGTCAGGCTTCGGCTGAGGGACACATGCTCCCTGCATGATCCGATTCAAGCCCCTTTTGCTAGATTTCATGTGACAGACAGGCTCCCCTCTATGCTTTGGTCACTAAGGTCGGAGAAGATAAGTGGATCAGTTACATTTCAATCACTGTCTTCAAAAACTTCCTTCTTCAGTGCCGACTCTTGACCTTTTTATATCTTCCCTGAGGATCAGGTGTCCAAATAGTTCTTGAACACTCTTTGGAAATCCCTGGACTTTGGCTCACACCTCACTCTGTTATCCCATATTCATCATATCTTAATAGCACAGGTAGCCACAGCATCCTGCCAAGACTCATCACCTACAGCTGCCGTGAACTGTTCTTCATTTTAAAGGATCATCCCTATTTACCCCACAACAGCCCATCTCAAACAAGTTTTCAAAATCTAGTTGTTGGAAGTCCTAGGCAGAGCAATCAGGCAAAAGAAAGAAGGCATCCAAATAGGAAAAGAAGAAGACAAACTATCTCTCTTCACTAGTGATATGATTTTATACAGAGAAACCCTTAAGACTCTGCCAAACGACTACTAACTGATAGACCATTTTAGTAAGGTTTCAGGATACAAAACCAGTGTACAAAAATCAGTAACATATCTCTACATCAATAATGTCCAGGCTAAGAGTCAAATCAGGAGCACAATCCCATGTGCAATAGCCACAAAGGAAATGAAACACCTAGGAATACAGCTAACCAAGGAGGTGAAAGATCTGTACTAGGAGAACTTCAAAATACCACTGAAAAAAATCATAGATGACACAAATAAATGGAAAAACATTCCATGCTCATGGGTTGGAAGAGTCAATATTGTTAAAATGGCCATACTGCCCAAAGAAATTTACACTACTCCTATCGAACTACCAATGTCATTCTTCACAGAATTAGAGAAAACTCTTCTAAAATTTATATAGAACCAAAAAAGAGCCCAAATAGCCAAAGCAATCCTAAGGAAAAAGAAGAAAGCCAAAGATATCGCTCTACCCAGCTTCAAGTTGGGTATAGCCTTCAGTGTAAGGGTATAGTAACCAAATCATCATGGTACTGGCACAAAAACAGACATGTGGACCAATGGAACAGAATAGAAAACTCAGAAATAAAGCTGCACACTTGCAACCATCTGATCTTTGACAAAGTCAACTGAAGTAAGCAATGGGGAAGGACTCCCTATTCAATGAATGATGCTGGGATTTCTGGCTAGCCATATGCAGAAGAATGAAACTGGGCCTTTAACTCTCACCATATACAAAAACTAACTCAAGATGGGGTGGAGATTTAAATGTAAGATATCAAACTATAAAAATCCTAGAAGAAAACGTAGGAAGTACCCTTCTCAGCATTGGTCTTGGCAAAGAATTTTTGGCTAAGTCCCCAAAAGCAATTGCAACAACAACAAAAAAATCGACAAGTGGGTCCTAATTAAACTAAACAGCTTCTGCACAGCAAAAGAAACTGTCAACAGATTAAACAGACAGCCTGCAGAATGGGAGAAATTATTTGCAAACTATGCATCTGACAAAAATCTAATACCCAGAATCTATAAGGAACATAAACAAATCAACAAATCAAAAAACAACCCATTAAAAAGTGGGCAAAGGACATAAACAGACACTACTCAAAAGAAGACATATCTGTGGCCAAAAAACATATAACAAAATTGCTCACCATAACTAATCATCAGAGAAATGCAAATCAAAACCACAATGAGATACCATCTCACGCTAGTCAGAATGGTTATTATTAAAAAGTCAAAAAACAACAGATGTTGGCGAGGCTGTGGGAAAAAGAGAATGCTTGTAAACTATTGATAGGAATGCAAGTTAGGTCAGCCACTATGGAAAGCAGTTTGGAGATTTCCCAAAGAACTTGAAACAGAGCTACTATCATTATACCCAAAAAACACATGCACTCATATGTTCATCACTGCACCGTTCACAACAGCAAAGATATGGAATCAACCTAGGTGCCCATCAGTGGTAGACTGGATAAAGAATCTATGGCACACATATACCATGGAATACTACACAGCCATAAATGAATGAAATCATGTCCTTTACAGAAACATGGATAGAGCTAGAGGCCATAATCGTAAGTGAATGAATGCAGGAACAGAAAACTAAATACCACATGTTCTTGCTTACAAATGGGAGCTAAATGCTGGACACACATGGACATAAACTTGGGAATAATAGATACTGCAGACTACTGGAGAGGGAAAGGAGGTGGGCTGTGGGTTGAAAAACTGCGTATTAGGTACTATGCTCACTAGCTGGGTACAACACACCCATGTAACAAATCTGCACATGTACCCTCTATACCTAAAATAAAAGTTGAATTAAAAATAAGAATTTAAAAATTTAAAAAAATAAAAGCAGCAACAAGGAGTACTCAAAATCTTTCTTTACATGTAATTTATCTCTGTTCTATTAAGTACATGCTCTATTAATATTTTTGAATTTAATTGAAACAGAAAAGCCATATAATCAACATATATATTCGAACAGCATCAAAAGAGTAATCATTAACTTCATATGAACTTTCTATTCAAGCACAGGAGGAACTGCTTGTCTGCATGTCAGCAAAATTTGATGTCACCCTTCTGTTTAGTCTGATGAGGTGTCATGAAGGAACAGACCTCAAGTAACTCTTTCTTATCAAATCTGTTGACCTTTCCATAGTCTTTGTTTTTCATGCCTCTCTCTTTTCAGCATCTAATTCTGTTTCCCTTCCCTCCCTTGACACTTCTTCCTCCGTTGGCTTGCACTATGCTCCCTTTATCTTTGTCCTACTTCACTTGCCAGCCTTTCTCTGGCTCCTTTCTCCTCCCACTCCTTTCTTATATTCATTCCCCACCTTCAGTTTTATATTCTCTTTCACTTTGCAAATTAACTCACGCAGTCTTGCAACCACAGCTGCAGCTCCATTCTGATGCTTTCAGAATCTCTGCCTCTTCCCCTGCAAGAACTATTGCCACAATAATTCAGTCTTACAGGCCCCCCCAAAACTCTATGGCTTAAAACAACAATCCTGTATTATTGCTCGTGTTTCTGTGAGAAAGCAAGGCAGTCTGCTGGTCATGGCTGGGTTTGGCTGGCCAGTTCTTCTACATTGGGCTGGAGCTCACTTAAGTGGCCAGTGGTCAGCTAGCTATCAGCTGGTCTAGGATGGCCTCAGCTGGGAAGACTGGCTCTTTTCTATGTGTCTCACCTTCCCATACACCAGCCCAGACAGCCCAAGCATATTCTGATGTGGAAGCACTTTTCCATTTTAAGCCTCTGGTTACATCAAGTTTGTGACTGTCCCATTGGCCAAAGTAAGTCATAAGGCCAAGCTCAGGGTCAGAGTGGGATGAGACCACAGTTACAAAGGGCAAAGGGAAAGATTACAAAGAGGTCCGAAAAACTGAGGCTCTTAATGCAGTCAGCTATCACAGTTCCATTGCTTTCCATTCCTGCTACCCACATCCTTAGTTAAGGAGCTTGTTACTCCATAGCTGACATACTACAACCTCTGATCCCCCAGGCTCTAGTCCTAATAAAGCCTCACCCATCCATTTATCCATTAATTCATTCATCAAAAAGTTTCTACATATCAAATACAGTGATAGATGCTGGAGATACAGTAATGAACAAAAATAGCCAAAACCTCTGCACTCAAGAGTCAATAGATTAATAAAATAATCATATAAATATTTAATTCTTAGAATTATATAATTCAAAAGAATTATAGGAGGCCAGGCACAGTGGCTCATGCCTGTAATCCCAGCAATTTGGGAGGTCGAGGCAGGTGGATAGCTTGAGGTCAGGAGTTCGAGACCAGCCTGGCCAACATGGTGAAACCCTGTCTCCACTAAAAATACAAAAAATTAGCTGGGTGTAGTGGCACATGCCTGTAATCCCCACTACTTGGGAGGCTGAGGCAGGAGAATCACTTGAACCCGGGAAGTGAAGGTTAACAGTGAGCCAAGGTCGCACCACTACACTCCAGACTGGGTGACAGAGCAAGGCTCCATCTCAAAAAAAGAAAAAAAAAGAATTACAGGATTACAGGAAAGCAATGTTGCTATGATCCTTGGAGCATACTACACACTAATTATAAAGAAGGACAAAAATCATGATCCCAAGCAGGGTGTGGGGGTACAGACCCAAATGTAAACTCTAATAGATAAGGAAATGGAGGAAGAACTCTTAGAGTTAGGTTTTGAGGAGAAGATAAAGCTGAATACACACATACATACATATGTTTATGTATACACATATACACGTGTGTGTGTGTGTGTGTATACACACATAAATAGGTATGACCATAGCCAATTATAGAGGGGTAGATAGAAAAGAGGTCCATCAATTATGGAAATGTGATTTAACAGTAGCAGAAATTGGCAAGTGAGACCAATCGAAAGGACAATGATGGGATTCTTTGTTTAAAGACAAAAGCACCACAGGAATAGGTTAAAGATCATCTGCAAAATTTGACAGTGCATCCTCTGTGAACTTCTGTTCATTGATAATTGATAATAATACTAATGCAGACATAAGAAATAAAATTTCCAAGTAGCTCAGAATTTCTTTAAGAGTCCCAGGTGATTTCTGAAACCCCCTAATGTCTGTTCAACATCAACTCCGAGTCTGAGTAAGGTCTGGAGGCTCAGTTCACACACCGTGCAGTCCACGTGGGCAAAAGACCATATCCTTGAGACTCCATTTTCATTAGAAAGTTAGAGAATTATCATATGAGCAATGCTAAAATGTGAAAAAGGATAGGGAGACCAACTAAGAGTAATATTCCACAATAATCAAAGGCCTTTACAGCTCTGATGTGTCTGTCATACAAATATCATTGCCCTCTGACTATGGAAACCAGAAGAATACTCTTCCTTTTCACTCCCAGTAATGCTTTAGTTCTGCTAATGTTTGCTAATTCTCCAAATTATCTTATCCTAGAAGGTTTAGTATCTCAGATATAAGCCTTGTGTGTGAAATAGTATCTTCAATTAATATATATTTGATTTCATATGTGTGTATATACATACATATACACACACAAACATACACACACATCTTATACTTGTTAGTGGGAATGAAAAATGGTACAACTGCTATGGACAACAATGTGAAGGTTCCCCAAAAATTAAAAATAAAACTACTATATGATCCAGGAATCCCACTTCTGGATATTTATTCGAAAGAATTGAAATCAGGATCTCAAAGAGGTATTTCTTTATACTCCCACATTCATCGCAGCACTATTCACAATAGGCAAAGTGCGGAAAAAACCTAAATGTCCATTGGCAGATGAGTGGATACAGAAAATATGGTTATATGCATATAGTGGAATTATTAAGCCTTAAAAAAGGAGGAAGTATAGCAATATGCAAAAACATAGATGAACCCAGAGAACATTATGCTAAGTGAAATAAGCCAGCCACAGAATGATAAATACTGCATGATATTACTTAATATGAGGTATCTAAAATAGTCAAACTCATGGAATTAGAAAGTAGAACAGAAGTTACCAGGAGAGGAGGGAGAAATCTGAAATTGCTCAATTGGCATAGTTTTAATTAGGCGTGACTAAGTTCTAGAGATGTGATGTATGGCATAATGCCTATATAAAAGTAAATACTGTATTGTACACCTGAAAATCTGTTAAGAGGATATATCTCATGTTAAATATTCTTACCAAAATAAATGAATACATATATAGTATATATTATATATAATACATATATGTGTAATATAATATCATATATAATATACAATACGTATACACACATCCACATATATTTCAAGAGCCAGTGATGGCTTTGTGTGATGGATCATTCACAACCAGCCCCAAATGCTTGAAAGATCATATCCTGGTGGTTGTAGTTACGTTAATGTGGGGGTACAAGGTGATTTCTTCCTTCTACTTTGAATAAACTAAAAACTTGAGAAAGAGATGAAATCAGAACCAGAACGTAGACAAGATCATTCTTCCTGCTGTCCTTGCAAACATCCAGCCAGTTTCTGTACTGGCAAGAGGAAGAAAAGGGAATTTAGAGAGGAGAAAATTAAAATGCACACCACACAATTTTAAGTACAATATTTTGTTTCTCAGTTGAGTGGATATTTTTATTTGATTTGGACATTTTGAGGATCTGAAATAATTTTAGCCTGGATCTGTAGAGCTGAATATTACTTTTTCAAAAGAGCATTTAATTCAAAAATTAAGGGGTGAATACTAAAGATCTCTGTAGCATCAACTACAGAGGGTATTTTCAACTCGATCCTACTGGGTCCTCTCAGTTAGGGCCCTAAAGCCATGCCTTTATAATCCCTGGCAAGTGCAAATATTAAAATTCACATATTGGATGTTTCCATATTGAAATATCAACCACAGATCTCTTTCTTATTCCATTCAAAACCATTTTGCATAGTCCAGTTACTGATCCTCACAGCATCCCAGTGAAAAAGGCAGTATTATGCTTTAGTTTCTAAATAGTCATGTGAAAGTTTGGTAATTTGCCTACCCCAGGGAAAAGAAGCAGCATTTCAATAAGAGTCCAAAGTTCCTGAATCCAGATGCTTTGATCAGACTTGGGACATTAACCATTATTTGCCACATAAACCGAAGTATTGAATTGCACACTATCTAACCAATATGAATTCTGGCTTCTCTAACTCCAAGTAATTTTAGTTTCCTCATTTCCCTTTGCTTTCCCTGCCTGGATCTCAGGCTATAATTAGCCTCAGGTTGGAGGAACTGGCTGGAAAGTTCAGTACCAACTCGGAATGTTTTCCATCATTTGACCAAACCTCGAATGCTGAACATTTCTAACATTCAAAGAGGGTTTGTTTAAGTTTTCCAGTTTTACCCTCCTGGTTTCAAATGCCACCAGAAGCAGAAGGGCCAAAACTCTGTAAGGAGAAGCTATTTTAAACAAGCTTTCTGGCCCAGAGCAGCCTGAAAGGACCCAGATGCATCTGAGAGAAGTAGCCAAACCCCTGGGTGCCTGCGCAAATGGAGCCTCTGGAACCTGGGAGGCTTGGCTCTTCTAAGGAAGCACAATTCAAGAGTGGGCCCCTTCTTTCGCAGCAAAGCAGGGCATGACCTCGGCAAGGCAGTGGCTGGAGAGTGGGGCCAGGCAACCCTCGGGGAGGGGGACAGCCCATGGCGGGACTGCAAGGCCACCTGCGACGCTGCCTGCCACGTGGACACGTGCTGGGTGTCTGGAAGAACTCACAGGATTAATGTGTTTCCACACTGCAGACTAGGTGAAAACTGAGAGTCTGGTGCCCCCGGAGGAAAAAGCCCTCTGTTTATATACACATGGCCACCAGCTAGGCAGATGGAGCACACAGGGAGCCTCCCTACATTGTGTGTCAAACCTCAGACTGTAAACTTGACCCAAACACGGCACTTGAGATGAGAGGTCCGAGTGACAATCCAAGAAAATGCTACCTTAGAGGACATGAGCCTTGCCTCTTGTGGGTTTCTGCTGTCTAGAAACATTCAGGGCTTACAAAATTATGTCAGAGCAACCAAGTAGAAAAGTTTCAGAAAGCTCAAAGGAAGAAAAAGACATCTCAAAGAACATAAACACTTACCATGTTATTATTTCTTTACTAAATTCCAATAGATGTAAGGCTTTCCTCAGCAGTGCTTCTCAAACTTTAATGGGTATAGGAATCACCCGAGGAACTGTAAAAATACAGATTCTCATTCAGTAGGCCTGGGATACAGCCCACGATGCAGAGTCCCAAGAAGCTCCTGGGTGCCATCGACACTGCTAACCCACAGTCCGCTAGTAGAGGAGGAAGCCGTTGAAACTTTCCTTTGAAATAATTCTCACTAGCTGCTCTTCATATCATTACATAACATTCAAGTGACAGGTTGGTTTCAATGTCTGCCTTTTTTCTTTCTTTTGTCCTTTTGGAATCGTATTTCCCCAACAATATATCTTCATCTAGGAAAGGTTAAGAAGTAAATACTGAGGCCGGGCGCGGTGGCTCACGCCTGCAATCCCAGCACTTTGGGAGGCTGAGGCGGGCAGATCACAAGGTCAGGAGATCAAGACCATCCTGGCTAACGAAACTCTCTCTCTACTGAAAATACAAAAAATTAGCCGGGCGTGGTGGTGAGCACCTGTAGTCCCAGCTACTTGGGAGGCTGAGGCAGGAGAATGGCGTGAACCCAGGAGTTTGAGGTTGCAGTGAGCCGAGATCGCACCACTGCACTTTAGTCTGGGTGACAGAGCAAGACTCTGCCTCAAAAAAAAAAAAAAAAAAAGAAGTAAATACTGAAACTCTTGCTTGACTGTAAAATAAAGTCTTGGGTAGCTTAAATTTGAATTGTACCTTTATCTAAAGAAGTGAGAGGCTTGTGTGGAAGAGAGATGTGTCCTGTGTGGGCACCATCAGGAGTGTCCAGGAAAGAACATCTGTAACAGCTGGGCCTCTAGGACTCCCTAGCTATCTCAAACCATTGGATTTGCCAAAAGCAGGTTATAGTCATCCCATGAAGCTTCAATGTCTACGTCCCAATTTAAAAATCATCCCTGACCTCATTGTCATCATAGCATGGAAGTTTCTGGCTAGGACCTCTGTTAGAAAACAGATTTACAAAATAAGGAAAATCCACGCTACAGAGAAAAAATTCAGTAGCATTGTCCTCCTGGGATTTTAGACTCCATCCAATTTGGGTGGTCCATCTCTGCCTCCATTTTCTGGCCATAGAATCTACTTTATAATAGACACGTGGAGTTCAGAGACAGCGTGCGGCAATCATGTAATGAAAATCCCTAACAGAGGGTACTTTAATTGGATTGGACTGCACACGGAAGTCTATATGTTAATTACAGGGTTATGCAGCAGAACATCTTTCAACCCTTGCTGGTATTTTCACAGGGCCATTAAAAAAGACACCTGAGCATTTTCTCCCCACCCCACCCCCCCACCCATGGTGGCATTTAGAAGCTACAGCCAATCTAAGCGAGAATGAAAACTGTCATCCGATTCCTTGGCAAAGCCACAGTCCACTGCAGCCACTTGGGTACAATTCCCAAGCCAGAAGCCCAGGGTCTGAGTCACTTGCAGGAACTAGGACAGAGGGTGTGGGTCAATACACAAACTTAGAGAATCCTAACCAGTTCTAGTGAAGATAGGATGAAGCATTTTTCCAGGCGGTTCACTGATGACAAACGTGCCCTTTTGTCTTGGGCTCCTAGGGAAGTGGTAAGGCCAAGTTCACCAGCAGCTGGCTGAGGCTTTACTTATTGTCATGACCTGGAGGGTGCCCAGAAAAGCTCCAACTGTTGCCTCACCAAGCAGCGAAGTTATGCTGCGGCTGCCGTGGCTGTTAACCCCGCCCGGGGAAGGCCGTGCCGGGCCAGTGTGCAGGCCTTTGTATTCTGCCCCCTGGTGCCCCGTTGAAACCTCAGCCCCGAAAATGACAGCATATAGTGAGGCTTCAACCAGCCCCAGCCTTGGAGTGTCTTTACACTCTAACCTGTCCTACGAAGACCCCACTGGAAGATGTGGATATCTGGCTAGAGCTAGGCCCAAAGAGAAAAGTTGAGAATTCGGGCCGTTCACTGCCACATCCAAGCCCTCCTCCCAAGCATCTGCACGCCTAAGGCTGAAAGCATCTGGGGAGTTTCTAATATTAAATCTCCCAAGGATATTCTGCACAGCCCCTTGAATTGCTAAGTCATTATGAAGTGTGTGTTGACTCTGCAGTGGCAGCTGCACGTTACGACCGTCAGCTCTTAGGTCCCTTCCAGGGAATATTAAGTGTGGGAGAGAAAAATGAACCTGGTTTGGGGTTCAACTCAGGCTTGACTTTATTAGGGAGGGTAACAACACAGGCCCATTATGTTCATTATGTTCACAGGGGATTTGCACTGAGAAGCAATATGAAACACGCATCACATTTAAAGATTCACGAGCCTCATAAAGGACATGTAGCATTATTATTCTTTTTTAGATGTTAGCAAAGTGTCAACATGTGGCCAGCTAACTTCTCACAAGTGTAAGAGAAAGCGGTCTGTTGAGTTTCAATTCCTGCTTCAGTCAAAACAGGAGTAAGTAAAAATTGTGCCTGTTCCTTTTGAAAGGCTTGTGCCATGGAAGCTGCTATCATTGTGTGTCTTTGTGTGTGTGAGATTAAGTGGATGAGGGAAAACCGAGGGAGTGTTGTGGGAGTTCGGCTTTTCTGAAGTCCTGTGCTGGCTACTGCAGCTTAGAATCCAGGACTGGCATTTACAACCCATCATTACACAGATTCTCTTGACCCTGTGTGTCAAAATTTCACGTGCACAGAGTGCTATGGCGGATGTAGGCAGAGCAGAGCAGAATGAATAAGGTAGTTAATTAAGAAAATAAGTCTTTCTTCATCTTGGAACTACAAAACAAAATGACGTTTTATTTGTCAGCAAGTAAAGCCAGTGGGGCCTGAAAATGAACTATGTGTGACCACAGTGGTTTGCCCACTTACAAAATTATCCCATTTTTAGCATCTTCAAACAGGCATGTCTTTCTAAGGTAGAGGGAGCGCTATATAATATTCATTAGTCAGCCCCAGGAGAAGCGTCTTCTCCTGGTTCCCCTTCTATTGTGAGATCCTCATGTGCACAAAGTGTAGTTTTACCTACAGGTGTAAATTAGCCTATTCATTTGAATTGAACTAGAGAAAGGCAATGCAGGGAGCCTTCCCAAGTGACAACACAAATAAACAGCTGCAGATAACCACTGCTTTGTCCCAAATACAGAAATTCTCTTTGCTTTGTTTTCCCTTAGCTTCCTAATTTGCGCGCGTGTGTGTGTGTGTGTGCGTTAAGAGTGTACTATGATTTTATCTCTTTACTGAAAGAGATACATACTAAAGTTGTCCATTTAGGGGGAATAAAACCCCATAATTTTAGTGTCATTAAAATAGTCTTTTAATTTCAAAAGTAAAATTCTTTTCCTTTCCCGGGCTTTAAAATACCTGCGAGTTGCCAGCCCGTTGTAGGGGTCAGACTCTCACGAAAATATTTCTTTTTATTTATTTTTCCCTTTTATAGTTTCACTTATGCCATGATAGACTTTACCAAGCACTTAACTCTCCCGGAGCTGATGCCTAGCATTTTAAATGATGGGATCCACATCCTGTCGGAGCAGCGGCTTGATGCCAGCGTTGAATTACTATTGAATAAGCAGCAATGAAATCTTTATCAAAATAATCAGTAGTTCCAAAAACCACAAATAACAACAGGAGCCGAGTTGTACTAAATCAGCAAAGACCATTGAGATATAATAAGTGACTGAGTCACTTTTTTCTACATCCCCCCTCTTGCAAAGTCTACTCGGCTATTTTCTTGCACAGCCTGGGGGAGGGCAGGTGGAGGGAAGGAAGGGCATTGCTCAGAAAGGAAAAAAAAAAAATTGACATCACTGAAGTCACGTGATCGGCAAGAACCAATTGAGATGGGCTGTGGAAAGGGGAACAGTTAAATTTGTAATTTGGGTTGTGTGAAAACTTCTTTGGGCCTCATAAACAACCACAGAACCACAAGTTGGGTAGCCTGGCAGTGTCAGAAGTCTGAACCCAGCACAGTGGTCAGCAGGCAGGACGAATCACACTGAATGCAAACCACAGGGTTTCGCAGCGTGGTAAGCATCACCAACCCACAGCCAAGGCGGCGCTGGCTTTTTTTTTTTTTTTTTTTAATCTTTAACAATTTGAATATTTGTTTTTACAAAGGTGCATTTTTTAATAGGGCTTGGGGAGTCCCAGAGGTATCCAGCAGGGGGGAAAAGAGAGAGAGATGTAGGGCTAGAAGGGTGAGGGTGAAACAGTGACCTGTCTTGGTTTTCGCTCCGAAGGTAAAAGAAATCATTGAGTCCCCCGCCTTCAGAAGAGGGTGCATTTTCAGGAGGAAGCGATGGCTTCAGACAGCATATTTGAGTCATTTCCTTCATACCCACAGTGCTTCATGAGAGGTGAGTACATGCTGGTCTTGTAATACCTCCTTTTGCTCAGCTTTGCCTGTAATGAAATGGCAGCCTGCTTCACCTCGGTGCAGAGATACCTCGGTGCCTGCCGGGTCCCTGTCTGGTTTGTGGGAGGAATTCAAACTGAGGCATATGATTACAAGGCTATTGGATTACTTACTCATCAGATGGAAGCTCTTCAGAAATGTTTTAATAAATACTTAGTTATGCTGTTGGAGTGTTCAGTCGGTGCGTGAGAACTTTGTCAAGTGTGAGTAAGTTGTGCTGGTCTTGTTTAAAGGCTTAGAGATTACGAAGCTTGCACGAAGCTCCCTGGGTTTTATTTTGCTGTCCCTTGCCCAGAATGACTGTGTCTGAGTTATCCTGAACTCGGCATGCTGTGTGGCCCAGAATGCAGCCTGCCCTGGGGCTTAGCAGGCACATGCACAGAGCCAGCCAGGAGGGCTGGTGCCAGTGTGGGGCAGGAGGTGGAGGCTCTCAGATAGCCTTGCACCAGCCTGGGGACTTCAGGGCCAAAGTGGCAAGGCAGCTGTCTCTACAAGGCAGAGAGTACAGGAGCCTGACAGACTTGCTTAGGTGAAAATCACCAGCACGGGGCTGTGCTGTGTTTTTCCTTGTCGCCTCGATGCAAACAGACGGCCAGCATCTTTCCAGAGAGAAAGGAAGCAGACTGTGGCATACCGAGGTCTCTCTGGAAAACGGCAATGAAGAAGGTTCCCAAGTTAAGCATTCTCACAGCTGAAGTCGTTAGATTACAGGCTTATGAATAGGAACAGCCAGGGTGGAAAACCTGTCTCCATTTTTGAAACCAGCCTCTTGAAATGCACAAAGCTGTGGTTGAGCTGTGAGTGTGTGAGTGTGTGTGTGCCTGTGTGTCTTGTGTATCTTTCGTGGTAAAAGAGGGCTGTGCTTAAACAAACAAAAATAATAACATAAAATGTCACAAAGGCATTGCCGTGTGCGTCGGGGCACGCACTCTGACCAGTGCCTGCAAAGTGTTTCTTGATGGTTTGGCAAAGCCGAGATGGAGTGGGCTGGGATAGGAGAATAATTAATTTTCTGGCTACAGACTCTCTTGAGCACCCAAATAGTATCTGTGACTCATTATTTATTCATACAGCTAAGTGAGCAGGGGAATGCAGAGGGCTTGCCAGTCACTTTATCACAGCAAATGCTATTGTGAATGCACAGGGCTCTATGTTTCCGGGTCCCTGATATTAAAAAACTTGACGAGAGAGAGAGAGAGAGAGAGAGAGAGAGAGTGTGTGTGTGTGTGTTGGGGATGGCAAGAGAGAAGTTAAAGGGAAAGAGAAGAAAGCAAGTCATTAACCAAGCTCAAGTTTCAAATTAAAGAGTTTTCAAGTGCTTCTTTACTGGCAGCAGAGGGAATTTTAGTGAAGTTGAATCATGCAGACATGCATTAGTCACTAGTCTTGCAGCGTCGTTCGGTTGGTAACACAGACACACCGGCCACTGGTAAAGAGCTGCAAACGGCTCCCTGGCTGCATTTCCTCTGGGCTGCTAACAAGCAGAGGAAGCAATATTTGTTGAATAACAGAAAGAAAGATCTTCCTGACTTTACTCCACTTTCAATACCCCCTCGGAACGTGTATTGTTTCCTATTTTATCAACTCAGGAAGGCAGATTCAGGAAATTTTTAAGCATTCCATTGAGCAATAGGTTGGATTTCAGTGTGCAGTGCTGGCCCCTGGGCTCTCCTTACTGGCCAACAGCAAAGATGGTGAGGGACACGGTGACCTGTGCAGACATCAGGAAATAGCAGGAATGCCGCTGTCTCCCGGACAAGCCCAGGGCTCCTGTGCCCAGTGGACACTCCGCTGACCTGCCCTTGATTAGGAACGAAGGTCGGTTATTTTTCACGGGGGCAGTGTAGGGAGGGCCTGAGCTCACACCAAGACTCAAAAGGGCTAATCTGGAAAGGTTTTTCCACTCCTTCCTTTCAGTGAAAGGAACTTAGGGTTCTTTAGAATCTCTAATTTGATAATATAATATTGAGATTTGCTACCAGAGGACCGGGTGAAATCTTGGCAATTTCCTGGTTAATTTCATCCAAGTGATCCATCAACAGAAAGGTTTAAATTGTCCAGGTTAGCTGTCCACATCATTCACCTGAGCCAGAGAGGTGGCAAAATATCATTTCTTTTGGTACCATTTGGTCATCATCTTAGAGCCTGATGCTAGAAGAACCACCATCCCTGCCAACAAATGGCTCTCCCCCAGAGTTCTCAGCCTGTTGCCATAGCTGGGCCACTCGCAGTGGTCAATGCGGTCACTTCTGGCTGCCTATAATTTACAACGTGTGTTCCCTCCCCAACGGCAACTGTGAGCCGAAAGGGAAGGCAGCATCTTTGTTTTCTTCCCGGGATGGTACTTTATCAGCCCATGCAATTCTCACAGAAGGAAACCTGTAACTCATTTTTAGCCAGATACCCATGTGGAAATGGGGGGAAAGAGAAGAGTGAACCCCAGCAAACCATTGTTCCCTTCCTTGAGAGAGGCGAGCCGGAGTCTAAGAGGCTGGCACATGAAATTGATGTGGTCTACCACAGAAAACTCGGGGCTTTTTCTATCACACCACACCAGGTTCCCACCGAATTTGCTTAGGAAAGAAGACAAGATGCGATTGAAATTTCCTGGAATTATCACACATGGCGTGCCATGTAAAATGCTTGCTGAACCCAAACTTGGGTTCCCTTGAAAAGTGCAGTGTGTCGGCAGAAAGAGTTGAGGTAGGTGTGGAGAGGAAAAGCCTCAGCATGTACATATTTTTGCAAAATGGCTCAGGTAGCCTTGTTCTTAGAAGTGGCTTAGTGGTCTATGCAAAGCCTGAATACTCACATGCCTCTGCGTTCCTAGAACCACAGGTAAAAATCTCAGCGAGACCGACTCCCTGCTTGTCTTCTCAGTGGTTCAAGTTTACCCCACTGAAGCAGTCTTTCAAAGGGAATTGCTGAGTACAAAGCTGCATATATAAAGTATGTTCTTCTCTAAGCATCAGCTTGCCGCTCTTTTCAGAAGAATATTTATTAAGACACTTCTTCTGGCTTGCCTGAACACTTAAGATCTGAAGATCTTAAGAGTTCAGGCTTAAGCCACAGAAATTTATTTTCGCACCGTTCTGGAGGGAGGCTGGAGGTCTGAGATCAAGGTGTGGGCAAGGCTGGTTTCTGGTGAGGCCTCTCTCCTTGGTTTTGCAGAAAGCTGCCTTCTCCCTGTTTCATCACATGGTTATCCCTCTGTGTGTGCTGTATCCTAATCTCTTCTTATAAGGATACCAATTGCATTGTATTGGGGCTAGCCTAATGACATCATTGTAAAACCCTATGTCCAAATAGAGTCAAATTATAAGCACTTTGGGGTTAGGACTTCAATATATTAATTCTGGGGAGACATAGTGCAGTCCCTAACAGTGGGTCTTAGCAAATCTGACTCACCCTGGCCCACAAGGAAACTGTGGGATGGGGCATCCTGGCTGCCCTCCTGGATGTTGAAGAATCAGACTCTGGTTCCTCATTTGTGAGATGGAGTTTCACATCTGAAACTGCCCACACATTTTGAAACTATAAAAAAAAAAAAGGTGTGATAAAACTATCTAAACTCACAATCATGCCTTTGCCATTTAGACTTTTTGCACGCTAAGAAGCTTTAGAAAATGACAAGTAATTTTGAAATGTTTAAGTGTTAAAAGAGCAAATGGCGGTTCTCCCAAAGAAGCCATCTCTTAGCTCTGCTTTCTTGAGGAGGATTGTCTTTGTACTTCAGACTCACTTTACTAGTGGGATTTAGGGGGCTGTAGGAGGCCCCACAGCTGCTCACACACCGAGTACAGGGGCACGGAGCAACCCGTAGCAGAAGCACCTTTGGAAGCAGCAGCTGACCTGATTCCGAATGGCAAGGAGCTTTTTTGAGCTTTTGAAAGCAAATGAGTAGCTGAGACGTTCCTACATTCTCTCAAAATAGATCCGAAAGGTATGCTCAGAAAAGATGTAGCCCTTTACTGAGAAATCAAGCCTGGTGAGATGCTGGGACAGAGGAGGGCTGCACGGCTGCTGTGCACACACAGACTTGTATAAGGAGCCCAAGGCCTAGAGGGAAGAGTCTGGAGGAATAAGAGCACCTGATAGTAGAGAAAGCAATGGCAGGAGGTCCGTGCAGGGAATATGCTCAGATGACACAGTGATGGCCTTTTCTTTCTTTACTTTTTCCTGACTTTCATCAAATAGCATATAGAGCTTCTCTCTTGAGCCTCAGTTTCCTCACCTGCAGAGTAAGGGTAGCAATAGTACCTGTTATTAAGGTAGCTGTGTGGACCAAATTAATCTGTGTAAGGTGCTTTGCCCAGCCATATAAAGTAAGCAATAAATCTGAACGGTGGCTATCAATGTTCAGTTATCTAAGATGGCAGCCAGTCAACCCCTGTCTGCTCTAGGGAGGGAGAGGTCTCAACGCCCTGGAGGACATTACGGGAGGCTCGCTGGAGAGAGGGGCACAGGAGTTGGAGGAGGGGAAGGTGCGAACAAAGAAAAGAAGGAAGAGTGATCTAGGCTGAGAGTACAGCCTGGGCAAAGTTAGAGCTGCAGGATCCCACATGGGCATGGATGGTGGTGGGTAACTCACCCTAAGGGCTTTTCAACAGCAGGTCAGCCTTCCTTCCTTGTGGAAAAAGAGCAAGAGCCCTTTATGAAATTCAACTTAACAAGTTTTGATTTTAAATACGGAGGCTACTTGGGGCACGATGTCATGCTAAGTCTTTGGTCTGAACACACAAGGACAACAGAGATGTCTCTCTTCATTGAGACTGCTGGTGTAGCTTTATTTTCTCCAAGGCTATTCTTAAGGAGAAAGCCATTTTTCCTGTGTAACTATGAGCAGGTTCTCTGGGCCTCTGAGAGACTCCCGTTTCCCCTGCTCCTTGGGGACACTTTTGATCATGTTCTTTGTCAAAGCCCAGACATGAAAGTAGCTTTGATGGCTTGTCTTGTTGGAGGCAGCAGAGGAGGCCCACACAGGAAACTCAAGCAAATTTTCAGTTTCTCAGGTAACTTCCTAGTGACCTAGATGAGTCAATAGATGTCTTTGTGTCTCATTTGAGTTCTGCAAAATGGGCTAATAATATTCTAGACAAGCTTGCATCCAAATTACCAAGTTCCTGTTGGAAATCTTTACATGCATCGGAAAGAGGTACCATAAAACACATCACAAATCTTCTTAACTTAACAACACAAAGCCACTTAAAAATATTTTAATTTTTGTTTGAAAATAGTTCTCCTATCATTTCACACATACAAGATACTTTCCCTCATTTTTGCAATTGTTTTTTCCAACTCCCATTTTTCAAGAAATCTTCAGAAGCTACTCTGGTGCCTGAATAGACATTACAATGTACAAAACACTTTTTCTGCAACTCTTGTTTCTCGGCCTGCTCTGCTCCTCCCCGTCAGATGCCACTAGTCCCCTTCTTTAGCCTTTTCGCTAAGCCTCCAGCCAAGCCGAAGAGTTATGTCTTTTTTGGCCTTTTCCTCCTCAAAAAATATAATAATTAGGATGTCCTGGAGGGATAAAAAAGGGAGCATTTCCTTTGAGATCTTTGCTGACCATGAACACAATCAGGGAGTGCTTTAAGAGACCACAGGCTGGCTCCTGAACACAAAACAGGGCTCAAAACCTCCTGTCATCTTCAACATGCTGGGAGAATAAGCTCAGACACACTCCTCTCTCTTGCACAGGCTTCACTCTTTGCTGGGGAGACACGTCCTGTGCTCTCTTGGCTCTCTGAATCTCTCTCTTTCTCTCCCTCCCCCATCTTGCAATGACACTGAGTAATGATGCCAGAAAGGAGCCAAGGTGGAGGAATAAACACTAAATCCGAAACATGACAGAAATGATGTATTTTATTGCAATGACAGAAAGAGAGTAAAGCTCTTGCTCAGGTTTACCCATGAAAATTATGTTGGACTGCACACAGGGAAAAGCTGAGCACAGTGGCTTGAGCAGACGGGCACTGGTCTGTGTGGTGCACAGGAGTTCTGAAGTGAGCAGTCCAGGCTGATACAGTGGGGTGCAGGACACTCCTATGTTTTGGGCCCACCATGCTGAGGCCAGGGAGCGATGGCCTGCACCTCTGATCTGTCCAGGCAGAAAGGACATGGGAGGCCTCAACTCCTTTTTGTGGGGCCTGGTATTGTTATTCAGGAAGGGAAGCCCTTCTCTGCTAACTTTTGCTGATATATTGCTTAGGCCACAACGAGGTCACGAGCCTCTGGCTGGAGGGAACTGAGGACAATGGAATTGTCACTTTCCAGCCTGGAGAGTGGAGGGAAGCAGAGAGGAAGGTGGCTGGGAGCAGATGTCCTGTGAGCCCAGAGCCGTATCTGCCAGACCTGGTGACAAAGATAGGCTGTGCTTTCTCAGCCGTATTTTGTATCATTTGTTTTCTGTGCCAGCTGGGCTTTGGAAACACATGCAGAGGAACTTTAAGTTCTTCCTTCAGTCCCTCTTGGAATTTGCAGATGGATGCCAAGGGTGAATATTTATTCTTGACCCACTGAAAGCAAACTGGATAGGAGAAGGGATGAGGTGGGGCAGGGGGCTGGTTAAATGGATCGAAGTTCACACCTTTTTTCAGTGTCAAAGCCCCAAATCAGACTTGAGCCTCTCCTCACCTTAGAATGAGCAACAGAAAACCAGGCAGCCTGTATCTATGGGAATGTTGCTTGCATCAGAGCCACCGCACCTTGCTGTGAGGGTGCTAGATTTCTCGCAGCTGGAAATAGTTGCTTCCCAGCCCCTCCCCCCCATCTTCCCCACTCTTTTAAATTCTCAAAACTCCATCACCCAGCCTCCCAAACTTGTTTTAATTTTTAAGAGAATTCTTTTCTACAAAAGAGGGAAACTTTCTTTCAAATGGCCCTCCACAAATTTGCCTAAAGATGATTTTATCTCCGATAGAAATATGAAAAACAGATAACCAGATAATTGCCCTCTATCTGGCTAGAAACACTTATTCATACGTTGGCTTTCTGCAAGTTACAGATGCTTTTTGCTTTGTAATTACTGGCCCTGTCTATTTCCTCTGCATGGATGCAAATCTTTCTGCCTGAGAAAGTCATTGGTTCATTAAAAAAAAAAAAGAAAAAGAAAGAAAGGATAAATGAAAAGAAAGTCGTTATTCAGTTTTTCTCTTGAAATTAGAAATTTCTTTTTGTTTTGCTTTCATTTTGTTTTTCTGCAAGGTCGGTGTTCATTTAGAGAATTGTTGATTTTGTATGCAGCACTGCCCTCCCATTCCATGGTCCATATGTGTCTGTGTTTTGATGGACTTCTTTTTAAGCAGTGAGTTCCCCAAGACATTTTTGGGGCCCCAAATGGAAAAAGTCATCACAAATAGAAATCTGTTTGCTAGTTGGGCTTGCTCGATGGCTCTGCTGATTTCAAGACTGATGCTGCTTTGCGTAAATGCGAAGTTCATGTTAAATTGATTCTAAATCAAATACTCAACGTGTTCAGTCTTGAAACATGTCCATTGGGAAAGAGAACTATGCAGCTCCAACACGTGGCAAAGATTCTACTTTTACTTTCTTTGTCAACATCCAACTTTTGCTCCTGGGCGTTCGAATACCCTCTGTAGAGACTGTGACTTCTCAAAAGAAACTTTGCTAGTCTTGGATGGAGAATGAAATAATAAGATTTGAGCAATAAATCAAATATAGCCTGAGAGCAACACCACAGAACAGCCTCTGTCATCTCCTCTCCTTGGGAGGTACATTGGTCTTCATCAGCTCTCATATACTTCTGAAAGAAAATGTGTAGGTTTTCATATATATGTTTTTCGTTGTTAGTAGATCCTAAAGAAAGACCCAAAAAATCTTGCAGCAGTTAGCTTGCCAGATGGGGGGTTGTTAAAAAGAGCAAACAGAAGTCAGAACTCTGAACACACCGCTGGGTATTCCATAGTCACATTCCATCGTGGGTGAGTTTTTCTTGTTGGGTTTTGTTTTTGTTTTTGTTTTAGATGGAGTCTAACTCTGTCACCAGGCTGGAGTGCAGTGGCCCTACCTCAGCTCACTGCAATCTCCACCTCCCGGGTTCAGCCATTCTCCTGCCTCAGCCTCCTGAGTAGCTGGGATTACAGGCACGTGCCACCACGCCTGGCCAATTTTGTATTTTTAGTAGACATGGGGTTTCACCATGTTAGCCAGGATGGTCTCAATCTCCTGACCT
Source organism: Mandrillus leucophaeus (assembly GCF_000951045.1). Taxonomy (NCBI): domain Eukaryota; kingdom Metazoa; phylum Chordata; class Mammalia; order Primates; family Cercopithecidae; genus Mandrillus; species Mandrillus leucophaeus. The sequence goes on along the minus strand of NW_012106275.1, from coordinate 1,736,054 downwards.
TGTGATCCGCCCGCCTCGGCCTCCCAAAGTGCTGGGATTACAGGTGTGAGCCACTGCGCCTGGCCCATCATGGGTAAGTTTTTTAAGGAAGACTAAAAATGTCAGAGTGGCACTCATTGCTCAAGAGAGAAGCACTTTCCCTTTTTCTGTGCAAAATTTTGTAATATATATAGCTATTAACGTTTGTTTCTTATTAATGCCCCCAGAATGTGCAAAAGATAATTTAGGTTAACTAAGATACATTGGTTTCAGTACCATTTTTTCCAGGAGCAGTTTTAACACCAACCACAGTTTGCTGCATTTTCTTACACAGCTTCTGTTTGCCCTTTGAACTCTGTGCACCGATCCCCTCATTCCATACCATCTGCAGGTTGCATCTGGGCAGCTTCATCCAGCTCACTAACAGTCACAGCTGAACTTGACATTCACCCACTTTGAAAGCATAGAATTCATAAAATCTGAAACCACATATGTGTATAAAACCCATGCAAGAGTGGGGAGGAACTAAAAGGAGGAGAAAAAGTAGTTCTCCCCTTCAGGAGTGTTCTCTCTTATCCCAGCCCCTTTCATGTAATGAATGGGTAAATGGGTGAAAATGAAATTATTTAGGCATCGACAGGTAGGAACAGAAACTCAGGCTGCTATTTTATTATTATTTATTGTTATTGATTCTACTGTTTCTAAAGATCAGAATGGCTTTTACTTCCGAAGTTCTAGAGGAGAGGAACAACGTTAAGCAACCTTAAACAAATATTAGCACTGTGAAAGGTGCAGGGTCATATAAAGAAGTAAAAGTGCCGACAATGAAAATTCTATCCAACTGTCAATCATTCCATATCATTACTTCATTTTTTTTTTTTTAAACACTGTGTCTCCCATATGCTTCTCTCCAGGTTGTATTCTAAACAAAGAAATAATTGTATTACAGATGTGAATAAATCTGTTAAAAAAATAAATGAACCATGAGACATATGAACTATAAGACATTGGTCTACATGATGCTTTGTAAGTTTTATGTGCTGTGTTACAGAGTTATATAGAGAGTTATATATATGTAGTTCTATATCGTTTCAGTTGGCATCTAAAAATTATATATTTTTTTAACTATAATTATAAATATTTTTAAACTGCTAGAAAGGAAGAGCAGAATATTTGGCTGGAGTGATTTTTAGACCTCTGTCTACCTTAGGACACCAGAGAGGTTCACTTGCCCAGGGTTCCATAGCTGGTTGGTGCCTGAGTCAGAATGAGAAACCAGGTCTTCTCAGCTCCTGTTACCCACAGTTTTGCAGACACTGAATTTATGAGGTGGATTCCATTCAAGCATCCACATAACTAGCAGACACTTCTCCTAATCCTCCTCAATTCCCCTTTGCATTGCTCAGATACCACAATCCTTTGCATGTTAAATCCCTTCACCTTGTGAACTCATTAGGCAGGGCAATGTGTATGAATCCCCAAGTCCTTAAGAACGTCCTTCGGCTGAGTTAGAAATGCAGTTGCCATAGGAGTAACTGGCCCCTGCTGCCCTTTGGATGTTCTCTTACCCCAAATCCAGCACCACCTTGGTTAAGCACCTGCCATGTGCCTGTGCACCTGGCTCCTTAGGCAATGTTGCAATTAACCAGGTTGGTTTTGATGAGCGTCTAGGGCAAAATCTGGACGAACACAACAGCCAATGTGCACATCCGTGCAGAGGGTTCAGAGATGGCCTTGGTCAAGGCTGCCAGGCTTCAGCTCTGGAAGGAGCCCTTGGAAGTGGGAGATTTCATCTTTGTATAAAAATTGGAACCCAAACTGTAATTCCCATCAGGGATATATATGCTCACATCACTCCTGATTCAAAGCTCAGAAGTGGCCTCAGGAGAAATAAAGGTCTCTCTCTCTCACACACACACACACATGCACACACACATACACACACACACACACATGCACACACACATACACACACAGAGGCCAGCATTCAAAATTCACATGCTTAGGGAATCCATTGGGACTTCTCCCCAGGATGTGCTGAATTCAAGGAAACTTTCTCTAGGTGTAGCAGAAACTGCTGAAATGCTCAACATCAGCCATTTCCAGACTCTTGATCTTGCCACCTATCAGTAAATATGGTTTCACATGCCCCACTATCTATGCATGGTTATTTACTTATAAATTATATGCTGTACTCCTGTCTTGATATAATTACAGTATGTGTATTATGAAATACATCCTCCAAATAGAAATTAAAATGAAATTTTAAAAGCACTAGTTGTTTTTCCTACCCCTCCATGGGCACCCTAATTTGAATCAAAAAATTCCTAGATACCAACAAATGTCATGTCTCTGCTCACCAGGACGTAGCTTCTCTCTGCAGACCTTTATCTCTTCCCCTGGAGGCTTCAGTCCATGTTGAAGTGTAAACTCCACTCAGCTCCTGGAGGAATCGTGTTTTCTTTATCGCCAGGGTCATCTTCTATGAGTTGCCTTTGATAGGGAGTCCGGGAGGAAGACAGGCCTAAGCACAGGGGTGGGGTGGGGGAGCAGGAAGCCTGTGGGCTTTAGAATTGAGGAGTTGGTTTCTCCCTGTCCCCAGCATCCACCACCTGTGTGAACTTCAGCCATTTATCGAACCTCACAGAGCCCCGAGTTTCTCATCTGTAAACAAGGGGAATGAGCCCTACTTTTCATGGTTGTCAAGAGGATTTGAGATAATATGTATAAAGCAATGGACACACAGAGGAAGTCAATAAGTAAAACGTAACTCTGAAAATGCCACTGAAGGGAGGCTAGGGACAGGAAAGCTATCTCCACCAACCTCAAGAACATGGCCCCAAAGCTGTTCCAGGAACCGGGCATGTATGAAGATAAAAAAAAAAAAAAGAAATATCTGCCTCTCTCATCGTGTAGCAGTGTAGAAATGATCTTGGTGCTCTTTGGCAGAAGGTTGAGTTTATGAACATTAAAGTTGATAGTAATAACAGCTAGCATTTATTGAGCATATGCTATGTGCAAGGCACTTGCACCGTTCCAAGCATTTTCTTGCCTTACTGCATTAAAATTTTGGCACAACCCTCTGAGTAGTTGCTCTCGTTATTAATCCCACTTAATGGAGGGGAAGCGTGGCCTGCCAAGGTTGGGTGACCTGCTTGTGGTTACACTACTGGGAAAGGTGCAGGTGGGGTCCAAACGGAGGCGGTTCCTGCAGCAGAGCCCACTGTCTGTCTGCCCGTGGAGGGGACAGGTGGGTGTTGAGAATATCTGTTTGGCACATGAGGGAGCTTAGCCTTACAGAGTGAAAGCCTTGCCAAGTCCGCATGGACAGGGGGTGATGCTGTGGGGTGGCACCAAGCTGGGGCACTGGCCACCATCCTGGTCTGCTTTTCTGACTCTGGGTGCATTCGGTGGTTTTATGGCCCCACCATTGGTATCCAGACCTCTCCTGCCCACATGTTTCTCCCGTCAGAGCTGAGAGAGATGTTCAGGTGGTTCCCAGACAGCCCAAAAGAAACACGACTTTAAGCCAGGGGCGCTCAAATTTGTTCCCAAGATGATGGTGACATGCAGGGGTGGGGAGAAACCGCTGCTGTGCCTTCTTCCTGACTGACCAGTTGTTTTCATTTATCAATCTGAGGATCCATCAGAGGTGACATCAGGGTGACGTAAATTAGGCACTTCTCATGAAAAACTTAAGGTGACATTTGCTCCCATTGTTGTACAAGGCTGACCTTGCATTTACACGGGCTTGAGAGAGCACCACCTTGAATTTTGTGTCCCAAGTGCATCTCTTGCCCTATCCCACTCCAGGCTGTGGAACACATGTACAGAAGAAACCACAGAATGATGTGCCCAGCGGTCAGGGGCCTGCCATCTGAGTCCCTCCTTCAGGGGTGGATCACCCTAACCCTGACTGACCCTAGCCAGGGTTTTCCATGAGGCTTGCCCCAAGCACTTCCCATCCACTTATTCCTGAGGTTAAAATAAACATTGTACCCAGAAGCAGTTGTTTCAGCCGTGACAGCAAGCAGTGGCCTCAGTCACTCCTGTAAACAGGACCTCATACCACGAAGCGTCAGTGGCATAACAAGAGTTGAGATGCACACGCCTACTGGTTGGCCTTTGAGAACGGCCTTTCTGCAGAGACATTTGTCATTTCAAAAAGTCCATGTCACCAGTCCTCTGACATCATGACAATTCCTTTTGTCAAGAAGTTGGGGGGCGGTTTTCCCTTTTCTCCCCACTTCACCTTTATTGTATAAAAGGCATTTCTCCTCTGATTATACTACAGCAAGCTACTTCTGAGTCACAGAAAGTTCCTTCCCTTTCTGGAGGGGTTCGGCATCCTGAAGGATGCAATCATAAATGACTTTCTCCCCCAAAAGCCTGCTCACAGCCAGCCATGTGAGTGCCCTGATCAATGGAAATGCAGGGGGCTGGCCAGCCTCTCACGGCTGCCGTGCAAACATCTTAACAGGACAAATTAAAAGATGTGCAAGCTAATTATTCTCCCCAGTAAAAAATAATAATAAAATAAAATCATAAAGCTCCTTAGGAAAGGAATCTGCTTTTCTTATACAGAATGTACAATTAACAGGAAAGTAAAAATTTCATGCTATAAACTAGAGATCATATTCTGGGCATCCTTGTGATTTGTTGTGCTTCTTCAGGCTTACTTAGCACTGTGTGCACACACAGTAGGGCTCGGCAGCCCAGCCGCTCCCTGCTCCCTCTTCTGTCTTCCCTCAGGGATAGTGGCCTCCACTGTCACCTTCAGACCCAACTTGGGTTCTTCCTGAGGATTCCTGGCCCCCAGACCCACAGCAGCCTCTGGGGAGGCCCAGGGTTCCCGACCCTCAACCCTCTCAGTTTAGGATCAGACACATCATTTACACAGAAGCAGTTGGAGTTGTTTTAAACAGCCACTTCACATCTCTCTATTCCTCTTTTCAATCACAACCACGTGACCTGAAGGAGCAGAAAGTAGAGAGAGACCTGCAATGAGCCTGGACAGCCCCCACCTGTGCCCCACATGGGTTCTCAATCTGGAGTCCACGTCAAACAAGAGGGAGAGGGAGGAACCCTCAGTGCCGTCCCGTGTCCTCCACACTGTTGTCGTGAACAATTCTGGCTGACCCCCTAAAGTTATGAGATGATTCCATTTCACTGTGGCTTATGAATAATGAGAACAAATAACATTCACGTGCAGTGGTGTCAGGCACGCTGCCTCCATCGTCTCTTTTAATCAAAAACCTTACGATAGTGGCACAGCTGCTAATTCCCACTGGCTAAAAATGAAAAATAAAATGAAGCAAAAACCAGGTTACAAAAGCAGCCCAGGCCACACGGCTTGTAGGAGGCAGAACCCGGTTGGAGTCCAGATTCTCTTTGGCTTTCCCGCTCCCATCTGGCCTCTCTGTGATGTGATGGAGTGGGGGGAGGGGAGTTTTACAGGTGCAGCCTGTGTGGTCTGAGAGCCTGTGTTCAAATGCCAGCTCTGTCCTTTCCCACTGAGTCACCTTGAACAGGCTACTCACCCTTTCTGTTCCTCCCTTTCCTCATCTATACGGTGTGACGATGATGACGATTACCCGTGCGGTTCTTGTGAACGCTGAATCAGAAATACACAGAATGCTGTCTGATACATGGTCGCTGTCATCATGGGCTTTTCCTTTCTACCCTGATTTGCATTTTAAATTAAACACTATTTGACTGGATTTTCCCATTTTCTTCCTTACACACTATGCACACCAAATCTAACAAGTGAATTCCAAGTGTGTCATCCCAGTGAGTGCGTGTGGTCACTAATGCATCCTTGTACATTGGATCTGTTTACTCCTGGCAGCAAACGGCTGAAGCTGGAGATGAGGTGGGGAGTATAACAGGAACAGACTCAGGCTGAGCGGGGGTCTCGGCCCTGGTCAATGTGCAATTGTACCCTGATCTTCCTCCTGTACATCTCTCTGGTAAAATGAGAGAGCCTGTGGCTGAGGTTACTCAGCTCCCATGTTCAAGGTAAAAGGCATCATGCAGGCTGAGGATCTGGCCTCTGCTCGTTGGGTTTCCTGACCTCGCCACAGTTGACGTTTGCAACCAAATCATTCTCTGTTGAGGGGACTGCCCTGTGTGCTGTAGGTGGCTAAGCAGCATCCCTGACCCACACCCACTAGATACTAGTGACAACCCTTCCCTCCTCATGTTGCCACAACCAAATGTATCTCCAGACATTGCCAGATGACCCCTGAGGCGTAAAATCTGGAGTGTTTTTTAGAGAACCACAGCCCCAGAAAGACCTTAGAAACCAATGTACTGTTGCTGCTTCCCACAAATAAATGAAATGATGTGGCAGGTTTGACCATCTTTAGCATGTTTGCCTCACACACACCTAATCTGATCTCTACCCGACCCCAGCCCCCTAACGCTGGCTACAGATGTCCACAAAAACTGATAGTGTGCAAGGGCATGAAATTAAGACCATCAGCCATGTCCCCAAAGCGAAGAGCAGAGAAGAAAAGGCAGCCATGAACTCTGACCTGCTGGTGCAACAAAGGCTTGCCATCTCTGTTATCTACACAGTGGAGACAATCACTCTCCCTAATTTTACAGACTGATGACTGGCCTATAGAGTGGCCAGGTAATTCATCCAAGGTCACACAGCTGGGAAATGGCAGGGCTGCACTCAGTCCTAGTCTGGTTTTGAAGTCTGGATGCCTGACCAATAAGCTGTGCATTTTTCAAGAGAAGGCCTTCTAGAGAGGGTGTGACTTTGGTACTCTTGTCCTGTGAAATAAACTTAAAATGAGTTATCTTGGTCTCTAGTTATAGATGTCATAGGAAGTAGGACAATGATTTGGTAATCAAAGAGCCCTTAACTGTTTTAAAATTATTGTCAGTACATAGTGCTGTAATTCTGAGTCCTCCCAGTACCTGATTTTGAATAACTCATTTTCCTTCTCTTTTCCTAGTGGGGATCATCAGTATTTCTTTGATGACTTTAGAAATCTAGGAGGAAAGTAACCTACAAGACAAGATAATGATAGATTTCAAGGACCTATAGATAATACATTTAGTCAAAAGTTTCAGAAATCCCAATGCATATTTAGTTTCATTTTTCTATGTGTTATTTTCAAATCCTCTCTGGGAGGTCACTTCTCCATGCTTATTTGAACAACTTGAATTTTTCCCGAAATTTCTGGTAGTAGTCATTAAAGGCAGCCGGCAGGGCTGCTGTTCAGCAAGAGAAGTCATTGCACAGGTTATGGGAGTTGGGATACGTGTCTGCATGAGGTGTTAGAGGGACAGAGAACAGGAATCCCACATCCCCATCACAGACATGGATGGACACACTCCATCCACGTTTGCTCCCTGAAGCAGTAGTACTTCCAGGCTGACACTCTGATGACCATGTCTTCTAGGATGCCCATTGGGAGCCCATGCAAAGGATCACGTTCTTCTTCTTGCTCTAGTTTATTTCGTTTATGTGTCCATGAAAGCTTTTACCAAAACTTAATTCCAGCTTTTCTGTTTATGAGTGTATTCTTTCAGAGACTCTGAGCAATTTGAGAGATGGCCCATATGTCACTTGCCTCTCCAAACACAGAAACTGGCAGATTTTGGGCACCCAAGAAATGTTGGATGGATAGATGAATGGGCAAATGCATGGATGGACAGATAGATGAATGAATGAATGGATGAATGAGTCAGCAGATGGACAGATGGACAAATTGATGGATAGATAGAAGGATGAATGGAAATGAATGGATGGACAGGCAGGTAGTTGAATGAATGGATGTATAGATGGATGGATGAATGATAGAGGGAGGGAGGGAGGGATGGATGGATGGATGGATGGATAGATAGATGGACCAATGGATGGATGGAGCTTCACCAGTCCTGTGCTTATGGCTTGCTTACATGTAAAAACCCCAGTGGGTACAAGCGGAAGAGGCCACATTGCTCTCCTCTCACATACAACCACAGCAGGAAGCAAGTAACTGGGATTTCCACCCAAACTTGGTTCCCCTTAACTCCTGTGATCAGCTAAGAGTTAGAAGCTGTATGTGGGAGTATTAGAGCAGAGAGGAGCAGGCAACATGGAGCTGGTTCCAGTTCTGTCCAAAGGGTGCCAGGCTGGAAGTCATGTAGGTGTCCCTTGTGGGAAGCTGGATGAGTGTGCAAGGAAAAGCATGTGAGAAACACCACAGTCAAGGGACTTCTTACTGCCCATGAGCTGATTGGCTCATGCTTTAAATTGAATACCTGTGTGGAAAACAAATGTCTATGACCAAGAGGATTCATAGTCACGGAACTGATCATAAAGTCTGGTCCATTTCCCATTGGGTTACTTATAGGACATCAATCAGAACAGAAAGGATGCCCTCTTTTCCACTTTATCAGCTTAAATAGACTTTCTTAATGGAAAAACTCAACTCCTATTTTTCCTCTTCAAAAAAGGTAACTAGTGGGATAACAGAAGAGGTTTGGTAAATAACTTACAGTAGACTTCATTCAGTTCTAAGTCTCACCTATTTCAGTGACACTTCAGGAAACTGAGTGAGGGCACGGACTGTCCCGCTTATCCAGCCTTGTTCTCAGTACCGTTTCTCCATATCTTTCTATTTAGGGGAAAATCTCCTTCAGTGAAATGTTTAGAGGTGATATGATGTATGTGTATGTGTTCCTTTTCCATTTCAAGGCTGCTGGCATCTGTCAAACAATCTGTAAGCGCTGGTGCTCCTGATCACCCCTGATCATTCCCCAAAAGCCCCTCTGTACCCAAATGCTTCTCAGCCAGGCTTGGCCCCCAGTCACTTAGAAGCACCCATCTGTGCCCATAGCCACATCCACATCTAAGACAGATTCCATCTGTGTTGAGGTTCATTCTCTGTTCCATTCAGGAATGTTCCTTAGTGGATCCTCCACCCAAATAATAACTTATCTTTTTAAAAATGTTTTCATGGACAGATAAAAGTGGTAGGTACTTTTAATGTACAGCCTTTTTAGATTTAACTTATTAGGATTCCACATATAAATAAGACGATGCAGTGTTTGTCCTTCTGTGCCTGGCTTATTTTATTTAGTGTAATGTACTCCAAGTTCATCCATGTTGCTGCAAATGACAAGGTTTCTATCTTTTTTAAGGCTGAATAGTACTCCATTGTATATATGTTCATCACAGTTTCTTTATTCAATCATCTGTCAATGGACACTTTGGCTGATTCTTTATCTTGGCTATTATGAATAGTGCCACCATGAACATGACAGTGCAGGTATCTCTTCGACATACTGACTTCATTTCCTTTGGGTATATACCAAGAAATAAGATTTCTGTATCATAGGGTAGTTCTATTTTTAATTTGGGGGGAACCTCCATACAGTTTTCCGTAATGGCTGTACTATTTTACATTCCCACCAAGAGAGCTCCCTTTCTCTGCAACCTCACGAATACTTGTTATCTTTTGACCTTTTTTTTTTTTTTGAGACGGAGTTTCACTCTTGTTGTCCAGACTGAAGTGCAATGGCACGATCTTGGCTTACTGCAACCTCCGCCTCCTAGGTTCAAGCGATTCTCCTGCCTCAGCCTCCGGAGTACCTGGGATGACAGGTGTGCGCCACCATGCCCAGCTAATTTTGTATTTTTAGTAGAGACGCGGTCTCTCCATGTTGATCAGGCTGGTCTTGAACTCCCGACCTCAGGTGATCTGCCTGCCACGGCCTCCCAAAGTGCTGGGATTAAAGGCGTGAGCCACCGCACCTGGCCATCTCTTGACTTTTTGATAAAAGTTTTCCTAACAGGTGTGAGGTGATAGCTCACTGTGGTTTTAATTTGTATGATAAGGAGTGATGTTGAGTATTTTTTTATACTTACTGGCCATGTGTGTACCTTCTTCTGAGAAACGTTTTTTTCAAGTCCTCTGCCCAGTTTTTAAATCACGTTATTTGTTTTCTTTCTATTGAGTTGTTTGAGTTATTTATGTAGTTTGGCAATTAATACCTTATCAAATGCTATGATTTGCCAGTATTCTTTCCCATTCTGTAGGCTGTGTCTTTATTCTGTTCAATGTTTCCTTTTCTGTGCAGAAGCTTTTTATTTTGAAACAATCCCACTTGTCTACTGTTGTTTTTGTTGAGTATGCTTTGAGATCATATTCCAAAAAATCTTTGCCCAGACCAGTGGCAAGAAGCTTCTGCCCTATATTTTCTTCCAGTAGTTTTATAGTTTCAGGTTTTAGGTTTAAGTCTTTAATCCATTTTGAGCTGATGTTATGCCCTCTTCTCTTTGCAATTTTTATACTTTTCTTTGAGATTTTATCTCCTGGTTTCATTTCCCATGGGTCTATTTAGTCAATCTCCTTTTTCATTTATTTAGACCATATTTATTGGTCTTGCCAGTTTAGTTTTTCCTCATTACTTTTCTCTTCTTCTCTGTGCTTGTCACTTTGAAATATCTTATACCAGTGGTTTTTTTTTTTTTTTTTTTTTTTTGAGACAGAGTCTCGCTCTGTCGCCCAGGCTGGAGTGCAGTGGCGCGATCTTGGCTCACTGCAAGCTCTGCCTCCCGGGTTCACGCCATTCTCCCGCCTCAGCCTCTGAGTAGCTGGGACTACAGGCACCGGCCACCGCTCCTGGCTAATTTTTTGTATTTTTAGTAGAGACAAGGTTTCACCGTGTTAGCCAGGATGGTCTTGATCTTCTGACCTTGTGACCTGCCCGCCTTAGCCTCCCAAAGTGCTAGGATTACAGGCGAGAGCCACCGCACCCGGCCTCACCAGTGGTTGTAACTGGAAGAAGGAGGCAGTGTGAGGAGGAAGGGGGTCATTTGGTACAGTCTGGAGACATTTCTAGTTGTCACAACTCAGGGGGTAGAGGGGACTATACTAGCATCCAGTAGGCAGGTGCCAAAGATGCTACCAAACAGCCCACAATGCACGGAACAGAAATGTGATCGTGACAAGGCTGACAAATGCAACCTCGTACTATGACCAGGATCGTGGTTGTAGAGATGTGTTTCTGTCCTTCTACTTTTGGTGTTTTACTTTCTGGAAAGTACCCCCCACCCCCCGCCACCACCAACAACAACAGCAAAAAAAAAATGAGAAAGCAATTGTGCAGGTCTTCAGAGCAGAACACAAGTACATGTCAAATAGGAGACAGAGGATCTGAAGGGCCTGAGAAGCTAAGGTGGCCATAATCACTTGGGGATCTTCAAGGCCTTTCATGGTCCGGTATCTATGATGGGTAACTTAGCATGATAAAAGGGGATACTAATTGCTGTATCATTCGAAGGAGGAAGCTATCACCTTAAATCTACGGTATGAAGACTCTCTACAGATTTTGAGTGTCAGAGGAAAAGGAAGAAGACTGATAGAGCACAAGAGAACCCAGCCTAAAGAGTCAGGGCTGGAGACAGACCTACCATATCACAGGTTAAAGGTTGAGGAGAGGAGAGTAGGAAGCAGAGTCCTAGAAGCAGAGTTGGGGGCACCACTGAAGTGGTGAGGAGGGTGCCAGGTGACCAATAGAAATATGCCTGAAGCCCAAGAGGGAAGAAATTCCTACAGAGGTCAAAAGATCCCCTTAAGAGAGAAGCTAAGCACTAGGACCAGCAAGCTGGACCAGGAAGAGCAGTAGGCCTGTGACTGGGAAGGTAGTGAAGGTGCCTGAGGCAGGGAATGGCTAGGAACACTAGGAAGCATTTCTCCAAAAAGAAACCTCGCCAAGGGCTGGGGCCCTGTAGGTTGCCAGCACCAACTGTGTGCCAGGCTCTCTCAGGTGGTCTCCATTCCTACCCCACTCACCTGCCCAATGCCTTAGAAGCCAGCATTGTTATGCTGGTTCTGTTAATGAAAACAATGAGGCTCAGGCTCAGAGTTTAGATAACAAAAATTCTGAAGCTCGGAAAGGCTAAGCAAGAAAACCAAGGTGACATGGCCAATGATGCTAGCTGTGTCAGGATCAGAACTGAGGTGTATTGACTGCTTTCCACTAAACCATGTTAAGCTAACTTACTAGTATACTACTGTTCTTTCAATCTGCTTCATTATATGTAATACACTTGAAATTTCCTTTAACTTGAGCTGAGAGTTGGGTGTTTGAGTTGACAACCCATCAGGCAGAAAGGAAGAAGGGAAGCCAGCCAGAGCGGAGAGAAGCCACCAAGAGCTCCATCACTAGGCAGTGAGAGTGAAGGGCAAGCATCCATCGTCTGGTTCATAGGTTTGGTGACCTCAATTTCAAGTGAAAAATTAACTATATTAAACAAAAAGGAACATCTTCTCCAATTCACACTGCAGACAGACGAGCGGGGGGTCTACGTTCCCTTTTTCCCACTTCCTCTGTGTCTTTGATGACCGTATAACCAGATTCTCATGACACTCTCACCACTACCCCATTTCCCTTCCCAGCTTCTTCTGATTCTAGACCCACAGAGAGTGTCCCTGCTTAATAACACTCTGTAAAACATGTTGGTGATAGATAAGCCATCGGTAAATTTATTGAATGATCCATGTGGACATGACACTGTGTTAGAAAGCAGTCTTGACCATAAAGATTATATAGCATGAAATGATTTCAGAGAACTTACTGTCTGGTCAGGGAGGCAAAGCCTAAGCATGAGAAATATTCAGTCAACAAAATGAGAATCAAGTAGGCTATCATCAATACCACAGCAGTGGTGGACCAGGAAAGTAACTGCTTGCTGAATGGGAAGCCGTGATCTGAAGAGGGTTGGGAGAGGAAGATGGAAGTCATTTTATTCCAGGGCTGGGGAAGACAAAGGAGAAGAAATGAATGAGGCACCCAGGTGGCTCCAGGAATGCTCAGGGGCAGTAAAGAAGTCACTGAGGCTCGCCTGTGAACAGCAAAATTGAAGTCAGGTCTTTGAATGCTGCAGTGAGAAGGCTGAACTTAAACCTGCAGACCAGGGGCTCCTAAACTTGGCAGTACATAAGAATCCTCACAGTATTTGTTAAAATGTAGGTTCCTGGCACCCACCCTGAGAAACCATGATGAGTCAGGCAGAGAGGCCCAAGAATCTGCATCTTAATAGCCCTGTAGTCCCAGCCATACTTTGAGAACCTTTGTGTAACAGGAAGTCTTTGACTGGTTTTGATGAAGTCTAAATGAAATCTTCAGGAAACTTCAGGCCTAAGCAAAACTGAGCAGAACCTATTTTTACAGCTGACAACTAGCACTGCCTCTGGAGGGACCTCTGTGTTCTAGCTACTGTCTGGAGATTTTATTCACATACCATGGATTTCTTAGTCTCTCAGTTCTCAGATACTATTACTAATTAAACATGACTCAAAAACATACATTTTTAAATGTAGGCCACAAGATCTTAAAGCCAGTCTGAGTTCACATTGGGTGTAGAATATTCAAATATGGGCTCCAGATTCTGTACCATTACACAAAACTATCCAACTTCTGAAAAATGTGGACACGTGTGAGTTGTACCTGCAAGTTGCAAATGTTTCATTGATAGGAAAGAACCTGTGGTCGGGCTGGGGTTTTTGTGTGTGTGTTTACATTTATTTGCCACATCTCACCCTTCCTCCCCCATCTCTTGGCTCAGAACCTAACCTAAACTCTCCTGAATCCCCAAGGCCACTCCCAGCTGGGATTTTTTAAATACCTTAACCATTTCAAACTTTCCTTCCCTTTGGAACCTAAAGGAATTTCATTTTCCATTTTCCATTAGCAAGGTGGCTCCTGTTAAACCAGGGCCTCAGGAATAAATACAGCTTGGTTTAAATATTTGCACATCTATTAGGTTTTACTCTAAAGCAGACTGTCCCGACGCCTTGCTATTCACAGTGTGGTCTTTGGACTGGCAGCATCACCACCACCTGGGAACTTGTTAGAAGTGCAGAATCTTAGGCCCCAGCCCAGACCTGCTGAATCATCGTCCCCATTTGCTCAAGAGCCCCGTGATTTGCCTGATTTTCATACACATTAAAGTTTAAGGAGCCCTGTCCTAAATCTCCCGCCTCCAAGCTGTCCCCGAAATGTTGGCCTCTCTGCCTCAGCACGCTTGCAGAGATGGGGCAGTGGAATCAGTTTCATGTGGGGGTAGGGTGCGGGCTTCACCCCCTCCCGTCGCCCCCTGCCCCTCCACCCTGCCCTTCTTGATGCTGTCCCAGCGGCTGCACCTGCAGAGTTTTCACTTCTCTGGGAAGCCTCTTGACACAGACCCCGGTCCTTGCCTCTAGGGTGGGGCCGCTCTACCTCTTTTCTTTCAAAGAGCCTGGGATGCTGACAGCCTCAGATGGAGGCATCCTGTTTGTCGAAAAATAAACCGGCAGTTAAAGCAGGGTTGCGAGAGCGAGAAAACCACAGGCCTGCGCGCCGCTGATAACGCGCGGGCAGGCAGCTTTTGCAGAAGTTCCGTCGCTGCGGCGCACTGCGCACCAGAGCTGCGCCACCGCCTCCCTTCCTGTCTGGGCCGCTCGCGTCCCCGCCGTTTCTGGCTGTTGCTTTCTGCGTCGCTCTTTCAGTTACTTCGCCCATTGCTTTTTCTAAAGGATCCCCTTGCTACTGCGCCATGAGGGATGGATCCACCACCAACTCCCCGGGCGGATGCGCGCAGACCATGGACCCATAGGGGGCCAAAATTTACGAGCTGCCATGAAAATGACACCGTTTAAGAGAAGTTGAAGTTGCTTTCTCTTCTGCAGTATGTAATGTTTGACCTGGTTAAAAAATAAATAATTTTTTTTTTTTTAAAAAAAGAAGAAATACAGAAAGAATACATCCTCATGAGGCCTGTAATGCCCAAATGAAAAGGGAGCCCAAAGCCCAATACCCGGATTGCTTTTATTCTTGGAGCGACTTGACCTGGCCTGATTCTATGCGGTGAATAACTAATTATCAATCTTCCCCTTTTGAGGGGTATTAAAGACTCTTTCCCCATTTGCCTGTTATCAGATAAGCTAGGCAGATGAGAAGTCAGTGGGTAACCACAGGTACAACCACGATATTCACTGGAAACCAAAAGATTTGACCCCCCGAGGTAAAGAATATACTTGAAAATAAACCTAAAAATAGTTTTGCAGGAGCCGAAAAACTCAGCATTCCCGAATCAGTAATACAAACTTCTCTGAGCATTAAAAAGTACAAGCACTCCTAAAAAGGACATCTTGAGTCACAGAAACTGATGCCTATTGGGGTTGATTGAGTCCCTTTGGAAGAGACCCCTGTGCTATGGCGCACCAAAAAGTCTCCATCTTTGTTGGGGCCTCTGCAGTTGTTCCAGCTACCCAGTGTTTTTTTTTTTTGGGGGGGGGGGTTATTCTTCATGTCCAAAAACATAGAGTAGAAACAGGCCATACTCATTCCTTAATCTTCCTGTGTTCATAATGAGTAAGCACCTAGATGAGTAAGAATCTACCTTATTTTTAAGAATTTGCAGAGAACCATACGATTTTCCCTTTTCTTCCCCTAGAAATGTCCTCAGGTTGGCTAACTTTCCTATTGAGCAATTCCTCGCGGCAATCACTCGGCACACCTCTCATCTGAAAGGCTGTCTGCCCGTTCCTGTGAGCTTTTCTTCCTCTGTCTCATGGCCTCACTCCTAATTATTCCTGTTCTCCTGCTGAAGGCTCCTTGACCTAAATATAGGGAGACCCATCTATTTGGCTACTTATGTAGAGACCCTAATAATGAATAACGCAACTTTATGACGACATAAAGGAGTAAAAACTCAGGACAAAGAAAGTTCAATTCTTAGGGAAGGAGGAGAGGGCTGCCCAGGGATAGCATGTGCTGGGTGTTAATAGCCACGTGCATAGCCTGTTGGGGAAATTGGCTCTCTCTTGAATCTGGTGCAGGGCATGGGAACGTCTGGGGGAGGAGCGGATAGGATGCTGCTCAGGTTGAATAGGGCTGGACCGTGAGAGCTTTGAATGCACTCGAGAAGGAACTTTCTTCAGTGGACCAGGGCCAGGCCAGATTGATGAATGATCGATTCCTATTATTTACCTTGAGGTCCTCATGGGGACATTTTAAATGGACTTCTTTCTCATTTATAAACTGTCATAAACAAATGACTAAAAGATGTCTAAGTGGTGACTAGAAAATAATAAACCTCATTTTAGCCATATATTTGAGAATTTACACATCTGTTATTGTAGCGTCCTTCAGAGTCATCCCGTGGGAGGGAGAGGGAGCACCATTCTAACAGCACCATTATTACTTTAAACATCTTCGGATCTGCTTTTTTAAAGTGACTTTCAGAGTTAGTGTATTGGCTAAACAAGTAAATCCTCCTTACTTTTAAATCACACCTCATTTTTGAACAAGACAGATGTTGTCAAGCTTCCTTGGTCACCTTATTTGTCAACAGTCTTGATCTTAAATGGCTTCTGGCTGCTTCTAAAAATCAGACCCATCACTTATATTCCAGACACTGAGGTTATTCTAAAGCATATGCATCACTGTATGAATTCCAACTGGATGCTGAGAATTTCGTCATCACTAGAAAAGAATGTCAAGCTGCAAAGTGACTAGGTTGGAAGAGGCAGTATTAACTACAACATCTTGGGTATGTGTTTAAAAAGTCATCTCCAACTTACAGTCACACCTAGTTAAAAAGAAGAAAAAAAAACAACCTGGTGCTATCATGGTGTAGTACTTTCAGGGCAGGAACCTAACAATATAACTGATCCTCACTTCCTGAGAAGTTAAAAGGATAGGATGCAGAAAGTGAGTTAAAAGTCAGTGAAGTCCTTTGGAGAATGCCCGAAGATCTACTTTTACCACAGACATGCTCTGATTATTAATAGCACACGGATAAAGACGTTGTATTGTATTAGGGTATTGGTTAGGTTGCTATGATAGAAAGACTTCAAATTATCAGGGCTTAAACAAGATAGAAGTGTGTTTCTCTCTCTTGTAGAAGTCTCAGTAGATTGGCATGGCATCTTCACAAAGAACCATGTTTCTTCTGCCCTGATGGGCTGCCTTCTGCAATGGCTGGCATTTATCTCATGGCTCAAAATGGCTGCTCCAGCCCCCAGCATCACATCCACATTCCAGCCAGCGGCAAGAGAGAATATGGAAGGAGAAGATCTACTCCTTCCCTTGAAGAGCAGGATCTGAAATTTGCCCAGACACTCCTGCTGACAAATCATTGACCAGAACATAAAGAAACATATGGAGGCACCTAGGTGTAAAGTAGGCTGGGAAATAGTCTTTTGCTGTGCAGATATGTGCCAGGCTAAATATTTGTTTATTGATTTATATTTATTTAATATGTTGATATATATTTACAATTAGTATAAATATAGTACATATGTAAACTATATAAATATAATATATAGTAATTTAATACATGCATATGATAAAATATATTTCATTTAATATTTAATTTATGTATTTATTTTTACCAAACAAGTCTGTGACACCCTAAAACTCCTGGTACCCACAGATGCTCTCCTTATTCTCACTTTCATCCATCCTCAATTGAGCCATCACCCCTGTGAATCAGACAATGTTGACTGGATTTATGTGCCCCCCCTTTCTTTCCCCACATTCAGGCTCCAGTCCTGTCTTTATCCAGATTCATTTACAGCTGGAGACTAGCCAGGAGAGAAAGCAAACCACTGGCCTCAACTGGGCAGGGCTGGAGCCCAAAGTGCAGGGAAGCCCTGCCCTGCCCTGCTAACCCTGCAGGTCAGCTTGAACCACCTGAGTGCCTGTGGCCTCTCTGCTAGGGAGGAGACAGTCATCGCCAGCCCAGCCCCCTGCCATGAGCTGCAGCCTCAGCCTGATCCACCCACCTGCCTGGGACAGGGAGAGAGTGACAGAGGAGAAGGGAAATGCTTGCAGGTGAAAATCTGCCTGCTCTTCCTGCAGCAATGACATGTGGGCTTCGAGTAGTTTCTGTTTGCATCATCTCACAAGGCTTGATTGCTAATTTTCAGGAGTCTTGCAGGCTGGCAGTTAAGCAAAGACATTATACAAAATTAAATTATGCAAACTTAAGAGTTAAACAAAGGCCAGGTGTGGTGGCTCACACCTGTAGTCCCAGCACTTCGGGAGGCCAAGGTGGGCTGGTCACTTGAACCCAGGAGTTTGAGACCAGACTCGGCAACGTAGCAAAACCCTGTCTCTACAAAAAAAAAAATACAAAAATTTTCCAGGCATGGTGGCATATGCCTGTAGTCCTAGCTACTGAAGAGGCTGAGGCTGGAAGATCGCTGGCCCTGGAGGCTGAGGCTGCAGTGAGCTGTCATCATGCTACTGTACTCCAGCCTAGTCAACATAGCAAGACCTTGTCTCAAAAAAAAAAGGTCAAAAACACTAAAAAATCATCTCTGCCTTATTATTATTATTATTGAGACAGAGTCTCATTCTTGTTGCCAGGCTGGAGTGCAGTGGCGCGATCTCGGCTCACTGCAACCTCCGCCTCCCGGTTCAAGCAATTCTCCTGCCTCAGCTTCCTGAGTGGCTGGGATTATGGGCACCCGCCACCACACCCGACTAATTTTTGTACTTTTAGTATAAATGGGATCTCACCATGTTGGCCGGGCTGGTCTCGAACTCCTGACCTCAGGTGATCCGCCTGCCTTGGCCTCCCAAAGTGCTGGCATTACAAGCGTGAGCTACCACGCCCAGCCCCTGCCTTACTATTTTACTGCGGTTTACAAAGATCTATATGCACTTGGGAGTATTTGTCTCTTATCTCTAAATGGTGGAAACGCTCTATCATAGGGTGTTGCTGTGATAGGAACTATAATGATCAGCAGTGATTGCTAAAATCTGCAAATGTTATAACTCAAGGCTGTTTATCCTGAAGAGCTGATTGTTAAATGTTCCCAGCTCCTGCTGGTTTAGGGATAGGAGATTACTGATACCAGACACTCTTCAGGCTCTCCTGCCGGGGGCAGGCTAGAAAACCAGTGGGCTCCATCAAGAGTAAAACCAAAAAGGAACCGCTCTTTACCCCCCAGCCTATCTCTCAACATGCCCTTGCCTTCACACACCTGGTGCAGACGCTTCCACTTTCTTTCGTCTGTTCAAAGGTAAGCCACATTCCTTTGCCCGGTGCTGCTGGTAAACCACGGAACCACCAATCAGCTCCTTCAAGGCTATTGTCTACACCCTCTCTCAGCTACCCGTTAGCCCGTGTTCAGTCTGGAGGGGACAATGATCCCCAGCAAGCTGCTTCTGAAGCTTGAGTTGACTGTTTCACAATATAAACACATGTATTTCACGTTGATCTGTGTCTTGGGGATCATTCTCGCCTGCACCTGGAGTTCTTGCCAGCCTCTTAAACAGGAACTCCTACCCTTTTGGAAGCATTGAGAGAATGGCTCTGAGCTTCTTTCTGCCTCTGCCTTCTTCTGTCTTATGAGAGGAGAGGCACATCCAATGGGAGAGATTGGGAGAGGCCTTCTGGGGACAGCCTGCCTGATATGGTGCCTTCTCCTCTGCCTCTGTCTCTCTGGATGAGGCCTGAGGCAGGGCCCGCTCCCACCCCAACTATGCCCTGATCTCAGGGCTCAGCAGAGATGAGGCCAGAGCAGGCCCCTGTGGCTGGCTGGGTGGGTCCCTGCAGGTACTTCTCCTGGTCCACACTCAGAGACTGGAAGAAACCCCAGATGGGCTCTTTCTCCAACTCAACTCCAAGCAAAATGCTGATACTTACTTCTTCGTCTGATTTCAGGGTTTTCTCAGTTGCTTCAGAGCTTGACATGGGGAAGATAGTAATGTTTAGCTCAGTGTATTTATATATTATGTGTATGTGCACACACATAGTGCCCATAGTGTATTTAAGTTACTATGTTTGGAGCTTCTGTCATTATTGCTTATTACACAAACAGCACACAGAAAACTTTTCCCTGATAGAGAAAAGAAATCAGCACCTAGAAAGTTAAGACCATTTATTTAGTTAGTTCATGAACACTTAGTGCTTGCTATGTGCCAGGAATTGTTCTAGGTGCTTTGCAGATCGTAACTCATGTAATCCTCAGAACAATCTTTACACAACAGCTATTTGCCCCATTTTGCAGATGAGAAACTGAGGCACAGATTGGTGCACAGGGTTACAGGGCCTGACTCAGACTTTCTGGCTCCATGGTTCAATGTTACTTTGCCAGTCATGGGGAATGAGCATACTCCAAAACCTAGGGACGGAGTACCCACCTGGTGGACACTGCCAAGATGGAATTTTCTCTTAAGACTAAAGCTAAACATGTTATTATCTCCCCAAAGTCATTACCCAAGTGCCTCAGCCAGCCAGCCTGAAGGTAAGCGGGCATGATAGGAAGCCCCAGATTCTTTGTGGGGGCCTCATTCCCCTTCTGAAAGGCTACTGACAAGGACTTAGGTCAGAACGTTCCATAAGTCCCCATAGAAGCAAAGTGCACTTTGAAAGGTGGTAAATACATTTTATAAATGAGTCACTATTTAAGGGCATTAAGCAACCCACAGGCTTCATTTATTTAATGATTTAGGGGTTTTCTAATCAAGATTCTCACTTGCATGTCAGCCTAGACCACAGAGAATCAGTCCTGGCTTAAATCTAAAACTGAGATGGATGATGAGGCAAGAGGAGGAAGTCGATGCAGCAGCCAGGTGACGTTGGCAGCTTCCTCTTCCCCATCCTTGAGGGGACAGTGACTAAGAAAGCACCTGGACCAATGCTCGTGGGTGTTCATTGAAATTCTTTTGCATAAGCCAAACTGTTATGGGTCTCACTGCCTTTTACTTTATCCTCCCAGATCTCACCTCTGCTTGCTTTGCCTTCTCAATAGAAAGCTTCAGGAACAGCCCCAAAGGCCTCAGAAATTAAAACTACTTACATCTGTCTTCAGGAGCCACTTTCTCCATGAGGGTGATCAAACCCAAACACAGAAGCACTGTGTTTTCTACCCGTGGGCCACAGCAGCCCGGGATTCATCTCTGCTCCATTAAAAGCATGATGCTGTGATGAAAAATGCTCAAGGGACCATTCTTTTGTTTATTACCAGGTCCTCTGGAAAGTAAGGTTGGGGAGGAACTAATGAAAACTTTCTATAAAGAAGGGGAACATTTATGCTATTTCTGTTTAAAAATAAAATCTGATTGCAACTCTTAAAGATTTAGAAAATAATACTTTTTCAGTTTTCTTTATTGCTATATATACAGTATTAAATCATTTTGACTTGTGTTGCTGTTTTCCATGTTTGAAATATCTGGAATTGGGAAACCCTAGGACCCAAGATGAATCCTGTCCGCCTAAGACTACGTAAACAGCCCATTATCTGCTTCCCCGTTACCAAATTTGTCATGAAATTGACAGTTTCCTGATAAGGCTTTCTATTTCTACAACAAAGCAGCCCTTCGCTAGAATCTTCTGGGCGCAGGAGAAAGTTGAAGCCGTGTGCACTGATCAGCGCGCGATTTTCCCAGCAAGTAGCTGTGTGGAAAGGGCAGTGCTAATTGTCCCCTTGTTCTGGCGATGGACCTGGCTTCTGCTGCTTTGGGTTTATGATTAACTAGGCAGAAGGCTGACTGCGGTTGTCAATCCCTTCCCTGGAAGGTTGTTTGCATAGATCTTACTCAGCTTTCTGGGGTGTGTGGGTATAATCCTGTATGAGGTGCAGAGGCTCAAGGGCTCAGGGACGTTTGCCACATTTTCTTGCTGTGATTCCAGAATGCTTTGTCCGAATATAGATAATCATTGAATTATTTTAATTTTTTAAGCGTTAGCATTTTGTATGAGGTTGTTGCTAACTTGCTCAGTGCACTGGCAGTATTATGCCAGGCCTCTTACAGACATAAAGGAGAGCTATGTATCTTTGTCTCCCAGCAGTTTGAGGACAGAAGACATATACATATATGGAATAGGTGGGTAGAATCCTAAAGCTGCACAGGACTAAGCAGGGCATGCAGTAATACCATAGCCATTCAGACGACTAGAAGGCTAGAAGGTGTCTGGAGCCATTACAGAAGCCTCAGGCCAACTCAGGATTTTGCCATTAAAGGAGAACAGGGAAAGGTATCCAGGAGAAGAAAGGAGCACCTGTAAGGCAGGAAGTGCCATGTGTGGTTGAGGACGATGAGTGGATCACTTCAAATGAAGGGGATGCAGTGTTAGAAGGTAATGATGGGATAGCTGACCGGTTCAGGTTAGCCCAGGCCAATCTAAGCCAGATGGTAAGACTTCCTCCTGAAGACATTAGAGACCTATGGAGACTTTGGAGCTGAAAGTATGGTGAGATTATTCCCTGTTTCCCTTCAAACCCCAAAGAAAACCAAGCTGCCTTTGCTGAAAACAACTAACATTGGCTGAGGGTGCTTGGAGAGT